>NC_060151.1:23428834-23573328 GCF_021292245.1 Micropterus dolomieu
CAAAATTGTAGGGAGTAACCCCGCCTCAATGTGCCGTCCATCCAGTCTGTTGGCTTGCAGCAGCGTCTCCATTCCGTGTGGAAATGAGTCAGGGGACGCGCTGAGGAGCGTTGTGGATGAAACGCTGGAAAGGTTCCTCAGCCCTCACAGCCACCAAACCCTCAATAAATGGGAGTTTGGCCCAAGGGGGGCCGCAATCAAAAGGGCCAAACCTGAAGAAACCGAGCGGACTGTGGTGTCCTGAACGCACCACGGCCGGTCGCACCGTTGACGGCATTGCCTGTGACAGTGTTGTCGTAGCATCTTCGGTGGCGCAGTGAGCCGCTCGCAGAGGCAACAAGCGATCTTCTCTGCCTCGCTATGACGATAGAGACGTTAAGAGCGGCTCGTTTCTTCGCCGTCATGCCGTGGAAGCGGAGTGTGACGAAGCTCAGCCGGCGTAGCGAGCACTATGGATTCTCGGGCCACACCACCATCTCGTTCGATCTTAGCCAGGAGAGTGGTGTGGGCCACGGGAAAAGCCGTTAGCTTAGCGTCGGTGAACGTGCCGTGTTGATGTGGCGTGTTCAGCACAACACTTTGCTGGGAAGGGCTTGGTGGGGAGAAATTAGCTCTTTGAGGAATGTAGGTTGTTTTAATCAAAACATTTGGTACATTCACAATATTGTCACAAGCAGCACACAACGTATTAACACAGTGGCTTGAACGTGAGATGGAGGGGAGGGGCTCGGCATAATCCATCGGCTGCTCTCCCTCCTCAGCCAGTCATTTCAGCCGCAGGTATGCTGGCGGGGGGGTATAGGCCGCGATGTAGATCGGATGAGATGGGGGCACCCAACAGCTCTTCCCGGTCCTTCCCATGGAGAGCGGTGAGTCCCAACCACACATGGCGAGAACCTACTGTGGCCAGAGACATCACGCGCCCAGCAGCAGTGGCCACACCCTGGACCAGGTTATTCATCTGACCGATGGCTCAGGGCAGGAAATCGACCTGGTCCGATGAGGGGGGGGGATCGGGGACTCGGATGCCGCCGCGACGCCCAGCACACCCAGATTGTTGGCTGCTGCGGCCAGCTGCGTGCCCAGTTGGAATGTTTTTTCAAAATACTCCAACGTCCCCCTATCCTGCGCCAGCAGCAGGTGGGGCTTCCTTCCCAGCCAACAGAGTGAGGAAGAAGGTGGGCAGCAAGGGCCACGCATGGAACAGCTGCTTCTGTGTGGCCCTGCATGCGCAGGAAATCAATCAAACCCGCAACGGGCGCCCTCGTCCGCTGCGGCTCTGTCCAGGATGCCTCGACGCACTGCCAGATATCTGGGAGAGCCAGGGAGACGAAGGCGGGCGAGTCGGTCCGCAGAACCCTTCCCGGAGCCGACACACCAGCTTAGGCGGGATGGGTGGGGGGGGGCAGCGCTAGCCGACGCACCCTGCCGCTATAGCCATAACTGCGGGGAAGTCCTGACGAACTGAAGAGGAATTCATTTGCTCTTTAGACACAACCGAGGTGGCTGCGGAAGAGGTGGCTGACGAAGATGACAGGCTGTCAGCATCATCTTCAAGCGGGCCAGCGATCCGGTCCTCTGCTAAGTTGAGTCTGGAGCGTCTTCCTTGCTCTCCTCGCAGATGAGCGACAAGTGTCGACCCCGGCGATCAGACCGGGGCACAACGGGCAAAGGCGAGCTTCAAGGAGTGGCGACTCCATCTGTGGAGGTGTAGTAAAGGTAAAGTAGTTAAAACTTGACCAGTAGAAGGAGTATTTTTGTTTTTGATGCTTTAATTATATTTTGCTGAATATATTTCTGTATTTTCACTTATGTAGGATTTGCAATATAGTGTTTTTACATTGTTGTGCTGCAGGTTTTACTTAAGTAAAGTATCTTAGAAAACCCACAGAAAAAAATGTGACAAATGGACAGCAGCATTAGGTGATGAATGGTAACCAGACCCAAAAATATATATTTTTCTACAGTGTAAGCACTAAAATGACAACAACTGTGTAAAATTACTGACACAAGAAACTGCTGATGACTACATAGATGCACAACTTTGATAAAATGAAGAAGTAGTTGACCACAGCTTAGAACATAAGCAACATGATGGCTAGTCATTTATTAGCTACAGTACTAAGGGAATAAAATAAGAGACTGTCATCATCGGAGTCAGACACTGATTTAATTTAAGCAGCATAATCATCAAAGCTCAGACCTAAGGCTGTAAACTGATGATGTTGATTTGAATTGTAGCACATGACAGGACCTTTCTTGTCACTGTCCAAGCAAGTCCACCAGCTGTCCATGAAACCTACAGTGCACTCTGTGGCCTGGTTTCTTCAAAGGTCCTAAAAAACTTATTTTCTCAATCAGTATGAGTAATGGGTTCTTACGGGAGCACAATATTTTCAGCCAAAGTTTGAATAATTTTTGTAACTTCACCTTAGATATTTTAGTATTTGTTTTTTTTCTGAACACTTCTCACTGATCTGAAGCTCTGTTGGAAAAAGGTGATGTCATGTACCTCGTTGCACCAATCAGGATTTAGCAACATTTGAATTAAAATGTGATGACCATTGGTGGGTTGTTCAATGACTTTCAATCAAGTCTGATCAAACTACATCAACACAGTTCTCATGAAGCACACAGTGGATGTTATTTAAACGTACAACAACCTGCAAAAACTGTCTTAATTAACAATTAACTAAGAGTCAAAGAGGGAAAGACACGAAGAGAGTATTTTAATGTGCAGGTGTACTGTCTTGCTGAATATGGAAATATGTTTATGTTTTGGTGCCACCTTCATTATACCATCACCACATTTGCGAATGTGTGGTTGACGGGTGGCTGTGATACGCAGCCTACATACACATCTCTTTCTGGACTGTCCAGGAAGGGGAGAGATGGTTATGAATCTTTTGGTCCTCTGCTAAGTTGAGTCTGGAGGATTTTGCAGAGATGCTGTCAAATTTCAGTCTACAGTAAAGCACATCATGAGCGACTCTTCACTGTGTTCAGACCCTAAAGAATCATTTCTTTTCTGCTCAAGGCTGCTCAACTTATCTGCCCCATTGCCAGTTTTGAATGCATGCTTAAGTATCATAATTACTAACATGCAAAAGTGCAAAGAATAAAAATGTTTCATTCCATATTTACTTTTCAAAGTGCAAAGGAAGACAACTCAGGACAAGCCATATTATGGATATTGGCTGCTATAAGAAATAGCAAATCAAGGAACAGGCCAAATGTCTTTTCATTGGCCAACAGCAACCAGCACACAAAAAACCTCTGATAGAATCAATCACAGAATAATAACGGGAAGCAAAGGCATTTCCTTTATCCTAACAGCTTTAGGATATTTATTAAGCAAAACACAATATTTGTGCCTTCCCAAATGCTTCTGACATTTCCCGGTGAGACATTTTCAGCAGATAGAGCACAACAAGCACATGTTCCTGTTTTATCCCCAATTTGACGAGTGATTAGACAAAGTCTTTAACTGTCAAGATGCTTGTCCTGCCCTTTCAGCAACCAACGGCGGCGAGTGAACCTTTATTTTGAATGGAAATCCTGTCTAGGGAGGTTACAGACAAACAGATTGTGACTAATCCCCACACACTCCCCATCCCTGTGCTAGGGTCTGTGGTAAATTCATTAATTAATTTATTTGTTCAATTAATTGTATTTCTCTCCTTTGCTCTTTTGCTTTTGTTGGCTCATTTGTTCTTTTGCTTGTTTGTTTGTTAATTCATTCATTCCCTCTTTGTTGTATTGTTAATTCATTCATCTGTTTATCTGTCACACATCCTGAAACAACACTGATCAGATTTTAATGAAACTTGAAGAAATGACTGTGATGCATCTAAGCTTTGTGCCTTGGTCATAGTACCATCCCCAATCTCATCTCACTAGAATTAGTCGAAATAGGCATCCTTACTGTCACATGCATTCTTGCTTCTTTGCCTCTCTTTGTTCCTCTCTTCTTTATGTCCCTTTCTATTTCCTTGTGTGGGCTCTGTAAGAGAGTCTTGTATGGAACTGTACAGAGAGTTTTGTACAGAACCATTATGTTGTGTCTGCTGAATGCCACAATCCTGACATTATTGCACACTCTCCAGACGTACAGAGCTCATGTGAACACATGTGAACACATAAAGAAAAGGAACTCCAGAGAGGTGACCAGGGCAAGGAAAAGGTATGGCTGTACCAAGCATCAGAGATGGAAAGTGGCATTCTTGGATAAAAGACTAAGCATATTACAGGAGCCAAAACAGCTCACCTCTCACTCTGTTGGCTTTGACAGCCCAACTCCAACCCACTGCTGACTACTCATAATCAATCACATCTCAGCCTAGGCCCACAATTAATCAATCAATTAAAAACCTACACAAAGCCACAGTAGTGTAATCAATCAATCCAGCCTCTGTGGAGGGCCGTTATTGAGAGCCAGGCATCAGATCTATAAGTGCCTGTCCCCAGATGCTTCTGGCGTTAGTCGCATGCCTGAGGGTGCATGGAAGGAAATAGGGAGGTGAGACAAAATGCCTGGGTGTGATCCACTACAGGGTAGAGAAGAGGCTCTCAACACTCCCATGATACACCACCAGCGCCTGAATATTCATGCTGAGGAATCGGGTACCATGGAGGCGCTCAGTTATTCATTATGCCTCTGCAAAAAGAAACACACCATCGTCCCAATGCGATGGAATATTAATAGTTCCCATTAATAAAATATCCCCCTCCCCATCTTAAGTCTTGTCTTTAACTTTCTTGGCCATTGCACATATTTAGGCCTGGGACATTTGGGATATGACCATGAAAGTAAGCCAGACAATTGTCATTTGGCATATTTGTAAACTAATTATTATTTTTTTTAATACTCTACATCCTTACCATCTGGTCCAAAGTGAGAGAAAGTGTCTTGTTCCTCATTTGGCCAGAGCTTTCTATGTGAAAATAGAAAAATAGTGTGGGAGGGGGTGGCAAGAACAGCTCTATAGCTGTACACTCAGAGGGGATGAATGTTTAATTTAGAGCAGCCTGAAAGTATGCTGACATTTCGCCATTGTTAAAAGAGATGAATACATGGGACACTGTCTGCTGGAGAAATGGAAATGTGCATCAAGGCTGTTAAAAATGCAACTGCCTTCCCAACCCAAACATGCATATCTAGGCTCAGAATACAGTAGGCATCCTACAGTGTTTGCAACTGTAAGTCTCCTTTGATTTAGCCAGTGCATGTTGCTGTATTGTCCTAATCTTCACGAAACTCCACATCAGTAACAAGATCCATGTTTATGCAATTTGAGCCCTATTGCCTTTGCTTTTATTTATTCACTGGGCAGCAATTCCATCTCTCCTTGTCCCTGACCTTTGACATCAAGTCGCTCATAATTTCTCATGAGACCTGGGACCTTAGATTTAGCAGTAATGTGGCACGGCACACAATACCAGCAAGATCACCACAAGGCTTACTCTGTTGCATTTATTGAAAAGAGAGGGAATAAACAAAAAACAAACACAGGCATACTACAGCACACTTGGACTGTTAGCTCCCTGACAACACCCAAGAGGCTGGGGGGCGAGAGTGGTCAGCCTGTGGTGAAGCAGTGACACAGAGCAAGAATGTGAGAGAAAAGAGACAGAGAAGACAAGAGGAAAAAGCCAGAGAGAAGGTCAAGTACCTGCCACTCCTGTCAAACACTTCTTATAACAGCTGAGCTGTGTCCAGCAGGGTGGCTGGCTGCTTTCGGGGCCTTTCATCTCACAGAGGTGATGGGTGATGAGGGCTCCTCTTCTCCACATTTAAAGTCTGTCACAATACATCCTGCAGTCCTGGTAACTTCAGGACACTGCTGGGCTGCTTGGACCTCTGGGAAAATGTGTGTCTACTGCTGTAAAACGATAAAGGGCACAGCAGATACTTAATAAGGGACAGCCAGTCCCGCATGTCAGTCTGAGCATAAGGAACCCCCTGTTGTGGCAGTTGTTTGTTCTGTTAAACTCTAAACAACAGCATTTCTTGCACTGGAGAGTTTTAGGATACAAATCAAAGGTGTTGTTTATGTTGCTACTCTGGCGTCAAGTGGTTTCAAACTCTGCGTGTATGTGCATGCACTTGAGCATAAGTGTGTGTGTGTGTGTGTGTGTGTGTGTGTGTGTGTGTGTGTGTGTGTGTTTGATTTTGCCTTTTGTGCAAGCAGAACTATCACCGGGGTTACAGGCCTCTCCTTGAGGCAGGAGGAGCAGCTGGACCGATGGTGTGACCAGTTCAGCGCAGAATCACAGCCCTGGATCAGAAACAGAGACAGAGGCACAGACTGAGGTTTCAGAGTTGCAAGAAGTGTCTGGCAGTCAGAGAAACATCCAGACAAAGACACCAGAAAGGAACTCCTGCCTGACCACTGGAGCCGCAGACCAGCAGACTGTGACTGAGTGACAGCGCCACACCAAGCCAACTGGCTCGTTGAAACAAGATCTGTTTTCCGACCCCATGGGGACCCGCTGAAGAACTCACTGCCATCCCTATATCTGAATCCCATTCAGGGCTGGTGCAAAGAGAGAATTAGGGACAGGGTTTAGTTTTGGTGGTTTGTGTTTTTGCCACATGTCAGCCAATTGAGTTTCAGGGAGAGTAGTTCTCAGAGGTAGCTCCAGATAGCCTCTTCTTTAACCCCCACCCCCTCCCCTGCTCCCCCATCCCCAAGATAGAGTGTCAGAGGACATATGGTTGAGCCAGAAGCACCTGGCATCCCCTTCAAACCGACAGGCAGATTGAAATTGTAGCAACAGGAGCTGGGAGCAAGAAGAAAGCTTACAGATATCTCCAAAGAATGGTCTGGAATTCATGGGCTTACTGCCACTGAGAGCAAAGGGATGAGAAGGTAATGATGGGGTACTGGGAGGGAAAAGAGGAAAAATGGGGTAGGAAGGTTGGCGGCTTAGAGGATGAGGAACAGAATCTGAGGAATCCTGTTGGACACCACTTTAATAATTACATATATATATATATATATATATATATATATACTTTAACACAGTCTTCACTCAACATAAATGACATATTTTCATCTGAAAAAATGTTGCAGGGCACACATCTAACATTTTGAAATGTCGTGGGCAACATCAAGTACTGTTGCTCAGTGTGGTTGGATGGTTGCCAGGTTGCCATGGCAATATTTGCCACTTCGTTTAACAATCTAAGCAAAAACCAAACAAGGCAGAAACCAAGGAAAGACTGCAAAAAAAAAAAATCACCACTTGATTGATCCCTGAATGGAACAGCAGCAGCCAAGCAAAAACCAACACAGGTTCATTCTTTGATCACTACTTATACTATCTTCCTATTACTATCTTCCTAATACTATCTACACATGCAGGACTTGTTGCAACATGTTTTATGGATGTTACGAACTGTGATTCCACAGTTTTATGTGGCTTCACCCATTCAGGTTGAACCAATGAAATTTTGCCTCTGCAGCAGCACTTTCTGTCTGTGTAACTAAAACTCCTGTCTAGTTTTGACAGATCAATATGCAAATACGTTTGTTTCATTACTTATTTCATTGCAATGTGCAGTCCATTGCGCTCTGACTAATAAGATGGATGCTGACTAAATGGACTTTGTTAGAAGCATTTCCACCATCATGTTTCAATTGAGTACTTGCCATTTTTCTAGTATTCTGAACAGTGACAGTTGTCAATACCGAAACTCACAATGCATATTATTTACTCAGTTCAAAGATTGCAAAATGGAGTGGCTCCTGGAAAGATGAATTTTTTCCTGCAGTGGTTAAAATGAAAAAAATTGATTATCAATATGCACGCCCATAAGTGTGTACTGTATACCCTCTTCTGCCATGCATCATCAGCATCATACCCTGCTGTTTAAAATAGATTACTGTGTGTACTTGTCATAAATGATGGATTGTCATGAACTGAATCCATACTCTCACCAACCATCTTGCCGATGAGCAGGGAGTGACAGAAGGAATAGATAAACACAGTAAAGCTGACAGAGGAGGCAGTTTGGTTTCTCAACTGGACACGGTGGATCACACTGAGAAAACCATGAACAGAGGGGAAAGATATTGCTGTGCATCCTCCATCTTTTTTGGTTTATTCTTGCAAGGTGATAACTGCTGCCATTCACACTGGATATTATTGGTAGCCTGTTGTTAAAAACACCGAATAGATCAAGTGGTAAAAACTGGTGAATGGAGAAAAGAATGGCTATTAATTACTCTTGGTGGATTAAAAAACACAATTGTCTGAATAGCTATAGGCATAATTGTTTGATCCCACACACAAAGTAATTTTGCAAGATTAGCTTTACTGTAGCAACGAGAAAAGTCTATTTTTCAACACAAAAGACGTATATGTATAAGGTTTTACTATACTGCAGATATGTATCAATACAGTACAATATGTATAAATACAGTACAGATGTTCTCACATTGAAGGACAGCTATTTCTATAACCTGCTATACAATATACAAATATTAGAAAGTGACAGAATAGAATAACTACTCTAATAATAAATTCTAAATTTAGGTAATCTAAAAGCTGCATTTAAAAAACGTTTTTGTAAATGTGCATCTTAAAATAAATTTTGTTACTCAATTTCAGAAAAAATAAAATAAAAACTGTAGCTTTTAGTAACTGAAGTTTTGTCTCAACCAATTTTATAATTAACACTCAACACATCTTAACAAATGAACAGCTGTAATGCCTCCTCTTCTCTTTCATTCCCTCTTGTAGGCTAACGTTATAGCTACCACTTTCCTACTTTCTCTTGTTTAGTGAGAAATGTGAGTTCTAGCTAGGATTGGAGATATATGAGATATTCTGCTTTTGAACTGCCCGTGGGAAGAATGTACATGTGAAAATCTGTACATTCTTGGTTAAAAGCCATGTGAAGTCTCTTTTCTCTTTCGTCTCCTCTCTTCCTCTGTGTATCTCACTCGCAGACTCGATTTGCAAAGCTGAGGGCCGTTAACGGCTCTGGCAATGTTTAACAATGCATAGATTTGATTGGCTGAGCAGCATCACATGAGACAATTAGAGCACATGCGATTGGTCTGTGAGTTTCCTGTGCCGCTGAACGAGGACAGTAAATGCTCGAAAAGCTGCGCATTTTAAAATAGAAAAGCTCCGTCGCGAGGTAGTAATTCTCAATAATAGATCGGCTGTACGTCCGGGTCCGGACAATACGGCCGCTGGGTCCGGATCCGGACCACGGTCCGCCTATCAGTGACCTCTGCACTATACATTCAGACAGCCCTACAAAATGGCAAGCTCACTATATAGCCCACTATATATCTCTTTTTGGCATTCCCCTTCCCCTTAGTCATGTGATGCTTCTTGTCTTCACTCATCTATGACCCGCCTATCCTCCCTTCTGATTATGCTGGATGTTGGATGGAAAAACCAAGCACCCGCATCAACCTATTTTAAGCACTAAAGATGGGGAGGCCCCTTTCCTCCAACCCAAATAGTATTCTTAATATGAAAACCTTCCTATAAAACACATGGCTATCGCCACTCACAGATTGCCTCTGACTGCTTGTTCCTTCCCTGTCCTCAGGGCCACTGTGTCTCTGGACTATGTTTGTGACTGTATTTCTAAACACAGTGACAAAGGCTATGAAAAGCTTGAGACTGAAACTTTTAAAAAAGGAAAACCCTAGTTGCTGAACTCTGTTCTCTATCCCTCATTCCGTTTCTACAAAACGCTTCACTTGTCACCACAGACTCCCAAGCTCCTTTAATAAATGCTCCAAACGAAAATGCATGACTTTGAGTGGCAGAGTGTGACTGTTTAAAACCATTGGGATTTTGGTGTAATCCAACAGAAGACGCAGGCATAACCCGCCTTTAAAGTCGCATTGTCACTCCACATCCAAGTGAAGAACCTGGAGAGAACAGGCTAAGGATTGTGAAGAGAGGCTCTCGCGTCAGAAAAGAATCATGTGTACATGTTGGCTTTCCTGGGAACCAGCCTCTAATTGATACATGTTGAGGGGAGAGACCCATATGTTTTGGTAAGGCCTTACATCTGACATTAAGCTTAAAATAGAGTGAAATGTGGGTTATTTCCACTGAGGGGGTCCCACGGATGAAACTTTGAGGACTGTCAGTGACTAGCTGCTGCTTGCGTCAAGTGAAGAGGTTGCTTAGGAACCGTTCAAGGAGAGTACACTATTGTTATGTGTTTGTCATCACGGCAATGAAATTCTGTAATACAAACGTATTTTTAAAGAAGGGCAGAGACCCATGCTTCAAGGACTCAGAATGGGTCAAATGGTTAAACTGAATGGAGTTGTAGATAATTCTGCAGTGAATTGCATCAATTTAAGTTGTTTTTCAAGCTAAAGGAGGAAAAACAACTTTCCCAAACTTTCCTTTTCCTCTTTGTTTTTTTCTCTCTCTTTCCTTTGTCTTTTTAGCAGACAGCTGTCTGAGACAAGATGCTGCTTCCACTGGAGACCTCACTCTTTTCGCTCATACGCTCACTGGCTCCTAGTTGCCATGGAAAAGCCCAGAAATGGGGCAGATAACAGTTCAATGAGGGAGCAGAGACTTTGGAGAGTCTGGAGGGAGGTAGAAAGTTTCTAAGGCCCGTCCTGTCAAACCATCAAGCTCTTTTGATGCGTGAAAACGGAAAGGAAGACAGAGTGAGAGAAAGATTTAGAAAAACTGAAAATTAGATGAGAGCAGAAAAAAATGGGAGGCAGAAACTAATCTGTTGACTGAAGTCAAATTTGTGTGTGGAGAGTTAACAGCATTTCAAAAACTGATATACTTGACTAAAAAAACAAGATCCATCTATGCTGGGAATATTGTAAGCACCAGGTGTGATTTAAAGTGAGGAAATTGAAACCCAGATGAAATACGATCAAGACAGCCAGAAAAATGACTCAATGAAACAGAAAAATCAGCATGATATACTGTCTCCAATGTAAGAATTAAGTGTCTATTATTTAGGTATTAATAATTTTAAACGTCTGTGTTGACGGTTAATTACTACACACAGTGAGTCAGAGCAAGTGAAAACGAGACAGGCTTGCACCAAAGGCCTATCTATCAAACCAACAAGTCAAAATGTAATCATAAAACTCAGAAAAGGGCTACATTTTCTTAAGAAAATTTGAGTGTGCTCACTTTAGCTGAGCGATGGTGCTTCAATAAATGTAAGAGGCCTGAGAATCTTTACATAACATAACTAGAGAAATCGAACTTGGGACCTTCTTACTGGGAGTTAAGGCTATTAAGGATGAAATTATATGCATTCCCAAAGAAGCCATCAAGGGAAACGGGTAAAAAAAAAATTAAGAATTACACCACCAACATCTGAGAAATTACTTAATACAAGATAAACTGACTGATTATGAATGTTGCCCACAGCTCCAAAGTAGGAAAGAAGACTATGAAATATGCAAACAAACAGATTTGGATGAATAAATAAATACTTAAAAGTTTGAATCTCTGACACACCAGTTGGGACTTGCTGGTGACAGCCCCACCTCTCTTTTTACAGAGGTTTTTGAAGTAGCACTGTCAGGAGAGGCCCCTCAGAGGTTCTTGAGTAAAACACCTGTCTGAAATCAAATTCCCTTTTATTTGCCTTCTTCCCAGAGAGTGAGGAGCAAAGACTCCATTGTCTGTTAAAAAACACTCAGCATCACGGCACAAAGTTTAAAATAAAAATATTTCGCCTGCACTTTTGGTGCTAAGTGGTCATTGCTGAGGTGTTTGGGCAATGATTTTCCTAAAGCTCACGTCAACAACAAGTGTGCATTGTTTTCAGATTTTTTGTTAATGCAGCTTTTCTTTTGCCTTTTCAGATTCTGTGGCTACTGCTGGTAATGTCACCCACTGAGTTCTCGTTATTATGACTCTATATGTTTGAAACAAACTGTAGTTGCTGCTGCTGATAATGTAAAATGCATGACTTCCTGTGCACTGCAGGGACTTTCATGAGCTGGGTATAAGATGAAATACTGTTGCCCTATATTTAATGGTCAATACCAAGTATCTAACCAGATATGTACCAATACTGTATTTACAGTGAGTGGGTTTATTAACACTCTGAAAGAAGCCAATCAAATAATCAGATAAATGCAACACTAAGGCTATCATTGTCAATGTCGACATGAAAATTATTAAACTTGATAAAAATAAGAAATATATATGTGTAAGACTAAAAGCTAGGCTTTTGAATTAATTATAATATAATTTAGGTTTAGTATTGATTACAACAAGTCAAAAAAGGCAAAATAGGTCGTTTGTCTATGCCTCCCAAAACAACACATATGAGCATTTCTGGTACCAGTTCAGTGAAAGGCGACTGGACCTTAACTATGTTACATAAGTCACATGACATTGAACATGTGGTTAATGTTGTGAAACGGTGGCAGTTCGGTTAGGTTTAGGCAACACAACTACTTGGAAACATCCTGGTTTGGTAAAAAATAAGTACAGGTTAGGGTCATGTAACCCTTACTTGATGAATATCACGTAACTCGTGATGGAAGTCAGTAAATATTTAACTAAACCCATCCGTCCACCTTTCCCCCTTATGTGGACAATTTATTATATCTATTATATTTATAATATGTCACCCTTCTTCCCCCTTTGTTACCGTTGTACGGTCATTATAGGTCGCTGTCAGAATAAACTAAGGGTGCTCCGATCAATCAGTCACCGATTGTAATCGGCCGATAATGGCTTGAACTAGTTTGATCGGTGGTCGCTAAAAAGGCCGATAAGAAAAGCCAATCTGATGGTGCAATAGGCCTACTCGCGAGACAAATTTTCAACGGCAGCTAAAATGGTTTCACTACACGGTCTGAGCAGTTTTCAAAGCTAGCTAGCACCAAAGTCCTTTTCAGACAGGAAGCATTGAAGCGCCCAGTTAATCATTTACAATGAGAGTTGAGCAGCATTCAGACAAGCGGAGCAACAAGCAGGAGCGATTATGTGAAACTGTCACGGTCGTGCTCATCTCACACACACGCAGTCCGCAACTGGAGTTTAATAGACACTCAGCTCATCAGGCAAAAGGAGAGAGACTGATCCTTCAGTGTGAGTTTCCTGATGCAAAGAGAGGCGCCATGCACTCAATCAGTTTGACTGCCTATTTCTCTCCGTTTTCGTAATAAAACGGAGACCTTTTGCTATGTTTCCGCCTCCCAGATTAAAACAGCGAACCAGAAGATGTTTGTTTGAAAATGTTGCTGACCCGGTGGGCAAAAACAGAGGACTTTATGAAAGGATGACACAGACATTTGGCTTTCTGATTCGATCTTATCAGTCATGCAACACAAAACACGATACTGACAGAGTTTTAGTTTCGGTATATATATCAAAATACACGGACTGTGTAAGTAACACTTAGGCCTCTCAGTTAGCCTACTGTGCATGTCGCTGTATTTACTTTGCAACAACTACGAGTCTGTTTTCCGCCGCTCTTTGTATTCCCTTGTAACAGCAACAGTTCAACTTCATTGTCGATCAATGCATAAAAAATACCTGGTGTGCTTCGTCTGTATTACTTTCTTCTTTCGCCAAATGTTCTGCAACTGCAGAGTAGTCCATCTGCTTCGTGTGTACACCAGCTCGCCATGCCCAGTATACCTGAACAGCCACTAGATGTGTGTTTTCAGTCGTTTTATTATTGAAAGAGATCAACATGAATATGCAGCTAAAACGCTGCAGTGGACGGAGATAGTATTCGTTATAAAACTGTTTAAAAAAACATAGTAGTGTGGATGTAACCTCACATTACCCCACTCCTCTCTCTACTCCTCTCATGTCAATCCTTCCGTTTTCCCCGAGATTCTCCCGTATGTTTCCGTTCTCACCCGGTATCCTCCCATTTAAATGTTTCCCTGTAAATCTCCCGTATCTTTAACCTTTATAAAATCAAATAAAAACCTGCTGGCTGTATTTAAAGTGTTTGCTAGTCTCTACTCTGGTAGTAGGCCCATGTATGTAGACTGTGCTTTTTGCACATGGATTTAATAAATAAAAAACTGAAATGATATAAGGCCTATAACCTGTAACCATATGAAATTATAATGAATATAGTAACTATAAGTAATTATAAGTAATATTAACAATATTTACTAACATTATATACTAATACTAATATATACTAATGTTAATAATATGGAATTAACATTGCACTTTTATTTTTTTTAAATGTCCCTTATTTTCAAATCTCATTGATGACAGTTATGACCAACAGAAATACATGAAATGAACACGACCCCTTAACCCGGATTTACTCTCTACCCCTAAAGCCCACAGAACCTGCCTGAGCTTTCCAGAACAAAAAGTGGCTACTTCAGAGTAGTTTATCATCTCCTTTATCTCCTAAATATTTTGGCTGCAGCCTTTTTTGTTGCAGTTTCATAGTTGAAGTAAATTTACAAAGATGCTGTTTGTTCTGTTTTTGTAGTTAATTCCACGGGAAAGCTATATTTGTTAAGCTATAAGATGTTCACAGTAACCAGGCAAAGGCTGCTAGTCTCTAAGACAGATTGAACGGAATTTGTTGCCCATGTTTCCTGGCAATAAAATAAACAGTTGTCATTTCATGATACTTTATCATCTGTTAATTTTAATACTTAATACATTGTTTTTAGGAATACTTAAAAAAATATACAGTATACTGTTTAATGCTACATGATAAATTGTGCCAAAAAATACTGATCGGAGCACTTCTAGAATAAACATAAATATGGCTGTAATAATGTGCTGAACAATTTGGTCATTTTTCTGGGGTGGACAGGCTGACTGTGCTCTGCCTCCTGGTCTCAACTCTGGGTTGTTTTTGCTGCACTAAAAAACTCAGCGTCAATTCGTCAACGTGAAATTTCAGTGTTGACGCGTCATTACAAAGATGCCGTTTAAGGGAGAGATAGCAATCTACTTATTAACAACCTTTCAGGTTGTTCATTTCTAACTGCAATGCACTACATGGAATGCTAGGGGCAGTATCGCTTCCACTGTCTGCCATGACTGTTTGTCTGTAAGACTGCTCACGAAGAACAAGCTTTCATGCAAGAAGCGGGAAAGCTGCGGAGAAAGAGGGTAACAGCAGAATGGTTTTTGCAAGTTTTGTACTTACGTACTTAAATACACTTTTGAGAGGTTTTGAGGCAAGAATCGAAAATGTGCTCAAACGTTTTCAGGTTTGAGAAGCTCCACAAGCACCTGCGAGGTTAGCTTTGCCTGCCGGCTGGCCGGTCTCCCCCACATAGCCCTCTGGTCCAAGTTACTCAAACCACTGTAGCAGCAACAACAGAGCAGCAACGACAGAGGAAGGGCCACAACTGTAAGATAGTTTTAATGTTCGTACCGCTGTTATTCTGTCGTTACAATGTCAGTAATGGTTGAAGATTTTAAAGTAAATCAAGAAACATCTGGCTTGTGATGTAGCCTACAGAACATTCTCCACTTATAAAACTTATGAGCACTTTGGAAAAATAAACTACAGAAGTAGTATGAAGGGGACTGTTGCTTTATTATTCTACTTAGACATTATATTGTTAGTGTAAAGTTGTGGTTATAGTACTTGCTTTTAATGTGCTTTTATTTTATATAGTTCCAGAGCAAAAATCTTTGTTTAAAAGTTAAAAACTACTTGGCAATAATTCCGATTATCAGCTTATTGTTTTGGGTGATAAAGCCTGGCTGTTATCTTGGAGTAGCCTCTCCATAGTTCTTTTCCTTGGTTCTGAGGTCTCATGGATGATGCTAAGAGAACGCATTTTTTATTTGTGTTAGCAAACACGTTAAGTGCAATAGTAAATCCGTGAATTAATAGGAGTAGCCTACCCTGTCATGTCTTCTTCCCTATTTTCCCCCTGGCGTGTACATTCAGAATAGTAAACCCTGTTCACTTAATAGTAACGTTAACTAGTTAGGCTGTGTGTTAGAGATAAGTAATTCACTTGAAAGATATTTAATTACTTAAATGGTTTGATTAGGGTTAGGGTTAGAGGGTGACAAAAATAATCGTGACTTGACCCACAATACACACACAAAGTCTGCCACTTTGTGGTCCAACTTCTGGCAATGATTAAGATGAGAAGGGGTCAAAGAGGATGTATAGGAGGATAAAGCTGGATGATGAATGATATTAGAAGAGTGAGTGCATTTAAAGCCAGGAGAGATTAATTCTTCCAAGAGACTAAGGAGAAACAGGGTGGCTCCATCTCTGACACTGAAGATCCTTCAATTCAAGCCGTATTCATCCCTCCTTCCTCTACTAGGCCAACAGACACCATGATTGACATCATCCTTCCATCTCTGTGATTACAGCATGTCTCCTTTGCCACCTCTGCACTATCTGTCTTCTATCTAAGCCCAAAACACAGCTGTCTGCCATACCTTCTCTCCTGGCTCTGTCCGAAGAGGGAAGGTAACAAGAGATTGTTAGAAAGAAAGTACATGTGTGATCAGGCAGGCTGTGACATGGAGCCTCTGAATTTGTCAGTTCGTCACAAACACCTACACCGACAACTACTAGGCCGAACACACCAAAACTGCTCATGCAACCACAAAGATCATGTCTAACAAGAAGGAGGATAAACCTTTTAAATAACAACTTCATACTTCAAATCAATTTCTTAGCAAACCCCAAACCTCCTTTGCTATCCTCTTTTTCTCACTGTGTCATACAAGTGGGAGGCCCTGAAGTGATGACAGAGAGCTCTGGGGGGAAAGAAAGAGAGAGAGAAAGAGAAAGTTTGATGAAAGACCATGGATGAGAAGAAACGGTAAGACACAGATGAAAGAAAAATGTCACACTGAGTTGTCATGGGACCCTCTCAGAGGCATGCATGTCCAGCAGGCTTGGTGTTCCATGTGTGAATATGATGGAGTACACAACAATGGCCTCTGAGGAGCAGCCATGCTCTGAGGGCACCAACACCAGCAAGAAAGCCAAATCCCAACAGTGCTGAACACCACTGCCCTCTGGCCTTCTGCATTTTCAGGTCATTTGAATGTCCAAATAAAACTTGTGACTTTCATTTGTAAATACTATTAGGTTTCATGTAGTGACAGGTCATTAATTCTAAATGTACAACCAATCCTAGAGATGCCTTTCCCCCTACAATTACATATTACATATTTTCATGAAAATGATACAGGGTCATAAATGAATAAGAGGTATGTTTGCCTTGATTTCTAGCTCCAAATAACTGACAAAAGAGGACAAAGACTGTAAATTAAAACTCTAGTCTTCAACATGTTCATTTAGAGACCTATGGGTGATAAAAAATCTTTTCATATATCCACATTTTCCTGAATATGGTTATTGTTCACAAGGAAGCACCAAGCTCAGTACAGCAGGGAGTGGGGAGATACAACATCCTCCTAAGGAGAAGGTGGACAATGACAACCTCGCTTTGAGTGTGGTAGCAGGCGGGCAGCAAAATAGTGAGCAGAACACTGACAGCTTAAGTACACTGCCATGATTAAAAGGGTGCATCACATATATATGGCATATATATGACATTAGCTCTTTGGAGACCTTTTCATTTTAACTTTAACCACCCTTATCACCAGACAAGAACGTCAATACTGGAGGATTTTGTAAAACCCCAGATTACGTTCAATGACTGATGAAATTTTACGTCCATTGCCAACCTTTTTTAGATTCTCGCTTACAATATCAGTTAGGGCTGAAACGATTCATCGATTAAATCGATAAAATCGATTAATAAAATACATCTTTTAATCCATGTAACTTTACAGCACAGTGTTTCCCAGGGACATTTATTACTGTCGCACATCGCGCTTTCGCTGTGAACACGACGTGATTATAATGGCACTGTTTGCAAAGTGGGGGAAGAGAGAGAAAATAGAGAGGGACAAAGAAGAAAGTGTCCAAAGTATGGGATTATTTCAAGCTAAAGAAAACAACAACTCTGTAATGTTACAGTCCATCCACCGTTGAGTTGAATGCTAGCCAAAGTAAGCCGCAGTCCTTAGCTGAAAATGTACACACGTGCATCTGTTGTTCTCCTGGTTGGGCCGTGAGTTGTAACCTTACAGTCAGGATTTAACTGGGTGTCGGGAAGCTGCACCTTTTAAGTCCCCTCCAGCTCTCTCTGTAGCTCAGACAATCCCTGCTACCTGCGTGTGCTAATCCATCCTTTCACCCATATTCTTTGTCTTTATAATCGCCATCTTTATAATAACAAACAACAGCTGTTTCGTGTGCAGGATCGCTCATTTCCCATTTCACATTTCACGTGTGTTTTCTTGACAAAATGTGGTTTGGAGACCAGCATCGGGTGATACAGCCACCGCCAAGCAAAAGTACTTCTTAAGCGACGCATCGAAGAATTGCCGAAATAATCTATCGTGGTCGAACCTTCAAATACTAAAATCATCGTTAGCTGCAACCCTAGTATCTGTGCATGGGAAGGTTAAGGAAAGATTGGGGGTATGGTTAATAAATTATAGTTAAGGTGAGGTCATGTTTGGGTAGGTAAGACCTGCCTTTTTGTGTCTTGTGTGTCTTGTCAATACATTTTGAGTTATAGATTAGTTGTGGTATAATGTTGTACTGTCTTCCCATTTTCCTGTTTCCAACAGCATGGTTCACAGTATTCACAGAATCTCATGGCATGTGTATACAAGGTACCTATGATCCTATTTTGTTAATGTTTTACTCTACATGTCTTTAACTTGCAGGCAAAACTCACCTTTTCCAAGATTTCCAAAGTTACTTTCTTACTATTTTCTTTGAAAGAGAGAAAGTAAAGAATAGTGTGAGCGTTCCAGATGGAAAAAAAAGAAGACATTTTACCTCTGCACCTCCTTCTGTAAACTCAACTAGCATCGACCAATGGGAAATCAATGCACTGACGGCTGCTGTGAGTGTCAATGAAATGTTTGGAGGTGCAATCCAAAAAATGCACCCACATGGCTTCACACTCAGACAAACAGAAGCAAATGAGGACACACACAGGCACACACACCTATACTTACGCAAACACATACACACACACATACACAAGCACAATTAAACAGAAACAAATCAACAGGGTGTCTTTTAGGTTGATTACTTCATTGCCAGGGATTTTTTCAGACCCATGAGATAGCATTCGCTAAGTGTTTCTGCATTAAGGAAAAAGACACACAAAAAAATTTTTAATCCAGGGATAAAAACTACACGCCATCAGAGCAGGGGTGTCCCTCTCTAACTTCAAGAAGCTCTTGAAAACTCATCTCTTCTGAGAACACTTCCTCTTATAACACCTCTAACTCCTAACCTCTAACATGCACGTCCTGTGCTCTTCCTCTTCTATCCCCTACAATTATCTTGTATTGATTGCACTTTTTTGTTTTGATTGTACTTTTTGTAAACTCTTACTTCCTTCCCTAGGTATTTACCCCATTGATGAGCTCTTACTAGTACTTATTGCTGCTCTTACTAGTATGTATTGTCAGTTGTAGATCTGTAGTTGATGCTCTGTTGATGCTTGTATGTTGTTCCTCAAATGTAAGTCGCTTTGGATAAAAGCATCTGTCAAATGAGTAAATGTAAATGTAAATGTAAATGTACACACGAAAAAAGTTTTAGGGAAAAAGTGATACCTGTTTAACTTGACTTTATAAGGTTTTCTTCACTGTCACACCAGGGTAAATGGAAGATGCAGCTCTGTACTTTAACACATCGACTTAAATATGACTCATATATTCCTGAACACCATCTGGGTGTTCTTAACTTAACCCCAACCATCTGTGTCAGCACACAAGTCCCTAACAAGAAATTCGACTTACAAAGGCAAATATGATTGAGGAACATTTTAGCCTTAAAACACATTTGCACCAAAGAGAACAGAGACGAATAAGGGAGAGAGAAGAAAAAAGGAGAGGACCAGGATCAGGAACAGTGCAGTAATACACTGAGTAACAAGACAGTTATTAGTTACTATTTTAATAGTTTTCCGGTAGAGAGTTAGGAGAGAAGATCAATACCACTCTCATATATGTCCATTAAATATGAGGCTACAGCTAACGGCTTAGCTTAGCATAAAGACTGGAAACAGGAGAAAACAGCTAGCCTGGTTATGTCAGAAGCTACCAAAATCTTCCTACATGCAACTGTAAAGCTCACTAATTAACACGTTACATCTTGTTTGTTTAATCCGTAAAAAGACCAAAGTGTAAGAACTGCAGTTTGTCATTTTACTGGGTGTTATGTACTGGACTATTTGTGAGGGTAGTATAGTTATGTTTTATATGTGTAGCATGAAGGGAATACCAACTTTCATTTTGTTGTACAACCCTATGTTGTATGATGAAAAATAAACTACCTTGACACCTTGATCTTTGCATCTAGCTCTCCATCAGAAAGCATATTTCCCCAAATGTTGAACTACTTCTTTAACATAAGTACGATGCCCAGGCCACACAGCCTGCATGAGAAGCCAATGTGTGCATCACAGAAACTCTTGCTTTTCATTTTGGTGCCCATGTTAACAGGTTAGAGCAGCCACAGCATGAGCTATGTGTGATTATCATCAACTGCTTATTTATTTCCCTCAGTATATGACCATCAACCTTGCAGATGGTGATAAGATAGACAATATCACACTTGATGGAAATATTCACAATACTTACAAAAAAAGAACTAATGAGGACTAATGAGAAGAGCTGGCGAGCTCTAGGCTGTTTAATGTAATAATAAATACTTTTACTGATGTCATACATTACCCACCAAGCCCCCTCCATTGTGAATAAATAGCATGAAAGCAGACCAATTAACTAAGTAAAGACAATGATAAAGATAAGCCAGGGTCACTAGCTGTGGCCCATTTGCCTGCCTGATGGTCTGCTGAGTTGCTGCCTTCTGTTGTTTCATTCTTCCTCATGCTGTTCAGTTCTTAATTTAGCCTTCACTGAGCCCAGGATGATTACAATGGCCAACAATGGGCCAAGGTGTACTCTGATGCTGTGCTCTACAAGCAGGAAGTGGAAGAGGGACAGGGGAGTAAATCAAGATACATCCCTGGGTTGATAGATGCTGAATGGAACTGATAGAGAACATGTAGCAAGGTCGGCATCCATTAGCCATGCCTTGAAGTCACAAATTGGTAACTCTACAACAGAATGGTCAGTCTGTGCTGTTAACACCACAGTCTCACACTGGATATTTCATGCCAGCATTTATGAAAACACACATTCACAGAAGCACGTAGACATTCAAAAAACATGTCTGTGCATCACATATAAGGTGGCCTGGTTCCCTGTATTGATGCCATATATTTGAACCACTTCACAAAACATACACAGCGGTAAACATGTTGTGCCCCACAAAAGATGCAGTCATCTTCATTGATAATAAGTAATAAATATGCATATATATATATATACAATGTTGAGCAAGTCAAGGCAATTCTGAAAAAGCTGCAACATATTGTGGATAAGCTCCACTTCCACACATTCTGTCAAAACACAAAAAACAAAATTGCCATACAACCAAAGAATCCATATCAAACTGCTCAATTTAATTATTCATTAAGTGATGATACCAGTCAAGTGAAAAAAAAAACATGGTGTACAATGTAACCATTTCTTACATAAAATCATAATAATACCAATACTCTATGGTCCATATGCCTATTCCCAACAAACACAAGCATAAATAAATGGCAGAACAAACACCATATGCACACGCATGTAAGAATAACAGTTTGCATACACAGACATGCATCACTGATGCATCACAATGTTTTCACTTTGCACAGACAAAGCTCTTCCCGTCTGCCTGACAGGAGTGGAGGTCTTGCACCAACGAAACAATGGAAGCTCTAACAGCTTCTTAGCTATAAAACCCAGATCTCTTTCACTGCCCTCAGTCCTCCACTATCCGAAACCTGCACGGCAATGACGGCGCCAATGTCATGCTGTCACCTGAGCTGAGCCATTATTACACAGGCATTTTTAATAGCCCTATAGATTAAAGTCCAGAGGAACAAGACACCAACAGATTAAAAAAAGAAAGATAGGAAAGAGGATGATGAATTGCCTCAGATTGCCAGGAAATCATGCATAAATTACTAGGATGTGCTTAGGTATAATAACCAGTGCTGTTTTAAGTGATCGCTCGCTCACTGGGAGCTGTTGTGTAAGGAGGAGTGCGTGGAGATGTAGGGGGAAAGAGATGGGTGGCGGGTAAAGAAAGGAGGCTGTCCACTCAATCACATCACCGTCAAGGGTATTGCCCTGACACTGTCTCCACTCTGCGCCCCAAGCATCCCCACAAATCTCCTGATAGACAGACGCAGCAGTCAAATAGCACCCTCATCCCCGCAGCCGGGGCCCCCAAGGTTCCCTGGGCATGTCTCTGTGGCTCCACAGGCTGCCGCTGGGAGCCCCGGCAACAACTGATTATTCAGGATCTAGGCTAACAAGAATCTGCCATGTGGATTTCAAAACAACATGTTCTGGTTGTGAATACATCATGAAGCCGGAGGAACAGACTGTCTTCTGCTTCGTTTTCTCTGGATGTGCTGCACTTTTAGTTGCTGAGCAGATTCAGAGGGAGCAGCTTCAGGTAGGAAGACTGAAGCCAAACTGTTGACTGTAGCATCTGGGTCCACATAGCACTGGCTTATATTGTAGAGAGCAGTATGTAGACGTTTCACAGTATATAGTACGATACAGCTGTTTAAACACCCTCAGACCTCTCCCCCTGTTAATAAAAGCCCTAAAATATCTTAAAGAAATATACCATGTTTTGGGGTGATGAGCCGAATGAGAAAACAGAGACAAATATCAAGACTCGTCCCTGGTAAATCATTTTGATGATCTCAAAAAGTAATATGTTGACTCAACTTATGTTATCCAAACTAGCTATAAAAATTTAAATTTGTATTGTTTTTTTTAGGTGGCCACTAAAGTTTAACAAAATCAGTATTGGATGTAATCAAGAATGTTTTTGTGGGGAGCCATGCTTTTGAGATTTTTAACTCATCATGCATAGTCTATATACATATATAATATATAATATCGGTAAAAAAAACAGGGAAACCCTATTATTTTGAGTATGTCATTATTTGTCTGAATGTCATCATCAAATTTCACAAATGTATGATTTCTGAATGTGTAGCTTACTCATCTCTTGAAGGGTAAGCTAACCAATGGCACAGTCTCCAACAAACTTGAAGGATAACACATGGATAAATATTATTGTTGGTTTCTCTCCCCTTCCATAATGTGTACCCTGCCACATCAGTGCTACTGCCTGTGCCATCTGCAACAACTCAAACAGCCAGCGAGCTTGGCAGGAGTTAAGGCTAGCCACAGTTGACTCTCCACTGCAGGGGGCCTAAGAGGGGCCATCTCTCGGACTGGTACAATACTTCAGGGCCCAGCCATTCGTCTCCCTTCACCACATCCTTCTTCATCAGCATCACTTGGTGTGCTCCTCACTTAAAACATAATACTGCAGTCCCTGTTCTTTTAAATATCTGTATCTTTCTCTCTCTCTTCCTCGTATTGCTTACAGCCCAAGTGGTGTAGCGCAGCAGGGAGCTGGGGAGCAAAACAAACTTGGGCCACTTAACTCAATAGTATTCACAATGGCAAATTAGGCAGAAATACTGAAGTGGTTGCCAACCATCCCACCCAATCAAGCACATGCACACAGGGAGAGCAAGAGTGTGTTTCTCCTCCGTGACTCATTATAGACCTGATAATAAGCAGAAAATGTAGGTGAATGGGCAAAATTGTAAAAGGATACACTGGTTAATATTTACATGGCACTTTGTCTCCATCATATCCTATACTCCACATGGTTGTGAGAGAATGATTAATAGTCCCACTTTTCCTCCCATTAATCCACGAAGAAGCTTTAGAGCATCCCTCCCCCTCTGTTTTTCTTTCTCTCTTTTATATCCCCAATGACCCCGAGTTCAAAATAGAAATACAGAGCTGGGTTTGTGTTTGTACAGATGAGAGCTCTCTCCAGCAGTATCTGAAGGAAATGAGAAGGCAGGGAGTTGAAGTCTGTCAGCCCTCGTCTCTAAATAGCAAGTGGCAAAGAAACAGAGAGAACAATAGAGTATGTGGGAAAGGGATGGAGTGTCGTTATGCTAGGACAGCCGGGGCTTCGGGGATGAGTCGGGGAGATGGGCACCAAATAAAAACATACAGTCACTCCCTTCAAACAGCACATGCATGCACACACAAAAAAGGACAGTCAAGCAGATATGGAGAGCTCATCTGGCATTGCCACGCTAAAACTGCAGCCTGAAGTTTATCTTAGCTTAGCTACATAGCTTAAGTCAGTTAGCTAAGGTTTACTGGATCACACCAAAAGCATCCCACTACACTGTGGAGCACAGAATAGAGGCCACTAACCAAGGAGCCACTTGCCAAATCATGGATGGCTAAAGTGCTGTGGTGTACCATCCAAGCTTGGCACCATATTCATTCAGTACTGCCATCACTGGTCTGTGCAACATCACAAATACACCAGGCATACACACAAAGCATGCAACGTGAAGAGGCTGCTGACCTGAGAGGTTTGAACCCGCCTCCAGGGTAAAAGCTGTCAATATCTAATACTCTCATGTACTACTATGATATAGTAAACTTAAGTACACACTCAGTGACCCATAGAGACCCACACAGGGGACAAATTAGATCTCTGTTTTAAGTGGCAGTTTACTTCTGTACCATTAACCTTGGAGAAATGAACTAATAAAAGTTTGCTTTTGTACCCTTTTGTTGTCTCCATCTAATTTGTCCTTCAAATGAATTTCCCTAACGTGCCGTGTCAGAGTCGACCTAAGAATAATGCAGGAATAACACATTAATTCCACTGGCGTTGTGTGTAAGTAGATTCTAGGCTTTGAAAAGAAAAACCAAGAAATCAAGTAATAGTGGGAACAAAAAAATTGTGCCTGCAAGTAAACAGCGGTTTGGAAATCCATGTAAAATAAAAAACCTGAGCCCACATACAGATACATTTGTGCCTGAAAACTGCAATTCATTGAATTTTTTTTTTGTTTAGGCCATGATTTGCATTCATAATTGTCTGCAATGCATGTAGGGTGAGATATCTAAGCACTTACTCACACCCCCCGGTTGCCTTGTACTGTGCCAGCTCACGATTGCCCACCTCTCCACTCCCCCTGGCCTGCGCTCACTCTGCATGTAACTTTCCTGGCCCAAGCATGCTTACGTCATGACGACACGACTTGTTGTGTTGAAGAAAAGCACAATGGAGGTCTCCTCTGCTAGCCAGTTTTACATGTCTTGCTTCTGTCCTACCACAGTGCTGGAAATCAAGACAGCACAAGAGCAACTGTAAAAATAGAATGTGGGTGGGTAAAGAAAAAACGAAGTAGCATAAGCATGTGAGATATTGATATACATCCCTTTGTACTAATTATTATCTGGTCAAATTGGGCAAAATCAATAACAACATGGAACACATATAGCTTCTCCTCACCCAGAATAACAAGTGATAAAGGCAGAGCAAGAGAGAGAGATATTTGAGAGAAGGGCAATAAGAAGAGCAAAGGGCAGAGAAGAGGGACTCCTGCTGCTAAAGGGTGAGCTTGTTAGTAAAAGGAGAAGACATATAAAAAACTGAACTGTGCTCAAATACACACAAATGGATATAACACATATATTCGACAAGCATGTGTGTCCCAGAGTAATCTTAAAGAATGTGTCCCTTTGACATCAATACAACTGGAGCAGGCTTTGTTTGCCATTTTGCCTGCCGTCCATTCTGCATGCCAACCAATAGACCGTATACCTTGCACTTGGTGGACGGAAGAATGGGAAGCGGAAAGGAAAGAAAAACAAAAGCGATTGATATAAATGATCTGCCGGTCGAGAGAGGCCCCCAAGCAGGGACAAGCGAAGGTCCGCTCGATAACAATTGATCGTGGGAGGCCCAGGCATTCGTCTTAATTCTGACTAATTAGGGTAGCGGCTGACGAGGAGGGGGTTAGAGGGACAAGTTGTTGGTGTGTGTGTGTGCATGTGTGTCTGTGCGTCAGTGGGACCTCCCAGATTACAAAATCAAGCCCCCATGTTTACAAAGCGTGGAACAAGTGGAGGATTAAGGAAATCAGTTTAGGAAACAACAACCGTCACCACATTAGTGTTGCTGCCAAAATAATTCCCCTGTCTTCAGTGGGTTGCCTGTCAGGCAGGATGGGAGTAAATCCTCTCACTTTTTTTATCTTGTTTGTGTGAGAACTGCTGATTATCTTCTGCCAGCAAAAGTCTGGCCTTTGCTAGCCAAGAGGCAGCAGAAGAGAGACGCTATTCTTGCCTCATCCATTCCATAGATAGACATCAAAGCCTTTTAATTGGCAAGAAAGAAAAGTTAGACTTTATCACTGGAACGATTGGGAAAAAAGCACGATTTAGGTGCATGGTCCTCAGTGTGAAAAAGGATGGCATGTGAGCTCCTGGTGTGAGGGTGAAAGAGACAAGACTGTGGACACTTGAGGCAAATTGTTTCAGTGTGCAATCCTACAGTAGTAGATAGCAGTGGGAACCTGAGAACGGGAGATGTGGGTTGGGAGGTGTCTCAGAGTTTAGAGGCAAAGCCCTTTTTAAAAATCACAGCATTCTGGAGCAGACATGAGCGTGTGCTGAGCTTCTGAGAGCCCAGCTTAGACCGAGATTTCTATCTGTCACTCCCTGAGGATGTTAGCAGCGTGAAGTGGAAAGTGGCAGGAGGGAGGTATCGCCATGAACGAGGGGCAGCAGCGAGGACAATTCTACCTGACTGGAGATCACAATCTGACGACAGAAGCACACACACAGAGACATTCGTGTGAAGGTACTAGCCACACAGACAAAAGTTGCAAAATATCGGTGAGCAAAAGTGACAGACAGGCAGCTTATCTGTATCAGACAAGAGCCCATTGTTGAGGAGAGACAAAGAAGCTCAGGGCTGACCTTTGCCCTTTGTCACTCACTCTCAAAGGCCAGGAGAGACTGACAGATAAACTTGAATATCAGCTACTCCCTCTTGTTCTTTGACACATAAACTTCCCTGCCCTTTCCACCTACGGCACCCTGTTCCCTGCCAGCTATTCATATCCCAGCCCGCCTCGCTTGAGCCACCAGGCCCCATGGGCAGTGCTCTATCAGGAGTTCATGAACAGAAGCACACAAACGGTGTGGTGTCTGGGTATCCACACCCAGACTATAAATACCTCATCAGCTCCAGACGAGGTGTCATTCTACTCACATCAAATTAACCAACCAGGGTGGACATGTCCCCTGAAATCCCTACTCGTCAGCTCAAGTGTGATGTCCTAATGACTGCCTGGCCGTCGATACCAGTCCACATAACAGTGGGCCCTGAGGGGGACAATTAGGGAGAGTAGGAGATGTTTTCCTTGATAAATTTTGTCACTGCTGGTATTGGTACTAATAAGCTGTAATTTACTGTTGTAAACTCTGATGACACACACTGTAACAGCATAACTGTAGACAGATGGGTGAACCCCACAAGGCTTTACATTACAGTGACACAAATGCGTTCATTAACTCAGAAGGGTGGGATCCACAATTATGTGTGCAGTGTTTATGAGATTAGGCCTGTGTGATATATAGTACTGAAAATTCAGAATTAAAAAAAATACAAACTTGGTGGTGGTGATGAAGAATTTGTAATTCTTTAAAGAACCCATGTCAAATCACAGAACAGTATGATTAAAAGTTTCATTTTGATAAATAATAAATAAAAGCAGAGATAACTTGGGGCTTGACATAACCTGAACTTTTAGGAACCTTTTGAGTCGGTTATATCTATGTTTTATAAACCGGGATGTTTCAGATACACATAATTTAAAACACAGAAGCAAAGAATAAAAAATAAAAACAAAATTGTTATTTTAAGATATTGGGTTACTGATGGGTCACTTTAGGTATGTTGCAAATAATCTGCTGAGATTTTAATTGGTGGTCTTTGCCTGAAGTGTACATCTGGCACAAATATTAGTGATCTATTATTCTTTGATTAATCAATTAATCATTTAGAATATAGTGGATTATGGAAGTAATGACAATTACCAATCCCATGTTATCAACACTGAAAACAGTATAAAAAAACACCCACATATTCAGTGTGCAATGAAAGTCTAAACATAAGAACTTCCTCACATTTAAGCAGCTTTAACCAGAAAACATTTGGCACTTTCACTTGATAAATTACTTGATTATGAATGATTAATCTATTATCAAAACTGTCACAGGTAAATTTCCTGCAGATCAAATTATTGATTAATCAACTACTCGTTTCAGCACTGCTTGATGGCTACTGATAGAGAAAAAACAACCTATTGATGGATTTCCTCTTCAACATGCATGAGTGTGTGTTAAGCTTCTCACCCATCAGAACAAAAAAGCTCTTCTTATTGGCTCTGAGTGGAGGGACCAGATGAAGAATAGGAGGCCAGAGAGACAGATCATCATAAAGACGCTGTGAGAACACAGGTGGCGTGAGACTGCGCCGCACTGTCTGATGTGTGGGTGAGTGACGGCTACCAGTAGAGCAGGGCTGACTCAGCCCATCAGCAGACGCGACACCAGCGCCAGTCTGCGGCACTAACCAACATTCAGCATGAACAACTGAGCATGAGCCTCGCTGGACAGCCCTCCCCCTCTCTCCAAAGTTTTACTTTGCCCCTTTGTGTCACCATGAACAGTGCCAGAACAGTTATGTGAGGATGTGTATTGTTGTCAGTGTGGCAACGTGGTGTCACCATAAACTGTCATGTGTTGATATACTTGAGTCAATATTTACACTGTGATTTGAGTAGCCTTGTTAGGCAGTCATCTGACAGCCATTCATCTGATTGCAGACTTATTCAAATGTGGCATACAGTCAGCAGGGAGAGTATCCATGGGTATTTGCTTGGATTGGCAGCGCATTTGGTAAATATAGGAAAATATTGGAGCTTGCATTCAAACAACTATAGTACCGTCAAATATCACCCTGACAGTGTTTTGTAAGGAAGATGGGGGAAATTGCATTCAGCTATCAACAGCAAAATAACAATTCATTTTAAAATGAGGTGACTGATGTGTCACAGTGGATAATAAGTGATGACTGTAGGGGTTGGGCTGCTTTCAGTGAGCTGACACAACTCAGTCAGCGTTTCATGCATTCATTTACAGAGACCCTTAAAAGTACAGCTAAATCTACAGTATCTGTTTCCTTTCATCATCTGTCTGAGAAGCCCCCTAAATCCATCCTTTATGCCCCTTACGAAGCCAGGTCTTCAATTTAATTCCCCATCTGTGACCAGCTTGAAATATTATCCAAGAAATGAGATCCGTGACCCTGAATACAGAGTGTGAAGCAGCAGAGGGAGCAGGATGGAGACATGGCCTGATTCTGTGGCTGAGTGGCATGCCTGGATCCCCTCCCCAAGTGGCATGGCTAAATATTTGCCCTCTTCCACTTGGCTGTCTAGACACATCCACTCAGCCCCCTTCCCATCACTCCTCTGTTCTGCTCAGAAGCAGCAAGAGCTGGCACGGTCAGCCAGGCAGGGCGCCAAACTCACGACAAAAAGTTTCTCCTCACTGCCAGAGGTCACGGAAGTTCAACAACCTGGAAAGAATGGGCTTTGCATTTTTAAAACCTCTGGGCCAACATTTGGGGAGTCACACGCACACCAAGCGAGGGACTGGAGGGAAAAAAACGCGGTCTTTGTGCTTCCCAATGATTTGGAGAAAGGAACCCTCAGAACTCGACGAGCAGTCTCTGCAGACTTCTCTGAGTTAGTGTTCCATATTCATTACCATTTTTCCACACTCACATGGCAGGATTTTAATTGCCTACAATTCAGACTAAAAAGCTAGATGAGCGGAGTGAAAGCACCATGCCTCCTGAGAGGGAGATGTGGGTCCACCACCAGCACACTCAACCTGATAAACGCATAACTACTAATAAGAGCCCTCATTACACATAACCAGATTATTCCGTCAGCCATCAGCTCAAGTTAATATTCCTCCTCCAGACACACAGTCACTGGGCGCCAACAAGCTGATGAACCAGCGCGCATCACTGCTATGTAGCCACTAAAGTTGAAATCCAAGCAGCCTGAACAGATCATTAAGCAAGTCAAACAAAACATCTTTAATTTAATGACTGGGCTCCTCTTTATCCATCAGAGGTGTGGACTCGAGTCACATATCCAATAACTTAATAACAGATTGCACTAGACAAAATCAACAGGAACCAGCTATTTTTAATTTGACTTCAACACCACTGACACATCAATCTGAAATGATTCAAAACAGTTTAATTAAAATAACTTGACATCATCTCTGAACCAAAAGCAATGGAAAGTAATTTAATACGTGTACTCAGATACTATATTTAAGTATACATTTAAAGTAATTGTACTTTATACTTCTACTCCACTACATTTCAGAAGGAACCACTGTATGTTTTACACTACATGTATTTGACAGCTATCAAAACTAGTTAAGAAAGAAGAAGACGTACATTATTAATTCCTCTATAGGGGAAATTCAATACACGCATGCACAAACATGACCTATACACATGCATTAATGTATGGGGAGATGTCAGAGTGAGGAGGCTACCACATAATCAGGCAGGCACCCCAAGCAGGGGTTCAGCACCTCGGCAGTGCCCAGGAGGTGAAATCTCCACACTCTTACTAGTGACTGGTCTTGAACCGGCCGCCATCCAGTTAGCAAGCCAAGTCCCCAGTGACGGAGCTACTGCTGCCCCTAGTTACTGTTCAGATTAAGACTTCACATTAAAAGACATTATAAAATGTTAAAAATTAAAACACTGGTTCCCACACTTGTGGGTTTGTGCCCTCTTACAAAAAGCAGCGTCTATCACCTGGTCACATTTCAGATGTCTAGGAGTTATTGATGAGACATTTATTAAAAAAAAAAAAAACTATAACTAACTATAAACTATAAAATTTTGCACAAATGTTTGACATTTTATAGACCCAAGGATTTATCGATGAATCAAGGACATAAGCTACTGATTAGTCAATAATGGAAATAGCCATTTATTGTAGGGTGTAGGGTGTCTTTGATTGAGGAGGTAGAGCGGGTTGCCTATTAATCGGAAGATAGGCGGTTTGATCCCCCTGCTCCTCGTGTGGGCAAAGATACTGAAACCCAAATTACCACCGTCACCCTACAATTATCTGTGTGTGAATGTTAGTTTCTGTTCTGAGCACTTAGGCTCAGTGTGTTAGTGTGATGTACTGTAAAAATTCTTTGAGTGGTCGGAAGACTATATATGATGATATATCACGGGCACATTTTCTGCAGAACAAGTACTTTTACTTTTGACACTATCTGATGCTTAAATACAGAACTTTTATTTGTAATAGAGTATTCACTGTACATTTGGAGTACTTCTTCCACGACTGAATGTAACAAACAGTTATGCATTAAGGGAAGCTGTGTATTTAGCAACACGACGTTTTAGTATTTACTTCCTGGAGTCTCTGCTCCGCCCGTTACCTAGTAACCCGTTGCCTAGCAACTGCTCCCAATTGTTTGGCACATAAACCCGTGTAAAAATACACTTCAGTGTTTGTGTAGATTAAACAAATGAGATATGTTAATTAATGAGCTTTAGAGGTGCTGATAGGCAGATTTTGCAGTCTCTAAGCTAACCAAATGATAGCTGTAGCCTTACTTCCCGTACAGACCTGAGAGGTATTGATCGCCTAACTCTAGTAGTATATTTCCCAAAATGTTGAACTATTGCTTTAGGCCAGAGGTTTTCAAAGTGTGAGGGGAGGGTCCCAAACAGTTTCAGGGGAGGCCAAGTGAATAGAAGTGAAAAGGTATTACATTGGTTATCAAAAGCAAAGAAGAGCCTACCTGTGTGTGATTTGGTTAAAGAGTTCAGAGATACAGTAGTTTTGGTAAACTGTTTTCCCACTTTATCAGAGTCAGAAACTAATAAATGCCAAAGGAGAGACCTTTTTTTCCCGTGTTTGGTGTAGTCTGAACTTGTGTCAAACAGCAATATTAGGCTATCTTGGCTAAATTGTTGAGGATCAAATAAAGCTAATCACGAATACTAGGCATCCAGGAAATGAGCAAAACTAAGTTTACTTTTCCCAAATTTTGTCTGAGGGCAGGCCCACAAACCCCTGCTTTAGGCTTATGGGCTTAGTTGTGAAACTACAAAGATCAAATGGCTTTAAGAGCTAAATAACTTTTCTAATGTGAAATAAGTGAGCCATTCAAACTGTAAATGTGGTGAGGCATCTTGGCTAAAGATTTCCTTAATGTTGTTTTGCAGAATCAATAAGAAACCAGCAATGTTTAATAATAGCAATCTGACACTGATTGACGGACAGCAGTAGCCAAACATTACTTCTGTCCTTAATACCACTGACATTACGGACTACTGTAACGAAAACTATCTCTCTCACTTTGCTTATTATTTCTCTCTACTAACCACAGAAAGACAGAGTTTATGTATCTGTTAAGGTGTGGGTGGGAGGGGGCCAAAAGAAGAGTGAGAGCAAGTAAGAGTGTGTCTGTGTCTCTATGTGTGTCTGAGAGAGAGTGAGTTGTGGGAAGGGAAAGGGAATAAAAATAGAACAATATAAGTACATTGCCATTTAATGCCAATTAACAATTAGAAATGGAACAAACCAATTAATATTATTACAATTACAAATAAAACATTTTAAACAGCACCAGTGACTTGTCCCTCGTCTGGTGTCCACCCATCCGTCATGTCTCACAGGTTAGATCCCTGACGTCATCCACTATGCACTCTTAACAGGACTTTAACAGGACTATCAATTCTATTAAATGAAATATCACATGCTGTAACACTGCCATTAATTTGATTTCACTTATAATTTTCTGAGATATGTGTGTGAATCCAGGTCTCTGCACTCGCATACCAAAGAAATCAAACGATTTCAACAGTCTAATTCAATTCAAGTAAGTTATATTTATATAGCTCAATATCACAAATCACAAATTTGCCTCAAAGAGCTTTTACGATCTGTAAAGCATAGCCTATTATTCAACAGTGTATTTTATACACGTCGAGCTACCATGTGTGAAGCAGCAAACTGCTAGAGAAGATGAGGAAACATGCCTGCTACACATGCAGTTTTTCAGTGCTCTGTTCTGCCTGGTAGTTCTGGGCTCTGGTTATATTCTGTCGCATTAACGTTGGGATAGAGGATATGTTGACAGAGAGAGGACATTGCACATTGAGACTGTAGGGCTTTTCCAAGGCTGGTGGCATTGGGACATGATGACAAGTGTGTGTGTGTGTGTGTGTGTGTGTATGTGCAAAAGGGTTGCCTGTGGAGCGGAGCATGTGGATGCCCACCCACTCAGCAGCCTCGCGGCCCTCGTCATTTCGCATCAATCCACAGCCCCTCAATATGAATAGGACAGGCGTCCTAAAGCTATGCAGTACTAAGAGAGGCAATGGCATTATGCATCGACCCTGGGCCCCTCAGCTTGAAATATGACTACGCCAGCCTGTTACAATGGCAGTTTCCCTCTAACTTGTACACCACTCTGTTAACAGGGGCACTATTTTGGCAGTTAAAGTACATGAAATTAATGTACTTTACCATTCTGTACTGCCTATAATAATACAAGCAAGTGAGCGCCAATGGACATCAATGAAAGTACAACTTTGGAAAACTACTTCAACTTTTAAATTTGAAACAAATAAAAATGTTTTTCCAACAGTTTATCACTCTCTTTTTTTAACTCTCTTTTCGCATGTCCGCACACTGTATACAATTAACTCACCTTCATTGCACTTTCATTTTCACTGTGAGCCATTCATGTCCATCAGCTCCTCAAACATCAAACGAAGCACACCGAGAAGAAAAAATGTCAGTAAAAATGTTTAAATTACTTTCCAATGTGGTACTCAATTCAAGGATAGCATTAATACATAATATGCAGCTGGGACACAGAGTCTGTCTTTTTCGGTCCAATTTGAAACATCTGCAAAACACAATTAGCACAGAGGCACAAAAGTAGGAAGTACTGAGCATGGTGCACCAACTTATCCATCTTGTTTCACAAGGGCATTTGATGAAAGTTAGTTTGATTTGGATTTTGCTTGAAGAAAGTACAAAGTGAGCTAAATATGCGAGCAAATGTATCTGGGCTGTAAAGAATTGAAGGTGGTGCACTAAAACTGAGAGTACAGTTCCACACAGTAGCTTCCCTGTGGCATCACAGAAGCTTCACACTTCATTACTGCAAGGCCAGCGACGTGTGAAGCCATTATGTAGGAGCAGTGGGAAGGTGCGTTGGGGGTATAGGGCGTGTGGGATATGTGTGTGTGTGGGGTGGGGTTACTAATGAACTCCCATGCTCAAAGTGGTTTCTGGAAGCAGGATCAAGCCATTCGCATGGAAACATTGTTTAATATATTCAAACAGCTGGGAGGTGTTGTCTGTTGTCCCAGTGTCAAATGAAAGCGGACAAACAAACAGCTGGCAAGGCATTTTCTTGCCCCACAGCTCTCCTTACAACTATATTTTAACAAACTGATGCACATGCATGGAGCAATTTGCAATGAATCACACAGTAAATAAGCTCCAAACTACTGTCATGCAATTAAATCCAAGACGGTGTATCCTCTGTCTCTTGACCATAAGAGAGGACTGAACAAATCTGTGTCCTCTACTTCCACCCAGAGGCCAAAAGCAGAATGTCACACTTGTTTATACTATTCTTGACAGGAACACATCTGTATTTCATCTGCTCCTCCATTTGCACATGAACCAACTAATGCAAAAGGTGGTAGTAACTGTTTTCTACAACACATGTAACCTAAGTGACTTAACATGTTTCACTCAACCTCAGTGCCAATGATCCAGTCAAACAACCTTCTCAAAGGTTTACAATAATACAAATTCATAATCAAAGAAGTCCTCTTGTGACAAATAGTTTTTCAGTATTTTGAATGATTATGTTCTGCCAAAGGCTGTTTGACTGGCAGCCCAACCCACTGAATTTGCAAAGAATAGCTGATTATTTTGAAATCAGCATTTCAATTAGACCAGTACTGGCATGCCTAGTGCTCAAAGTACTTCTGTAAAATGTGGGACAATCGAACATTAATTTTCAATCAAGAACTTTGGGATTCATGGCAGTATCCCAGGGCACTTACTGTATGTGAGTGCCAACGCTGAGCATTCAGCACTGATTGAAATTCTGGCTGCTGAAATTAGTCTAATTCAACAAGCCAGGCTAGCAGCATGACAAAGTTATCACAGCCATTTTCATTCAAATGGACATTTGACAAGACCTGTGTTTATGGACTACAAACTTATAACTACAAGTTATAATTTATTTTATATGTGCAACTTCTGAACATTATACAAGCTGCATTAAGGACTTTACAGAAGAGACATGTAGGGGATGATTGCACCATGCAAAAGGATTTTTGTCTATGTCAAGGGGAAATATATATATATGAGGCATATGGCCAAGAGCATTACACTCAGTATTTTTTCCAACTAAATTTAAGTAGTATAGTTCCAAATTAACATTAATTTGTTTTATTGGGGCATTTGTTCTCTATTCATCAATAACAGCTTTCCTTTTAAATGTTATTTGACAGGGAGTATAGGCTATAAAGCTTTGGGTTGAAAATTGAGAAAACTACAGCAGAGGACATTTACCTCGTATTGAGGGACTATAGTCTCAATGAGAATCTTTACAGAAATACAATTTTGAAACATGGCCTAATGTTTTGAGCGAGTAATGATCTTTTACAAGAAAATTAAAGTGCGTTGAATAATGCATAGACTGATGGAATGACTGGACAAATCAATGTTTCAGAAATGCCAACAATTAAGAAAAACCAAACATGACTCATGGAGACTCATGAGAGATGAAAGTTTCTCTTCAACCTTCTTTGGCACTTGACAGAGACAAATATGGGGTGGGGGTGGGCAATGCTGGAGAACAAGAAAGAGACTTTTTAAAGTATCTAACCTAAAAAAATCGCACCTCTCCCATGCCTTTCCACCAAAACGACATTTTCATGCAATCCAATGAAGGTTGAGGTCAAAGGCAACTGTTGTTGAATAACTATGACCTGGATGACTGAGAACCTTCACAGACATTTTCATGTGCATTGTCTGCGTGCAGGTAGGCAACAACACTCCTGCTATAGCCACAGACACAGATTTTAAATTTTTGTGTCATAGATTGTAAAAGGTCAGAACCAGGTCAGAACATTTGATTTATGGATTGCTATCAGGATGTAGACAGAATAACAAATATAACAAAAGGGCTTCTGAAATAAATTGCCAACCTCAGCTTTTATACAGTGAACCCATCATAGCTGCATTTGTATATTAGCTTAGTACAAAAGGACTGGCAACCTGAGCTCAGTTACCTGGATCTGAACGTTTTTTGTGTTTTTTTTACAGGCCATGACAAAGGACAGCCGTCCGCCAACGAAGGACCCCAGAGGGCCAAGATGGCGGCGCCCGTGTCAGACGCCGGCGAGTTTGAAAGCTGGCTGAATGATCGTCTGGACTTATTAGAAGTGGACCGTGAGGTGTATGGGGCGTACATTTTAGGGGTCCTGCAAGAAGAAGAGAGCGACGAGGAAAAAGAAGATGCGCTTCAAGGAATTTTATCCGCATTTCTGGTGAATATCCACAGCGGCATGTCCCGCTCAGCCACCAAGGCTGTGTTTTTTTCATGTGTTGCTGTCTGTCTTGTGCCGGGGTACTACGTGACAGCGCTTATGTTATCTGTCATATATGGAGCAAAATATCGACGTTAGACACAGCAGTATTTCTTCAACTTAGGTCCAGAAAGCACAGGCAGTGACATGAGCTGTTCTCTCCTCGCACGCCAAATCTCATTCAAAAATATGGAACTTTTAGTTAATTGTCTTTCACTGCAAGCACCAAGCAACATACGACTCAATATCTAATTCCTTAGAGTTTTTTTGACATATTCGGCTAAGGTAAAGAACCCCCTAATCCACGGTGCTGTTTAGCACAGATACATGTTGGGAATTGGTTAACCATTTGCACACCTGTGTAAGTTAGTTATAGTGAAAGTGGTGCTGTATAATAACGTATTGGGACCGTATTGAAATATCTAACCATAGATGTGTTCATTTAGGATAAGCTGCCATGATAAGCTTTGGCTGTTTTATCAACTGTTAGCCTGTTATTAGCTTAACAGGTAATAACAGTTCACTGAACTCACATAATGCAAAAACTGTTGATATGTTGTTTTCATATCCTCAATTATATCTTTGCATCAGCCTCTGGTAGACAAACCAGAAATAGGATCACAGTACCACAGCAGTGAATTAATGTTGTTGTCCTGTAGGGGCTTATCTGAAAAGCACATCACTATGCCTCATCTCATACTAACAGGCTGTGTGATGTATTGGGCTTTAATTACCTGGTTGGTTAGCTGTTGAGTATATAACTTGTACATAATTGTTACTTGTCCTTTGTGTGCAGGATGAGGACACTGTGGAAGATGTCTGCAAAGAGATGATCAAACAGTGGACAGAGTGCCACAGCCGATCAGCAGCCAAAAGAGATGCTGATGATGGTATTATGTAACTTTTGATTTATCCACATTGCTAATGTCATTGAAATGTAAAGATATTTTTTTCCTTAAAAGACCTCGTCAGTAAGAATAAAACTTCTGCTCCTCTCGGGGGAACCAGTTATCAAGGTTTGCACTGTCTTGGCAAATCCACATACAGTACTGTATAGCTATGATGCAACCTTAAACCAATGAAAATAAGAACAACAATGCAGTCCAAACTTGCACAAACATTTTACAGTCATAAGAATTCATATAAGCATTTTTAAGACAGCAGTCCAAAGTCAAACCAGCAGGCTCATCAACTCATCTAAATCTTGATTAAACATCAAAGACAGCTTGCTGCTGAGTCTGTCCTCAATACCAGGTAAACATACAGAGGGAGTAGCTCTTATTTTTATTATTTGTTGAGTTTGGAGCAGAGCGCAAGGCATTTTTGTCTCGGGGAGAGATTACCATTTCCTCCAAAAAAATTAACAAAAACAGATAATGAGACTGCAGAAAGTTTTGTGTTCTGGAAGTGTTTATGGCAAAAAGTAATTTGCACTGATTTTGTTTGTTTTGTCAGTGTTATTACTGGAAAGAGATTGTTTCCTGTGTGTACATAACCATAAGCATGTGTAAACTGTCTGGAGCCTCAGATGGGTACCCTTGTGGCTCCTGTGAAAGTAGCTTCATATTAACAGTAAAACATACTTTTATTGCAAGTAAAGGTACTAATTGTTACTGTGGTTAATTTACAGTTTGGCTGTGTTCTGTCACACCTTTTCTGTAGCTGAAGTCCAGGCCATCGCCAGTATGATCGAAAAACAAGCTCAGATTGTGGTGAAACACAAGGAGGTGTCTGAGGAGTCAAAGAAAAGGAAAGAAGCCCTCCTTGCTCAATACGCTAATGTAACCGACGAAGAGGAATATCCTTGATTTTGCTAATTGTGATGACAGTAATCCTAGAGTGGTCCATATGATTCACTTTAACTACCAATGTTTCTTTGACATCCATGAACATATTCGTAAGAAAGCAAATGGTTTATGTTGTCTCATCCAGTGAATATTTCCTTCAGAAAACATCCAGTCATGATCCTTAAGATGTTATCTCCTTGACTAAAGCACTGAAGCTGAAGAAGAGGAAACAAGCGGAAATAACTTTACTGGAAATGATAAATGTATCCTTTCTAAAGCTGTTTATGACCAGATGCTATTTAAAATCACATGGAATTCAGTGTTACTAATTGCGATATGAATAGATAATGGAATAGTTTCATAACCCTGACTACACAATTCACTGTTTCTACCATTTAGACCTCCATAGTGGTAAATTGAAGTAAAGGTAAATTAGCAGACTACGTTGGCTTTCATCCAGCTGTCCTTCACTGAAAGTGCCAGCCCTGTTTAAGAACACCAACGTGGAAGAGGTGCTGAACAGACAAAAGCAAAAGCGGGACCAGGCTCGTGAAGATGCTCAGAAGAAGAAGGAAGGGGACAAGATGCAGCGTGAGAAGGACAAACTAGCAAAACAAGACAGAAAAGAGAAGGAGAAGAAGCGTACACAAAAAGGTGAACGCAAAAGATAAAACCAACAGACAGAACAAATTGTAAGTGAAAACCCTTTCACTTACAATTACAGGTTTTGTTACAAATGAAAAGTTATTGCCTCTTTTCAGCTAAACCGCATCGACTCATTCAGTATGTGAACATGTCTTCATCAGACCCCTTCGACCAGATCCTTATTACTTTCTGCAACTCATCATACACATCAAGAACAATGTGATGGATGTTTCTTTTTTCTGGATGCTGATAGGAGTAGAGACAGACAGATGTTGTCTAGGAATAAATATCCTAATCTTTCTATGATGATGACTGAGTCAGTCTTATGTCGTTGATTAAAAAATTGCTTGTTTAAGTTCTGCCAATATGTTGTTTCAGAAACATGCTTTGGCTAAGCCTTGACACATTTATCCCTGAAATGACAAAACACAAATTGGATTGATAATACAAATGGAGGAATGCCTGTAAAGCGTCTCAGTCCACAGATCCACTAATATCCTGTTGATACGTTTAGGTTTTAGTTTTACGGTCTATGCATTTTCTGTCTGAAAATAACTATAAAGGAGAGGTTGATAAAATTTTACCTCAGATGTCATGTACCATAATTTGAATGTTTATAATGGGGTTCATCTTTTTAAATTAATAAAAAATAATCAAATTTGGATTGCTTTATTTTTAAAATTACCACTTACAGAACAACAAGGGAAAAAAAACAAAACATGAACATTAAAATGGCAGCGAATGGAACTGCTCATATTCACAAAGCATAGTCGGGAGTACTGATACAGAAAATGTCTACAGACTGATGCTTCCAAAGAACTGCTGCTCGACTTAGCTTTATAATGGATACAAGCTTTTGTCCCTAGCTGATAAACGGTCACACTGATAAGAATACTGTTTGATAGTACTATCTGAAAATAATCAGATGGAAAAGTGTGATTAATACATTTAAATTCTAAAACGCTGAACTTTCAGAAAGTCTCAGTTTCTTTTCTTACAGTTCAAACCTTTGACCAAATTACAGATAAAACAGTTTTCTGAATACAGTGTTGAGGCAAAAGGTCTTAAATTAATTGGAACATTTCAGAAAACATTTTATAATTTAGCATGTGCATATTAAACTGCATCCAGAGAATTACTTTAAGTTAGCTATGTTACATTTCACTGATAGGAATGATATTTGTTAATATACGTTTCTAATGGAAAATGTGATTGATACATTTAAATTTAAAACAAGAAGTTTGAGTATCTTTGGGATAGTTCAAACTTTACCAAATTACAGACAGATAAAACTTTTTTTTTTGATTACAGCATGTGAAGGTTACATAAACTGAAGCTGAAAATTAATTGGAACATTTTAGAAAACATTTCAATATTTAGCATGTTCATTTTAAACTACTGCCCTTATGATTCAATTATTGCTTGGGAATACCCAGAACTGAGGTTCCAATACATTTAAATAAATAAGTAAAACAATGAGGAATTCACTGAAATCTTACACATAAATAGTGCCTTTAAATACAACGGTGATGGAGCAAGATTCACGTTAATTTGGAACAGACACTAATTAAATGAAAAAGTTAAGATGCAGCAGGATAAATTACATTTCATGCAATTCCTACACAACAAAAGTTAGTCAACAGAAGCTCCTGGGTGCCAAAAAGTGCAGCCATCGTCAAGCTTCAAATTGCTCATCTCATATTATGCAGTGATCACTGTGTTGTAGGAAAATGTCACTGTAGACTTGCAGATAACATTTGTTTTTACATCACCCTATTGCCTGTGGGAAATTTATAATCAGGGCATTCTGAAGTGGTTTTAATTAAATCATGCTTGTTGCCTGCTAAATCATAACTTAAAAGAGTATCCCTCAAATGGAGAGAAGCACCTCTCTCTGTGTGTGGCCTCCCTGTTAAAATGGTGGTCCTGCTTATTGACAGGTTTCGGTAGTGTCATCTGGAGAGCACACCACAGGGCTGTGCGGAGCTTCCTAGTGGTAGCAGCAAGGTCCTTCAGTGCAATGACCAACAACAGGGTGTCTATGAAACAGAAGCAAGTTAGCACAGATAGCATTTAAGGGAGAGGATCATTTGTTTACCCTTGCAATATGAGTTACCTCTGTCCTCTGTAAAATGAACTCTCTGCCGCTGGTGTTTGGACATGCTGGCAATCTCCTCCTTCCGTCTTGCCTGGGTGATGCAAATAGCCATATGATGTCTGTTCAGTGCAGTGTGGATGTTGATATGGAGGGAAATGTTGTGCAGACACTCCATTCTATCCAGAAGGCTTGCCACCTGCAACACACCAACATAATCACCCTTATATTCCCCCCCTCAATCTTACAAATGGATTTCTTATTAAAAACATTCTACATACATTGCTACAATACGTTAGCAATTTTACTTAGTGGATATGCTTTTTCCATGTGTGTGCTTTTAAATTGCTTATTCACTTAATGGGGCGACCTCTTAACAAAAGCTCGGTGGTTCCCGCCTCCCCCAGTCTGCATGTCGAAGTGTCCTTGGGCAAATTGCTCCCGACTGCTGTGCCATCAGTGTGTGAATGTGACATAGTGTAAAGCGCTTTGAGTGGTCGCAAAGACTAGAAAGACGCTATACAAATACAGACCAGTTACCATTTAATATTCCAAAACAAGTTGAAATACATATAACATGTTAAAAATAATATAAAATCGTTAAAAAAAGAAGGAATTTAACTTTTAACCTAGCTACAACTAAAAAAAAACAAACCCACTAAGTTGGGACATGTTAGTTCGCATGCCAATTAGTGATTTGTTTTATTTGAACAACCAAGGCCAACATATGAACCCTGGACCTTCTAACTGCACAGAAATAGTTCATTTATCAACAAGAATCCCCAAAAGATTAACCGTTTCCCTTATTGGGTCTTTAAAATTAAACAAACCTCCAGGAGACTAATGACGGGAAGTCGTTTTCTCTTGATAGAACTCATGGGTGTGCAAAATAAAGCCACAAATATCACCTTCAGAACATGACAAGGCAGCAGTGACAAAATTCACCTGCAGATGGCAGCATGGAAGCAATTAATTCAGTGGTCTCACCCTTGCTTGTTCTCTCATGTGATTAACAATGAGGTGGTCTACTCTTGTGGGGTTTGGTGGAGTTTTGGGTAGGTCAGTGTTGGTCACTGCTGCAGTCTTTTTTCCAGCATGTGTCTTGGTGAGGATGACCTCTGTCTAAAATAGAAAACAAGTGAGAACATTTGCACAGCAGCAACATTTTTAAAAATTATTTATATATATTTTTTTTACTTCAGTCTAGTAGACAACCACATAGCTAACATGAACTAAAATGTTAAACTTTGTAGAGCTCATCTGAAATTAAATGTGAAAAGCACATGAGAAACTTAACATACATTTTCCACTGATCCCAAGCTAATATTGAATATTTTCCAATACCTGGTCCCAAATTGATATTTTTTTCTTATATCATAAACTGTATAGTGGACTAGAGCCCAGCATTTCAGCCCGAGTCCGATGGGGCCTGGCAGCCAATTTCCATGTCACAGCTCACACGTGGGCCGGGCGTTGGGCCTGTATTTAGCTTCTCCTACTTTTGTTTTCGACATCCATCAATTAAAAGAAACTAGGAGAAGTTGGAGATGGTAAAATAAAAGATAGGAAGATGATATATAACCTATCACATTGACACATGACAAAGTCTGCTCGCACGGACACACACAGACTGTGCTTCTGGCTGTAGTGTTAGGAGGCTGTCTCATTGTTTGGGATAGGCCATGTTTTGTGGTGAAGCCTTCATTTATGATACATAGCCAGGTGTAAGGTAAGACAACCTGTTTTTGTTAGTTATTATTTGTTTTTCAGCATACTGTTGCAAGCAGCAGCAGCCTGCCTCAGCTAGTCAAAAATGTTTAAATGGCTGCAACAGTAGTATAGGCTAGTAGTAAAAAAAATAAAAAAAACGGGCTCCAGACGGGCTCGGGCTTCTGAGAAGCTGTCAGACACAGCTCTATAGTGGAGACAGGCCACATTAAAAGTAGTACACCTAAAGTTGATAGATGTGTTTGACTGTTGAATAGCTCAAAGAAAATACTCAGTTTGTGATGTTTTGATAACAAATGAATTAACCATATAGCCATTGCCCAATACTGTTCTAAACTAGACAAAATCAGATTTCAAAAACATACCCTCTTTCTCTCCTTCTCCAAACACCTCCACTGCTCATAACACTCGTCCAGGTAGAAGTAAAGCTGGATCACAGGTCCTCCTTGATTCATCACCATTGACATTGTCATGGTTGAGCCCATGCCATGATAAGTGCTCTCTCCTCTGCGGGTCATCATGTCACTGGCATAGGAGTTGAAAGCGGCACACTCATTCGCTGACATATCTCCCACGTCCATGCCAGGAACACCACTTCCATAGGGCAGCGTGGATCTTGAACTGAAGTTAGAGGAGTTGATGGGCACGCTGGAGTGTCGTCTGTGGTCATTTACAGGATACATGAGAGGCATGAGCTGCTGTTTATTCCCTGCACTCACCATGGTGGTTTCTTCATCAAATCTCTGAGACTGCATGCTCCCCAGGTGGTCAACATACGGGTTATGTGAGAGGGCCTGTTTCATGTCTCCCCCTCTCATATTAGCGTTGGTTAGGGGTCTTGTAGAGAAACCTTCTCCCAGAAAGCCAGGCATATGCATCCTCATCTTTTCTTTCTGCATCTGTGGCTTGAACTTGCTCTGTATCGGCTCCTGCTGGATGTAATGCTTTGGATACTGGTTCATGCTCATTTTAAAGGGAAGTGAAGGTTTCTCTCTGTGCATGGTCATCTTGCTCTGGTATTGGTTTGGGAGGTTTAAAGATGCAGAGAATGGTTTTGTTGGCTGGAAGTACTCTGTGTTTTGAGGGCCGAAACCAGGTAGATCTTGAAAGGCATCATGCTTAAACGTCTGTTTCCTCACTCCTCCATTTCTTTCCGTCTGCACTGTCCCAAATTCTGTCACCAGCTGTTTTTGGGTCCACACTACAGGAGTACTTTGTGTTGACATTGCAGGACTGGAGATTTTCCATTGTTCAACCATGCTGTCTTCATGGTGCATGCCCACTGTCTGCCTGTGCATGTTTGGAAAGTCACCACGACATAAGCTATCATGCTCACCAGCCATGAACGACTGAAAACTGCTGACCAATTGATTAATGTTTTGTGGCACATACTGCTCATTACTGATGGGCTTTGGGCTGCTCTGGGTGGTGTGGTCTTCATAATATGGATGAAAGCATGGGCTCTTCATTTCTGTTTGAGGTCTAAAGACATCAATGAGGTCAGGGAAATTATTCAAAGGCTGACTATTCCCTCTTTCTCTATCAGCTGACGTGTTGGCATATTTGCTTTGTTGCATCTGTGACAGGCAGGTGTTTCCCATATTGGGTATTGGTAGACCTGGTGGCGGTTTCTGAGGACGAAGGGTGTAGCTGTCCCCGTCTCCGTTAAAAAGCCATTGCTGATTGGTAGCAAAGCCTTTGGACTGTTGACTAAACTCTTCAACATCTTTGTCCACTGACAGTCCCTGCGCTTTACTTAAAGCCTCACAGGATACATAGTGTGGAGGAAAGTTAGGATTTTGTTGCGTTTTACCCTCTGATTGAAAATACTGTAGCAGTTCTTCTCTCAAGGTCTTTGGAGACCAGACAGGATTACATGTGGGTAGGCTCCTAGAAAAAGAATTGAAGATCACCTTTAATGTTATAATAAATCTTTTGGGTTGTTAAACTCTTTGGTGTCACAGCAATAAATCATACAATACATACGAAACATTCAATGTGAATGCCTTAAACCTTGCCATACCGTTCACTGTAGTAGTGGTCTTGTGAATCTGCTTCATCCAAGATATTTGACACTAGACCCTGTAGATCAGTCTCCCCGTCACAATCAGGATTATCAGTGGGTTTCCTTAAAAGGAAAAGAAAAACCTCTAAATTACTGAACTCTAATTTCTCTTTTCCCCCCCCCTGTGAAAACATTCATTAAACAGTATGGCTGACAACTTTTTGAAAACATTTCTTCCACAATAAGACGGGCATCAAGTACATTTAAGTAAATTAGAAACAGCTTTGTTGCCAAGTAGTTTTACACATACAACGGAATTTGCTTTGGTGACAAAGTTTAAGCAAGTACTGAAGGTCAAGAATCATACAATATAGAATTAACATAAAACTATAAAATAAGAAAATGCACAATATTTACAGTGGGGCCAAAAAGTATTTAGTCAGCCACTGATTGTGCAAGTTCTCCTACTCAGAAAGATGGAGGTCTGTAATTTTCATCATAGGTACACTTCAACTATGAGAAAAAAAAAAAAATTATTTAAAAAAAAAAAAAAAAAAAAAAAATCCAGGAAGTCACATTGTAGGATTTTTAAGTTATTTATTTGTAAATTATGGTGGAAAAATAAGTATTTGGTCAAAAAAAAAAAAAAAAAAAAAGTTCAACTCAATACTTTTGAGACATAACCTTTGGTGCAATGACAGAGGTCAAACGTTTCTTGTAAGTCTTCCCCAGGTTTGCACACACCCTAGCTGGTATTTTGGCCCATTCCTCCATGCAGATCTCTAGAGCAGTGATGTTTTGGGGCTGTCGCTGGGCAACATGGACTCTCAACTCCCTCCACAAATTTTCTATGGGGTTGAGGTCTGAGACTGGCTAGGCCACTCCAGGACCTTGAAATGCTTTTTAACGGAGCCACTCCTTCATTGCCCGAGCGGTGTGTTTGGGATCATTGTAATGCTGGAAAACTCAGCCACGTTCCATCTTCAAGGCTCTCACTGATGGAAGGAGGTTTTGGCTTAAAATCTCACAATACATGGCCCCGTTCATTCTTCACACAGATCAGTTTTCCTGTCCCCTTTGAAGAAAAACAGCCCTAAAGCATGACGTTTCCTCCCCCATGCAACTCTGCATTCTTCTTCCAAACATGACAAGTTGAGTTTTTACCAAAAAGTTCTATTTTGGTTTCATCTGACCACATGATATTCTCCCAATCCTCTTCTGGATCATCCATATGCTCTCTGGCAAACTTCTAAGCAGGGGGACACACCTGGCACTGCAGGATTTGAGTCCCTCTCAGTGTAGTGTATTACTGATGGTAGCCTTTGTTACTTTGGTCCCAGCTCTCTACAGGTCATTCATCAGGTCCCTCCGTGTAGTTCTGGGAATTTTGCTCAACGTTCTCATGATCATTTTGACCCCACGGGATGAGATCTTGCGTGGAGCCTCAGACCGAGGGAGATTATCAATGGTCTTGTAGGTCTTCCATTTTCTTAAAATTACTCCCACAGTTGATTTGTTCACACCAACCTGCTTGCCTATTGTAGATTCACTCTTCCAGCCTGGTGCAGGTCGACAATTTTCTTCCTGGTGTCCTTCGACAGCTCTTTGGTCTTGGCCATGGTTGAATTTGGAGCCTGACTGTTTGAGGCTGTGGACAGGTGTCTTTTATACAGATAACGAGTTCAAACAGGTGCCATTAATACAGGTAACGAGTGGAGGACAGAAGAGCTTCTTAAAGAAATTACAGGTCTGTGAGAGCCAGAAATCTTGCTTGTTTGTGGGGGACCAAATACTTATTTTCCACCATACTTTACAAATAAATTCTTTAAAAATCGTACATTTGATTTCCTGGATTAGTTTTTTCTCATTTTGTCTCTCATAGTTGAAGTGTACCTATGATGAAAATTACAGACATCTCTCATCTTTCTAAGTAGGAGAACTTGCACAATCAGTGGCTGACTAAATACTTTTTGGCCCCACTGTATATTGATTGGACAAAAGAGTAGTGCGATTGCCTAACACTACTGAACTACATGTGGGATAGTGCAAAGATGAAGAATCACACACCTGAACATTATAGTTAAAAGTGAATACCTGCTTTTAATGCTGCTCTGGCCACAACTGATAAGGCCAAATGGATCATCATGAGCACTGTGGGACCAGGGCATGTAGGATGCCGTGTCCTGTTCCTGCAATGAGACGCTAGGCATGGAAACGAAAGGCAATGCCACACTACCTTTGTTTCCACCTGCTACATTTACACTAGCCTGAAAGAGAGGGAAGCTAAAGTTAATCAATCTGAAGCTCACCTGAGCAGATCATTCACTTATTGAAACAACTGCTGTAGGTACCACACAAGCTTTAAACTATTTAAAAACACAAATGCAGAACTTGAAATTATTAGTTAATTAATCAATTGATCGATAATGACTTAGTGACTATTTTGATAATGAAACAGTGAATTCAATAGTACGAATTTACTGCTCTTTTAGTTATATATATCATTGTAAATTTTATATTTTGGGGACTGTTGGTCAGACAAAACGCAATTTTCAAGACATCGATATACCATAGCTATGACCCTAAAATTATATAGCTTACCTGACGCTGGTATGTGGGAAAGAGTGAATTTGTAAATGTGTTCTGGTGCCCATCAAATGCCATTCTGAACTTCCTTGAACTTTACCTGATTCTTTACTTCATTACTGATCTGGCAAAACACAAAGTACTCATTGTTAATATTTGATATAACCTTGCGTGACAGAGGTTTTAGCTCAAATACAAATTATTTGCTAGCTAACTGCAATTTCAGAGGAAGAAAATCAACTACCTAACTTAACTTAGCCGTTAAGTTAGTAGATTAAGCTAGTAACGTTAGCAAGCTGTCGACTCTGGCTAATTAGGACTAACGTTAAACTTACGCCAGAATTATTACAACTGCTTCCCCGCCAGGCAAATTTGGCTAACTTCGCCTAACATTAAACAAACCAAGTTATATGGTTAAAACACGAACCTACCTGTATAAGTTAAATAACGGGAGCTTTTGGAGTCAACAGTTTTCTTCAGTGTAAGTACATTAGCCTCAAGTGCTCGCGTGCCCCCCCAAGTTCGATGTGGCCCTCGCGACCTGAGCGCACATTGGCTGAGAAGATCTATTTTTAGTCCAATCAAGAGAAGAAACAAGCACCTAGCAACATCTGGTGTCACTCTCTCTGCCGTAGTGTTGTAGCATGGACACACAGGTGGACCGGAGTTTATCAATATAGTATAAATGGCATAAATTAAATGAAATTTTAATATGCACTCATTGCTGATTATTATTTATGTTTTTTATTGTTGTTATTATTGTTACTATATTGTGCTTTCTCTTTTCAAATTACATTTTTTTTATTAATTTTACTTTATTGACTTTCCTTTGCAATGTAATTATTGCATTATTGCTATATTAAATATTTATTCAGTTTAGTCCTGTTTAGCTACTTAAATTAGATCATTTAAGTAGATTTTGTTCAAATAAAATTTATTTCAATTCCATTTAATTCAAGAGTTATTTACAAAGTACCAAATTAGTCCCAATTTTGTTGTGGAGTACGAACATTGCATGGACAATAAAGTACACTAGGTGGGAAGTCTACCTCCTCCTCCTCGAAGTGGAACTTGAAAGTCTATTTGGACGCATCTACTGGGCCACGCAATCCAGCTGTGGAGTCAAGTGTGACAAAATTACCAAAATACTTATGTAGTATACAAGCGATATTACCTTCAAAATAAAAGCATTCACTTGGGCTATACAAAACTTAATAAAACCATTGCCTTTTAACAAAATTGGATAATATCAATGCAGTCCATTCCAATTGAATATGAATCTGATGCTGTATTTAATTTGTTGTATACTGTTTGATATTAATGTAATATGGACTGGATGGATGAATGCAATTTATATAATTTTAATACATTATTCTTATTATGTATTATTATTATTATTAGTATTATTATTATTATTACTACATATTATTATTACTATTATTAAACTGAAATTACATAGGCCTACATTTTAATTTTGGTAGCCTGCAACCAATAGTTATTGGTTAGGCCTACATATCAGTCGTTTATTTATTATATTACCTATTTGTGCTATGCTGGTACCTTTCACCAAAGCAAATTCCTTGTATCTGTAAACCTACTTGACAATAAAGCTGCTGACATTGTTGGCTACAAATAAGCTTGTACAAATAACTAATTTTCGTCAAATAGAACTTTATTTTGAAAGGTATTACCGGCAGTGATATTTCTTATTGTGGCTACCTTGACAACTGTGAAAGAATCGGAGTTGAGGAAAAGAAAAAAGTCAGCTATCAGTGTTTTCAATGCAAAGCGGAGACAAGCACTAAGAGAGAAGCGTCCAGGTCTTTACCACTGCAGTTTTTCCTTTTAGTTAGTTTTGCTCGTAATATTGTGCAAATTAGATAATTGATGATACATAACAAAACAAATTTAGAGCAAGTTAATCGGACTAAAATTGTTGTTTTAAACTTGGGAAGATGACTTTGTGGAAGTCCTGCTCTGTTGCACTCCTGCTGCCTCTGCTGATATCAGCCCAGTATCAAGGGGACAGTGGAATAGTCGTCCCGGAGCATGGATTTTGTCAGCCGATTTCAATACCTCTGTGCACGGATATTGCCTATAACCAAACCATCATGCCAAATTTAGTCGGCCATTACAACCAGGAGGACGCAGGGCTCGAGGTGCACCAGTTTTACCCTCTTGTAAAGGTACAGTGCTCGCCGGAGTTGAAATTCTTCCTTTGCTCCATGTATGCGCCTGTGTGCACGGTTTTGGAGAAGGCCATTCCTCCCTGCAGGTCAATCTGCGAGAGAGCCAAGCAGGGCTGCGAGGCTCTCATGAACAAGTTCGGCTTCCAGTGGCCGGACCGACTGCGCTGCGAGAACTTCCCTGTGTTGGGAGACGGACTCTGTGTGGGCCAAAACGATTCCTCCACCGCCACTGTCCCACCCATCATTTCTGTCCCGGGGACCCAGGACATGTCCGCGGTCTCCACACATGAGAGGCCTTTTCGTTGCCCGCCTGTTCTCAAAGTACCCCCATATGTAAATTATAAGTTTTTAGATGAGAAGGATTGTGCAGCTCCATGTGACCCATCAAGGAGCGGTGGGAATATGTTTTTCAGTGACAAAGAGATTCATTTCTCCCGCATATGGATTCTTGTTTGGTCTGTGCTTTGTTGTGCATCTACATTATTCACAGTAACCACCTATTTAGTTGACATGCAGCGCTTCAGATACCCTGAGCGGCCCATCATCTTCCTCTCTGGCTGCTACACAATGGTCTCCATCGCCTACATAGCTGGCTACTTCCTGGGGGACAGAGTGGTGTGCAACGACAGCTTCAGCCCAGATGGTTATAAAACCATCGTCCAAGGCACCAAAAAGGAAGGTTGCACCATCCTATTCATGATGCTCTATTTCTTCAGCATGGCCAGCTCCATCTGGTGGGTGATCCTGTCTCTCACCTGGTTCCTGGCAGCAGGTATGAAGTGGGGCCATGAGGCAATTGAGGCCAACTCTCAGTATTTTCACCTGGCAGCCTGGGCAGTGCCAGCCGTTAAGACCATCAGCATCCTGGCCATCGGGCAGATCGAGGGTGACGTGCTTAGCGGCGTCTGCTTTGTCAGTCTCAGCAACCTGGACCCTCTACGAGGCTTTGTGTTGGCCCCACTCTTCATTTATCTCTTCATCGGTACCTCTTTTTTGCTGGCCGGCTTTGTGTCACTGTTCCGAATCCGCACCATCATGAAACACGATGGCACCAAGACAGAGAAGCTGGAGCGACTGATGGTGCGGATTGGGGTATTCAGCGTACTCTACACCGTCCCTGCAACCATTGTTATTGCCTGCTTCTTCTATGAGCAGGCCTTCCGCCCCCACTGGGAGCGCAGCTGGGTCAGCCATAACTGCAGGGGCTTGGCCATCCCCTGCCCTATACAGAGTGGGCCCCGCATGACTCCAGACTTCACTGTCTACATGATCAAGTACCTGATGACACTGATTGTGGGTATCACTTCTGGTTTCTGGATCTGGTCCGGAAAGACGCTCCACTCCTGGCGTAAGTTCTACAGTAGGCTGACAAATGGCAAACATGGAGAGACCACTGTCTAGAATAAAGGGACATCTAAATGTTGCTGGGACTAATGTTGTGCATTAATACCTGTTTTTCATGTGATAGGTAAGTTGCACAGTTAGCAGCTATATGTTCTTACAGCATTTGTATTCGCCTCAGCTTAATAGCCTGCATGCAAAACTGAGGGTCAGAGTTTGACAAAAGGGCAAGCTGGATAAACAAGAACTGAACCTGACTGTCTGAACAAATAACAAGCATGGCGATGGATGCCATGTGCTGAAATGCTCCCCTCCCCTTCTCTTTTCTTAAAGCCACCTCAAACTCAAAGGAAGTGATGATCCAGCAGCCAAGAACATAGGGAGTGGGGGAATGAGGTGTGGAAGAATGGCAGTTTATTATTCTATTCTAACATTTCATAAATGAAATTGTAAATAGTATTTGTAAAAACATGAAATTATATATTTGTATTTAAAGAAAGTAAATACTTTTCCTTATCTGCTAGTGTACCTGCTTTACGTTTGCACTGTAAGAAATGCCACCGTAGATGTAGTCATGCGCCTTTTTTATTAATTGTTGGTTTTAAATTTTTTATGGATTAAAAGAATGTTTACAGTTCAGGATATCAAAAAAACTTGTTTGTTTTAGCCCACTGCATTGTCACTCCTCTTTAAACAAAAACATGTGCTGAGACGGCAAAATATGCAGATATCGTCAAAAACCTATTAATCAAATGCTTAATTTTAAATGCCTAGTTCAAGGGGGACAAACAGTATTGATTATTTTTTTGCCCTTCCTTATGTTCAGTATTCTTTAACAATTAAATAGTGTCTTCATAGCAAGTTATTTTCTTTGATAAAAGAACCGCCATGTTGTTTTCTCAAGGGCGTGCGGGTTGTGTCACACCTAAACATCTGTTTCCTTAGACTGGCAGGCAACAGTAGAAGATAATTGGATTTTGCTTCTTACACATGACTGTAACCCTCAGGGATATGCAAGGACTGAGTTTATATATGAGACTGTCAATTGAACACACCTCTCCTGTTAATCTCTTATCCCACAAATTGTCAATATATTCTGAAATATTTCACATCTAAATGTTTTGTGTCTTGAGAATCTGCTGCCAACCTGTAAGAATGCGGAGGCCTTCCTCATACACGTATACTAACATCGACTTCAAGTGCAAAACAAAACAAGAAACTTTTTTTTTGCCTGTTGTTGGAGAGGGTTCGGTTAAATCAACAGGATTCATCTGGCATGAAAAGTCAGTGCTGTTGTAAGGTGTGAAAATGTTCCTGCCTGCCTGTTTGGCGAAGGGAAAACAAGGTGTTCAGCTTTGCTATATAGTGTTACTTCTCTGGAGCCACTGTGCTCCGTGCCAAGTTGGAATCCCCCAAGCCATGCATGGCTGAAACTGAACCTCGTCTGCGGTGATGTCATGAAGTAGATGGGTGTGTTGGAGAAAACCGATCCTCTTGCCTCAGAGCAGAGGCTCTGGGCTAGAAGCAGGCGTTTGAGAATTGCACGCACATACAGTACTTTGTGTGTGTTCATATTTTTACTGCAAAGTTTTAGAGGGGCACATAATATAGAACCCATAATCACTATATCAAGCTGTATCTCTGTAGGTTACAGTACAATTACTGACATGAGTTTACCATGAGCAGAGCCTTACAAATGGACCTCTCTTATATCTCATGACCTGTTGGACAAGTTGAAGTTTGTCGTTTTTATGTCCTTATCTGGAATTGAATAAAGAAGGGTTGTAATAACAGACAGGTGAGAGTGATTAAAGGTAGGAACAGATACTCTGAGGGGGGAAAACCATAAATCTACCCTCTAACACCCCCTCAGCCTCTACCCTTCTTCCCTCTCTCTGCTCAGATGAATGGGGGGAATGCGGGTGAGTCAGTGGAGCGGTGCTGGGCCTTTGCCTAGTGACAGACAGTCTCCTGTGTGCTGCTCACTTCAAAGCACCGCTGAAACCTGACTAGCTCCTTGTAAACATTGCCGCCTGGCCCGAAGGCCCACTTCCTGCGCTTAACTCAACTTAATGGCTGGCTTGTTTGGCTTTGCAGTGAGGCAGAGAAACGAACGAAGAGAGAAGAGAAGCGGCATGGGGCGGGGTGCTGGTGGTAGACACTGAGCTTGTTTTAGGGTATAGGGGAGGAGGGGTTTGGAGAGCGTGATGGAAAATTCAGTATGATTTGGTTGCTTTTGTCTTACTCCAGGGGAGAACAACAAAGAAAGGAAGAAAAGGAAGATTCAAATGAGGATAGACGTGACTGATTTTGTGAATATTTCAGAACGTGAAAACTAAATGTAATCAGATTCTGTGCATTTAACTCATGCCAGAGGGGAAAAAGCTTTTTAGTAATCTTTTCTAAGTAAATCTTGATGTGTATGTTGCACGACCCATCTCGGGAACTTTTACGTAGACTTTACCAGGTAGACCTTTTCTATACATGCAGAAAAATGTTGGGAATGAAGGACGTTCAGTTTTATTATAAAACACTGTGACAAACTTGATGTATCAAACTTGTTTATATTAACTGCACAAGAGGTGGTAGGCTCTATAGTGTGGATTCTTTTGTCTTCAAAGCTGGTGCCCATTTTTTCAGCAGCAACCATCTCTCATGTTAGTCTTGCATGCAGACGTTTTCTGCTCGCTTGAAGGCAAGAAGGGACAAGCCAAGGATTGGGGGTAAGACAGGAAGAATGCTCCTTGAGTTGATATTATGATGTCGCTCTTATTGGAAGAAGGCCTTGACATGTCAGAAAAGGATCATGTTGTTAGTCACAAGCGCCAGTGTTCTCACTGTAAGTGGGGAGCTATTGTTCATGTTTGTGCAAATGTACCAGTAACTTATTTTTACTGTATAAGAATTATATCAGTCATGAAGGGGCTTAAAATCAGACAAAGGAAATCAGGACTGATGAAAAGAGAAAAATGTGGGAGAAGGGAAAAAGAAAAAAAACCTACCCAGACATGTAGTAGGACTGTTTCTAATCAAATCTTGGCACAAACTCAAGAACTCGTGGTCTCAAGGCTAACACTAGATCAGTTGCAGTCATACATTATCCGAAACCATAGGAGAGCAGCTGAGAGTTACCAGAGCACATACTATATCTATCTGTCTTGCTGTCCCTTGAAATCTCAACAGGAAGTGCAATATGTTCTTTCTCCTCCTATCATTGCTTTCAGAGGCAGCCACTGTGAGTGGGATGGAGCGTAACAAGTTGGCAGGAGACTGAAGGCTTAAATGTGCATTTCAGTTTCTGACTTTGATTCAGGGCCTCCAGCCATAAATACTGGTCCTGACAGTCACCAAGAGGAGGCGTCCTGCTTTTTTGTCCATTTATCTCATGTCCACTAAAATAATTTTTTAACATGACATCCGCCTTACTCTTCTTAAATTCAGAGCCGTGTTTTTCACTGAAAGATATGATGCCTGAAAAATGTTTGACTGTTTAATTTATCAGAACATATAAAAGTACTGCTCCTCAGCAGCCATTGTTGTTTGTGCTGTTGAAGAACTGCATTGTTCGGCAAAAACTAACATCACTGGTACAAAAAAAATATATCTTTTGGATTTTATTTCTTTAAATATAAGTATGATGATTTGTCCTCCTGGTCCCTTATAGGTTTGCATCATGCTGTACATGATGTCCAGACATTCTTAAACCACTGAACACAGCATATCATACATTATTGCTTAAGTAATCAGATCAACATCTGGGCTACATCGTTGCAGCATTTGTAAATAAAGTAGAAATTGTGACAAGGTGTTTGGCCCACCAAGATTTATATCTTTACATTCTTAGTGGCTCACTTTCATGCCTCATGCATAGCATTTGCCTGGGATTTTATTGCTCTTAAGTGCACAGACCACTCGGGTGGCTTTGACAAGAATACAAACACAACAGACCAGTCAATGCTGACTGATGTTAGGGGTGTTTTTGTCCCCATGACCTTCAGGGCGAGGGTGCTCTGAATATGGTATTAGGGTTGGAAGTGAGAGAGTGCCTCAGAGCCTCTCCAGATGCTGAGCAGAGGTGCCGACAGCTGCGTGACAGATATTTTGGGAGCCTGCAGCACGCCTGGGATAATAATGGGCTTGATTGGGAGGAGTGTGTGAGGAGGGAAGGGAATGGTTAATGTGTATCCAGACACCACAGTGTGTACACAGCCATGCCACTGTCATAAACTTTCGGGTGATGGTGCAAGTAGCAAAAGATCACACAATGAGGGATGAAGTGTTTCAGGCTACTATTTTATGTCCTTGTATTTTAACTTTTCAGTTTAATACATTGATTGAAAGTTTTTTTGTCGCAGTGTTTATTGGTTAAAATGTTATTATCTGGGTATATTTTCATCCAAACCCCCTGCACAAGAGTTTAGTGTAACAATATCTATGGTTCTGATACATGAAGCTACAGAGATAGATCACCTTTTAGAGTATGTCTACAGTGGTAGCCCAAAGCATTCTGGTGGATGTGTCATTTTTCATAGTGTCCATGTGTCTTGTAATGAATCTAGAGTATGTTGTCCACCACTGAGTACATACCTTTACAATGAATTACACATATTGTGCCATATTTTGAGTTGTGACGTGCATTATCAGCAGATATAATGGCATCTTTTTGTGATTTCTATTTCAAAACAGTTGGACCTGCAACCTAGTAGTAGTTGGAAGTAAGAGATTATAATTTCTTGAAATAACAATGGGCCAAAGGACGGTTTGTTCCTATGTAGCAGGGGCTAAAAAGTGAGTCTTAAAAGCCACACAGTTAAGCAGCTGTGGAAGTAATCACTGAGCTTGTAATTGATGAATCAATCAATCCCCTGCAGTTACATTACAAGCCAGTAAAATCTTTCTTATTGGCGCATTATTGCAATAGTGCAACACTCGGAGCACCTGCATCTTCAGGTAAACAAGGTGTATTAAACAGGACGAGAGAGCTCTAATCTCGTCTATGGCTAAACTCCCGTGGGCCCCAGCAAGGCCTCAGGCTTCAACGATGACTTATTGAGTCGGCTCCTCTCTGGCGAGCACCGGCCCTCACCGTTTTAATGGAGGCACTCTTAACAGCTCTTTTTGAGGAATTTACAGCCCTGGCCCCGTCCCACTCATAGGGTAGGCAGGGAGGGAAGCACAGTGCAGCCTTGTCCCAACAGAGCCAGCAGTGGAAATGAACAGCTTCAGGCAAGGTGGCTGCAGAGCTCCCGTGTGAGCGAGTGTGTGCCCATCTGTCTCTCTGTGTGTTCACTTGGCTGTATGTGCCTCTGAGCTTGTGTTCATGTGTGTAAAACCAAGTGAATGAGTGAGTTATAGGAGGGCTCCAGTTCTGTAGGTTCTCTCTGTAATTTCACTCTCTGCACAGTGTAATCGCTTCCATGTGGGCCCTCACTAACAACAGAGTGGTGGAGGGGCCTCATCGCAAAGGTGGGAGTAGAAGTGTAACACATGGACGCACAAATGCTCAAAAATGCTCTCTCTCATGGAAAAAGAACTACCAAGCCTGTTCACTAATGTAACAGAAGTAAAGATAAAAGAGAATAAAAGATTTGGTAAGGTTATTAAAAATTGTATCTGGCTGGGTGGTACTTTAATCCTGTGTAATGTATTTTTGAAGGATCTTTACAGTTCAATTTAAAAACAGGAACTACTGTACAACTGTTTTGCCACTGGCATATCAAACCCCGAATGTGTAGTGTCTAAGACCTGCGTGCAAACAAGATAAAATTGTATTATTCCAGTCTCTCAATTTATGAAATAGCAGGAAGGCCAGCATGCCTCATTTATGCACATTAGTTACTTCCTTTAGATATTCAGGAGTTTTGTGGTTTTCCTTTGCATCCTGTGTTTTTTTTTCAGTTGTAGTGGCTCCCACCACACGTTGAACCATCAGCCTGGAATGCCCCAAGGACTGCTGGGCCAGACAGTCATGGTCAATGTGTGAAACCAACAGAGCGAAAAACAACAGGACCTTTTGCGCAACGGGGTCAGCATTTAAAGACACCTCTACAGAGCTGGTTTGCTATTTAAGCCGCAGGGAAGACAAATTATAAGGTACAAGAAATCCTGATGGGAGGGATGGTATTTATGCAACTTTATGTACAAGTCAGGAAATGTAAAAACACTCACAGTGAAATGTGATCTGAACTGAGATTTTATTCTAAAATCAACATTTGGAGTTTTAAACTTGACATTCAAAGATCTGATTACAGAAATAGCTGATGTTAATATTGTTATGGTAAACAACGCCCCCTGCTGTTTTGGCACATATAGGATACTACACTACAGTAGCCTACACACCTTTTGTGAACACACAAATTAATCACACAAATAAAATATAATGAAATGGTCCCTCAACAATAAAATACTCAGTTATTTGGTGTCCTGTTAGTGACCATGCGTAAGTTCTTTGTATAAAAGCTGGATGAGTTTTACTTTGACAGTCCATTATTTCCCAAAGGAAGGCCCTTGTGTGCAGAAACACATCCACTTCTGTGGGAATAGTGAGTGGTGGTATGGCCAGCAGGCGAAGTCCGGGGTCACTGGTTACATTGTGTAACTTGTGTACAAGTGTTACATTTTTCACGGCGCCTTGGAAGCTTCATAATATTCTCACTGAAAAGTTGCATTTGTGTATTGCTTTATAAAGTAAGCACAAAATGTCAGTAGGTTCTTAAAGCCACAACTCTGCTAGCGGTGAAAGCAGTGAGTAGAAAATGTATATGGTGAAGTGGTAGGAGAAGTACCGATCTTTTGCTTAAGTACACTGTAAACCCGAATAAGTTCAGAATACTCAAAATATTTGTGGAAACTGATTACCTCAAACAAAGTAGTGGTAATATTTTTGAGTAAACCTTAATTAAATTTAATACATTTTTAAAAACATTATTAAAATTAAATTCCACTTATTCTTTACTCAATAAATGTAATTGTGCACAACTTATATCCTGAGGGAAATCTACTCAAAAAGATTAATTGTGCTAGACTCAAATACTAATGGAAACTCACTCAACAAAATTACAAAATGCCCATTTTCAGATGATAGTCCTCAAAAATACAAATACAACTCCATTATTACAATTCAAGTTCTCTTTATTAGTATCATCTTCTCACAACATCTTCCGTCATTTTTACATTTAACAGACATAAAATAAGGCACATCTTGCATAAAGCTGAATAGACCAATTAACTGACTGCTTGATCAGATAATTAACCAGCAACAATTTTGATGTTTGTTTTCATTCTTTTTTGCAATAATGTTGAACATTCTCTATTTCTAGATTCTTAATGAGATCTTTGGTGTTAAGTTATAATACTTAACTTGAATCTTAAGCTAAATAAAATTTCCTTTTACTACTTACTTTACTGTGTTTTGTGGAAAATTCAACTATGCATAATTTTATTCCATCAGCAGCACTTTTACTTAAATAATATAAAAGGGAGCTTTAAATGTGGAGTCTTATAGAATCATAAGCAAATAAAGATAGATAATAAAGATAGATAAGATTGAATTAACAAGCTGGCATGCGGTGGACCTGCTGACGTGAAAAATGGATCACTGGTGGGGGAAAAAAAGAAGAGTTCTGTGTCTTTTCGGTGACTTTATAAAACATAACCTACTGCTGATGGAAAAACTCAGGGGAGCAGACAGGGAGACAGAGAGAAGCAGGGAAAGCCGGTGTGTTTGCAGTGACAGACCAGAGGTAAAAGGTGTGTGTGTGAGTGAGTGGAGGGAGAAGTCGAGGTAGGCGCAAGGCAGGTAGGCTACATTTACAAATAATAATAATATAAGTAATGTCAATGGGGATTAAAACATGCTCTCACAGGTCAGTATAATTCAAAATTAAGATGGTATGTTTGTGTGGGGCATTGGGGGTCCTTCCCCAAGAAAATTATGTTTTCCAATAAAGAAATATACAATTCCACATAATTTTGGAACATTTTATTACCCGTATCTATTACTTGTATCTGTGAATAAGTAGGAAAATCTAGAGCACCCCAAAAGCTAAACTTGCTAAATAAGTCTACTGGGGTTGAATTATAACTAATAGATCTGGGAAAATTTATTTGGTTAGTTTTGATGCTCTCCACAATGATTTTACATTCATTGCATAGCACCAAGCTGTTTTTGTGTCTGAATTTACTGCTTTATACATTTGTAGAAATGAACATAAATAGGCAACATGAGAGCCACCTCCCTTCTGTATTATTACAAGCATTTCATTTGTACATCCAAATCCAAAAGAATAATCTCCTCATTAGCTTAAAAGGACTAACATTAGTTTGCATCCCTAATTTGCTTTTAATTTGTTACTAAGCTCAGCTCCTCCGTGGTCAACACCATCCTTTTTTAATTTAACTATCAAGATGTACAGTAGAGGACAGAGCTGTAACCTGACAACTTAATGCTGATCTTATCCTCCGCTAACTTTCACCGTCACTTTCTGCCGCTCTCTCCCTCACATTCGCTCATCATTTGAAGAACGAGGAGAGAGAGACAGCCATGCGAGTGTTACCGTATCTTACTGATAACCATTAACGATCGTGTGAAATTTTAATAGCGGCGCTCATTCATTAAGCAGCAACAGTAGGTTCCAAATACGTTGCTAGAGACTCGTTTTAAGCCATAAGATCCGTTTTTTCCATCCAAGAACCGATAAGTTTGCACTTCGCCATAGCTGAATAATAAATCTGTTTTATATCTGTGGTACAACCTGAAAGACTTGCGGCAATAACACGAAAGCTGCCTGTTAGTCTTTGTAGTCCTAATACAGCGATTTATATTTGGACCGATATGGACTAGCGACAGAAAGAAATACACCGCCACGGGAGGAAAAAACATTCTTGAGCGCTGCGAGGCCATTTCAATGAGCATTAGAGGTAGCGTTACATGGATGTTGGAAAATAAATACCCGTTATTAGTTATTTAAGACCTAGAACACAAACTTCAGGAAATTTAAGACTTTTTAAGGCCATTCATTTTGATTTTGAAATTTTAGACTTTTTAAGGCCCGGCGGAAACCCTGCAGGACGTGTACCTGACAGGTGCTGTTATCAGAGCAGCTCCTTTAATCTGGAGGTCTCAGAGTGTTTGATTGTCTGACTGAACATCCATGGGGTATCATATTTGGATCACACATAGCGACTTGACAATCACAATGTAGCCCCACCCTAAAGCCTCCACTGCTTTCTGGTCTACTTTCCTCTAAATGGGACCATAATTTACTAAATGAACATCATTCTGTGTTGAAGGAGACTAGCGCCTGAGATCATAAACTCATTAGGAAAGTGTTTACTGAGCCAATGAATCAGCTGAAAAGTAGCCACATTTTCTCATAGACTTCTATACGATCCAGTGGAGTCGCCCCAGTGCTGGCAGTTAAGAGAGAATGCAGGTTTGAGGCTTAACCTTTCAAACCTGGAGGTTCCTTCTTGGTGAAGACACAAAGCTGCTTCCTGGTTTCACAAATCAGACACATTAAATATCAAATTTTCCGTTGTAGTTTTGAAACGGACCAATCAAAGAACAAAATGCAGATTCAGGTTGCCCTCACACAGAGGAGCAGGTGGAGGTGGGGTTATGTACCAAGGCGCTACTGGAGGCGCTCTCCTTCTCGTTGATGGTGAGGAGCCTTCCGGTGGGACTTGGGCGGCTTGGTCTGGGAATCCTCGTACTCCTCTGCCCGGGTGAACAGGTCACTGAACCTACAGGAGGAGGAAGTGATATCATCAGCCGCCGCAGTGATGTCACTAGTGCATGAGTACCTCATCTTGTGGACCTTGTCACAGCTGGCCTGAACGGCCAGTTCAGAAGTGCTTTCAGGAGTTTGTACATGAGTTACATTAACATTTACATTTAAGTGACGCTTTTATTCAAAGCTACCTACAATAGTTATATATGTCAGAGGTCGCACACCCCTGGAGCAACTAGGGGTAAAGTGTCCTGCTCAGGGACGCACTGGTGGACGTGTCACAATGGGGAATTAAACCCGTGTCTCTCACACCAAAGGCACGTGTCTTATCCAGTGTTCCATCGCCACCCCCAGAGAAACAGACAAATCCATCCACAGCCACCTTTCACTTTGGCTGAAGCGGATTGCATCAGGAGTGTCAGTGTCAGTGACCACAGTGAGGAGTGTCAGCAATGTCTGGTTCATCTTTGCACTGCAAAATACAAACAATCCAATTATGAGGATAATTATAAAACAAAGCTAGCACCGCATGCTCATCAGTGCCCCCCACACACTTAAAAGCATATTTTTTATTTTTTCCCAAGCCTGTCTTGATATAATACTCACATGCCAACATGTTAAGTTGTTACTGGTGGTTGTTATGATTCCTTCTGTCTATACTGACTCTATAAGGCTTTCTTAATCTGACTCAACTGTAAGAGAATGAGGACATAATTCTAAAGTTCATTAGAGTTATGAGACTTCAGAAGTCTGACAAGCCACAAAACATATTGTAAGTATTTTCAGAAGTTAGTCTTTGTGTGTTTACTTGCTGAGCTGCAGCAGTGGGATACTTCCTTCCAACAGTAAACCAACACAGTGACAACAACAATATCAGGGCTCAACGTTAAACTTTTTTGCAAACTTACTGGCCCAAAGACAATTTTTACCGGCCCTCCTTCCAAAAGTTATTTATCAGTGTTACAACAAAACCAAAGACTTATAAGTTATGTTATCCTGTTATCATGTTTTATCGGTTATTAAATACATCCTGGATATAAAAAAACCTAAAATGTAATTAGTTAAAATTATAAAAAAAATAGAAAGGTTAACAAAACAATTTACTTTTAAAACAAAACATATTAACAGACTCAAACATGACATGCTCTTTCTCCTGCTGACAGCCATTTAATAAAAAATGTACACAGAGCAGCAGACACAAGTCGCCTTAATCCTGACAGGTCACCATGGTAGCGACCTGTCAATCACAAGGTATTCCTGCCCAAAAGCATTATCATCTATTTCCCCCTAAATAGGACCATCATTTACTCAATGAACTATTAACTATGAAAATACTTGAAACTAGCGACTGAGACCATAAACTCATTATGAAAGTGTTTACTGAGGTAATAATTCAGCTGAGAAGTAGCAACATTTTACCATTATTTCTAATGGAACCGGACTTATTTTTGCAACCAGGGACTCGTCTGTCTCCACAGTAACGTTAGGACTAACGTTAAAGTAACGTTAACTAAGTTACAGCAGTTTAGTGCAAAGTGAACATTAATGTTACCTCATTCTGTTAGCCAGCTAATTTCAAGTTACATTAACGTTAGCCTTTCTGTTCACATTACTGCGCCTGAAAACAGACGTTTTTCACTTACCAGACCAAAGCGTATGTAACAAGGAGCAGCCCCAGATGAAAAATCACAAGTGTTGACCACTGTCTGGAAAGGTTCAAGAGGGTCCAACTGCAGACCTCCTCTGTCAGGCCGGTCAGGAAAGGAAATACACGCAAAAACTACAAAATAAAAGCATGCGATTTGACAGGAAATGCATTCAAAAATTATAAAGTTTAATCACATAGACATAAGGGGAGGGTTTTTGTCATTGATTTATATTTAATTATTTAGTCAACATTGTAACGGGAAACTAGCAGGCTAATTCCTTAAATATAGCATATTGATTTGAGCCTATTCTACTTAGCACTTTACCTGTCAATGTAGCAACAAAGCCGACTGTATATCGCTTCAATCATTCAACTAGTAACAGTATTTTACAGGCACTATTTATTTATTCTGTCAAAATATGACATTAATTCCGTCCATACAGCTAGCCACATCCATTCACAGAAAAACATCGTCGTTGATTAGGAGTGTAACTTGTGCCTCTCTTCCAGTCATCTTAAAAGAAACACACACTCACTTCTCATTCATAATTTACCTTTGAAGAGTAATATACGATGGCATTTTACCGCAATCAGCTGAATTTAATAGGAAAAACGGACAACTGTGGAAACTGGACTACAATTACACATTACAGGTGTCACACCAAAATGTGTGACCTATCAGATTCTGTGACCCAAATGGCAAGTTAAGCGCCAGAGGCTTTGTTGACGATATGAAGCTGTTGCAGTTTGGTTGGGTTTAGGCACCAAAAGTACTTGGTTGAGTTTAGGCACCAAAAGTACTTGGTTATGGTTAGGAAAACATCGTCGTTTGGGTGTAGTCACATAATCTGATAGGTCACAGATTTTGGTGTTACACCGGCTGGGATTAATAAATAAGTAATAGAAGCCTGGACAGACTTTGCTCATTACGTGGTCAGCACTTTCTCTCACACACAGCATCCCACTACTTGCCCCAGATGTGTGTGATACTGCAACAGAGTTTAAGTTTTAAAAGCCTGAAATAAACCAACAAAGACTACTGCTCAAGGAGAGACGCAAATCTGCCCTTTATGGTATCATATTAATTATTAATCATGTCATAATGACATTCATGCAGTGCGCAGCATAGTTCGTTTAGAAAACGTTTATTTTAGTGTGTTTATTTTATTAATATAATGTACACAATTATGGCAGATTATGTTTAAAGTGAAATACGCATGCTTATTCTCTCTGTTTACAGATGGCTGAAAAAGTTGCACATTCCAGAAAAAAATATTTATTGATGTGCAATTGTTTACATGTTCACTTTGAGACTGTAAATCTATTTTATTAACATAATCCATTTAAGAAAAGGTTTTATAGCCCACATACATACCAGCTTTCAATATCAACCTGTTCTAAGTGTAGTTTATACAGTAAAGGGGTCTACTATCCAAATCATTCTCTAAATCTAAATATCGGCTCATAAATTGGCTCTTTTTCACTTTAATATCAGCATCGGCCCCCAAAAACCCATATCGGTCGGGCTCTAACATATACTACATGTTTTCCCCACCATTTATCCAACAAATATCATTTGAAGAACACACATTTTGCCTCCTATCCTGCCCCCTACTCTGGCTCTGATTGACAAAGGAAAGGAGTACTAACCAATCAGAGGGAGAGTTGTCAAAAGGCTGCAAGGATTTGAGCATATCTAGCTTATCTAGGTAACTTCGGGGTTAACCCTGGCTTTTCAGTACCACAAAGGTGGTTCACTTCTTACCGGGGTAGATAGCCATGGTAACTTATGCTGAACGGCTAACCTTCTCCGGAGCAGGTTATGTTCCAGATAAGAGATCAACTCTCTTGGAAAATGACATCACCATCTGTAGGAAACCCCACAGACTGTTTTAGCCAATAGGCTGCTTTATGTTTGCAGCGGTGATGTGGAGAAACTCTTGACTATAGCGATCCAACAGAGACTGATTAAAAGACTTAGCTTTTGTTGCCTACATGTTTTTACAGTAGACCTACAGCAGTAGATAAGCCTACTTACTGCTTTGAAATTTTTTATTTGCTCCCAGTCCGTTTCACACAGCCTGACGCAGCCGTTAAAATAAATGGGTTTTATTTTTCTTATGTGAGGCTGGATATTATGAGCAGTTTGGTAGGGATATTGAAATACTAAATTTTAATATGAACGTAGGCTATCTATTTTAGGTTAATATAGCTTTCTTAGGCCTACTACAGAGACTGTAGTCATGTTCCTCCCCACCTTTTGCGCCCACATCGCAAACAGTTTATGTTTATGTGAGTTTTCAGTAGCCTAAATGTTGAGATTCAGTCTTTCAACCACTATTTGAGCACATTTTATGGCATGAATGGAGTTTTCATTTCATTGCTTTATGAAGTTAATTTAATGTGGAAATTAAATGTTTGGACCAGCGGCTCAGCAGGCACTAGAACGCAGTGTGCAGGCAGATCAAGCCAGGCAGCGGTTTGCTGGCCTGAGGCGGGCCCCCAGTTCAGTTCCGCGACAGAGAGCTCTTGTGTCCTCTAGTCCCAGTTACACTCATCCACCTGCTCACCCAGGTGGATACCCTAGAGCGTCTCGCCACTTTGGGCACTATGATCAGCGTACTCAGTGGGTTCTATTCAGTGTATTTTTTAATTCCGAAGAAGGATGGCTTTTTAAACGTGCTTCCATTCCGAATGTTACGGATGGCGTATGTCATCCAGTCGGTGACACAGGGGGCCTGGTTTGTGTCAATAGACCTCAAGGATGCCTATTTTCACGTGCCTATTGCACCACACCACAGGCAGTTCCTGAGGTTCGCCTTTCGAGGACAGGCTAACCAATTCAATTAACTGGGTATGGCACTCGACTCTCAGTTAATGAGAGCCTTCCTTACCCCAAAGAGAGTGCTGGATATCCGGCAGCTTCTAAGTTTTCAGAGAGGCAGAGTTTTAAAATATGGCCTCTTTCTCCGGCTGCTGGCCATGCTGGCAGCAGCGTCCATGGTCATCCCTCTGGGTCTTCTGTCTTTACGTCCCCTTCAAATCTGGGTCAACGGTCTCCACTTGGATCCCAAGTGGCACAGGGGCAGGGGCGTCAGAGTGTCCAGCCTTTTTTGCCAGGCCTTGGAACCCTGGCGGCGAAAAATGTATCTTGCCGGGGGGGGTTCCTCTGGGAGTGATCACCTCCCGCAGGGAGGTTGTGGAGACAGACGCCTCCTTATCAGGTTGGGGTGCGGTCTGGCAACACAGGACCATCAAGGGCCGATGGGGCAGCCAGCAGCAGTTAGAGCACATAAATGTGCTTGAGCTCAGGGCAATACATCTGGCACTGCGGCACTTTCTCCCAGCGCTGAAAGGCCGGCATATTCTCATCCGGACGGACAGCACCTCCGCAGTGTATCATGTCAATCATCAGGGGGGCACCAGATCCAAGCAGGGTCTGAGAGTATCACAGCAGCTCTTGACGTGGGCTTTTCCCCACTTTCTGAGCCTCAGGGCCATACATCTCCCGGGCGCACAAAACAGTGCGGCGGATGTGCTGTCCCGCCAGGGGCCACCACAGGGAGACTGGAGACTCCACCCAGAGGTGGTGGAGATGATTTAGAGCCACTATGGCAAGGCAGAAGTGGATGTCTTTGCGTCAGAACTACCGACACATTGTCCCCTCTGGTACTCTCTAAGGGAGAGCACCGGTCCTTTAGGGCAGGACGCCTTAGCTAATGCGTGGCCAGCATGCCTTCTGTATGCATTTCCTCCAATTCCACTCATTCACGTGACGCTGGAGAGGGTCCGACAGGGAAGCCACTGTTGCTAGTGGCCCCCCAAGGCCATGGTTCCCAGTGCTTCTGAGGTTGCTCAGTGGGGAGCCATGGCGCCTCCCAAAGAGACCAGACCTTTACTCTCAGCTGGGGGGTCGCATATGGCAATCCGGACCGCCTTCAGCTGTGTGTCTGGCCGTTGGAAGCCAGGACCCGCTCCTGGCAACTTGTGACCGGTCAGTGATCCACACTGTGTTGAGTTCGAGGGCTCCTTCTACTCAGTCACTGTATGCTAATCGGTGGAAGCTTTTTTCCCAGTGGTGCAGGGAAAAGGGTGAGGTACCGGAGAACTGCTCGGTAACCAGCATTCTGTGTTTCCTGCAGTCGTTGTTAGACGTCGGCAGGTGCAGACCGCACAGTGGGGTCACACTATCTGGTTAGTCAGTTCTTGAAGGGCACGCGGAGGCTTAGACCATCTGGCGTCACTGTAGTGCCACCATGGGACTTGAAGGTGGTACTGAGATCCTTGGGTCTGCCCCCATTTGAATCGTTAGGCCAGACGGAGTTGAGGTGGTTGTCTGCTAAGACAGCATTTCTGCTGGCTGTCACATCAGCAAAGCGAGTGGGAGAACTGCATGCCCTATTGGATGAGCCCGAGGTGCCTGCGCTGGTACCCGGATGGGTCAGGAGTTACACTCCTTCCAAATCCATACTTCCTACCAAAGCGGGGGCCTTCCTCACATGTAAATCAAGCCATCGAGTTGGCTGCATTCAGTCCACCAGGCTCGTCTGAAGGGGCGGACGAATTGTCACAGCTACTGTGTCCAGTTTGGGCCCTAAAGGCTTACGTGGAGGCCACTGCCAAGGTACGCAAGTCTGACAACCTTTTTGTTTGCTACAGGGGTTGTAGAAAGGGTGACGCTCTATCAAAGTAGAGACTTTCAAATTGGATTGTGGATGTGATTCTGCCGCTTATAGGTCGCAGGGCCTGCCGGTACCTAGTAAGGTAAAGTGTCATTCTACTCCGAGTATGTCCACATGCTGGGCGGCCCTGAGAGGAGTCTCTCTGCATGACATCTGTAATGCCGCAAGCTGGGAGTCTTCATGTACATTTGCTCGCTATTAACGGGTAAATGTGGCTACTCCCCATGCGGTGGCAGCAGCCGTCCTGTCAACTGCTTCCACTCCTTAGCACGGTGAGCATTCCTCGTGACCTTGCTGTTATTTACTAGCACAGCAAATGTTAACGTGGCAATTACCCAAATGTTAAAAACAAGCTAAATAGAAAGATGTCTGTCTGCAGCCTTAAAATTTAGCACATTGTGGAGGAATGACACAGACTGAGTTTTTATTCTTTCTAAACGTCATTCAGTATTAAACAAATAAACAAAATTATGTAAACATTAATGTTGCTGCTCTACAAACAGCATTTAGCTGTATTTAAAATATTAGATTCTAATCCTACACATTTTAAAAACACCAGGCAGGTTAATATGCACACTTTTTTATATATACAGGTGCTGGTCATTTAATTAGAATATCATCAAAAAGTTGATTTATTTCAGTAATTCCATTCAAAAAGTGAAACTTGAATAATGTATACATTCATTCCACACAGACTGATATATTTCAAGTGTTCATTCCTTTTAATTTTGATGATTATAACTGACCACTAATGAAAACCCCCCAAATCAGTATCTCAGAAAATTAGAATATTGTGAAAAGGTTCATTATTGAAGACACCTGGTGCCACACTCTAATCAGCTAATTAACTCAAAACACCTGCAAAGGCCTTTAAATGGTCTCTCAGTCTAGTTCTGTAGGCTACACAATCATGGGGAAGACTGCTGACAGCTGTCCAAAAGACGACCATTGACACCTTGCCCAAGGAGGGCAAGACACAAAAGGTCATTGCTAAAGAGGCTGGCTGTTCACAGAGCTCTGTGTCCAAGCACATTAATAGAGAGGCGAAGGGAAGGAAAAGATGTGGTAGAAAAAAGTGTACAAGCAATAGGGATAACCGCACCCTGGAGAGGATTGTGAAACAAAACCCATTAAAAAATGTGGGGGAGATTCACAAAGAGTGGACTGCAGCTGGAGTCAGTGCTTCAAGAACCACCACGCATAGACGTATGCAAGACATGGGTTTCAGCTGTCGCATGCCTTGTGTCAAGCCACAAGCCACTCAAGGTCAACGCAGCCGTCTACCAGGAAGTTTTAGAGCACTTCATGCTTCCTGCTGCTGACCAACTTTATGGAGATGCAGATTTCATTTTCCAACAGGACTTAGGACCTGCACACAGTGCCAAAGCTACCAGTACCTGGTTTAAGGACCATGGTATCCCTGTTCTTAATTGGCCAGCAAACTCGCCTGACCTTAACCCTATAGAAAATCTATGGGGTATTGTGAAGAGGAAGATGCGATACGCCAGACTCAACAATGCAGAAGAGATGAAGGCCACTATCAGAGCAACCTGGGCTCTCATAACACCTGAGCAGTGTCACATACTGATCGACTCCATGCCACGCCGCATTGCTGCAGTAATTCTGACAAAAGGCACCCCAACTAAGTATTGAGTGCTGTACATGCTCATACTTTTCATATTCATACTTTTCAGTTGGCCAACTTTTCTAAAAATCCTTTTTTTGTATTGGTCTTAAGTAATATTCTAATTTTCGGAGATACTGAATTTGGGATTTTCATTAGTTGTCAGTTTTAATCATCACAATTAAATGAAATAAACATTTGAAATATATCACTCTGTGTGTAATGAATGAATATAATATCCAAGTTTCACTTTTTGATGATATTCTAATTATATGACCAGCACGTGTATATGTGTGTGTGTGTGTGTGTGTGTGTGTATGTATATATATATATATATATATATGTGTGTGTGTGTGTATGTATGTGTATGTGTTTCGACTGTCAATCTCACAGTCGAAGCTTTGCAGTGAAACAAGGATCATGCCATTTTGCCGATATGGGGGTGCTCAACATCTGATTTTACATAGAATACGTAGGGTGTAAAAGCATGGCGTGTCAGGAGGACGACGTCTGGCTGCTCTGCTCCCTCACCCCCTCCATCTACACTGAAACACACACGGATCCAGATCTGAATGTTTTTATCTCTGTTCAGTTCCCAGATGAGACGCTGCGAAGCGTTTAGCTGCTCAACATGATTGTAGCTGTCATCGACTCCACACAGGTAACAGCTGATCAGGACCTTCTGGTTCTGCTGATTCTGATCCAGGTTGTGTTCAGTAAGCAGGTCGCTCTGTGTTGCAGCTGCAGAAGCTGATGTTTCACATGATGATGGGGAGCCTGGTGATGTTCAGAAAGGACTCTGTGCTCAACATCCTCAGTGAGACACTCTCAAAGGACACCTGTCCTCACGTCTTCCACCTGTGTCCACCTGTCCTCGCATCGTCTTCTTCGTGTGTCCACAGTTTAGTCCCTAGACTAGGAGACCTTCGAGCAGTACAGCACCTGGCAGCTGTTCCTGGCTCACAGCATCCCCCTGGAGACCATCATCCCCATCCTGCAGCACCTTAAATATAAAGGTGAGTGGTGTCCAGGAAAGGTTCCCTGTCCTCCAGTCTGATCAGTCCTCTGACTCCTTTGTCTTTGTGTTCTCAGAACACACAGAGGCCTTGTCCTGCCTGCTGCTGCTGCTGCTGCTGCGGTGTTATAATAATATTATTATTATTATTATTATTTGTATTTTTCAGGACTACTATTTGAAAATGGGCATTTTATAAATTTCAGGTTTACTAGTAGTCATTTTGTTGAGTGAGTTTCCATTAGTATTTGAGTCTAGCACAATACTTTTTTTTTTTTTTTTTTTAGTAGATTTCTCTCAGAGTACAAGTTGTGCACAATTACATTTATTGAGTAAAGAATTAGTGGAATTTAATTTTAATAAGCATCAGTGAATCAATGTAATTAAGTATGCAGAAATTAAATGGACAGTTTTAAAAAAAATGTATTATATTAAAGTTTACTCAAAAATGTTATTACCACTACCATAAAAGTTTGAGGTAATCGGTTTCCACAAAGAGTATTCTGAACTTATTTTGGGTTTACAGTGAATAGTTATACTGCAGGGTATCAATACATTGTTACAAGTAAAAGCCATGCATTCAGATATTTTTAGTAAAAGTACTCATTTTGAAGAATGGCCCATGTCAAAATAATGGATTATAATTATTAATGCACCAATGTTTAGGCATCACTTTAGCTGGGGGGTTCAATAAAGTCTTAACCTATAACAAGATATTATATTAGTCAGAATTTAAAGTTATCCATTAAATGTAGTGGAGTAAAATGATATTGTTTGCCCCTGACATATAGTGGAGTAGAAGGAGAAGGTGGCTTGAAATGGAATTACTTAAGACAAGTAAAAGAACCTCATAAGATTAGTATTCAGATGCCAAAAAAGAAGGCATAATTACTGAAAACTGAGCACAGCATGAATCACCAATCTTACTTAACTTTTGCCTATGGTTTGAAGTGGCCTGTGTGTAACAAATATTTTCACATGCCACATGGGGGTGTTATAATGCCATTTTTGGTTGCCCTCAAAGTTTTTCTGTACACTACTGAAATTCGAAGTTGACAATAATGGGTCCATGAGTTGGTATACAGTGTTTACACTTTTAGAGTTTGTAAGATTTCATCTAAAGTCACAGAGACTAAAGAACATTTATTAAACCAGGCAATCACAGGATGTAGGTGAAAAGATTGATGGATTGATAAGCATGGGATGGCCGGCATTCTAGACATATTTATCTGCTATAAAACACATCAAATATATCTTTACTGCTGCAGGTAAGGGTAACAAATGCAAGACACCAAAATAACACTTTAAAGAGCACATCACAAGCTAAATGCTGACAAATTAAAGAGAGATTATATTAACTGTGAATATAGTTGATGTTTCATAACACTTTTCCAATGCAGAATCAAAGAATTACATCAAGATTCCTGCGATAGCAAAGTGTTCCTTTTTCTGGAAAAACCAAACTGACGCCACCTGATTGTCACAGTAAAATAGCATCACTTGTAGTAGCACGTTTTGCAAAAAGCAAACAAAGATATGTAATGCACTGCAGTTCACTTGCACAAACTTGTTCATGTAAAGGCATTTGCATGTTGTTTGATTCATGTACTTTTAGATATGTCACGATATTAGAGACATATGGTTTGTTATGACACTAAAATATTTTGATATAGAGACAGTTAACATTGGCAATGTCATAGATTTTAGCATTATATATTTGTTTATTGACTTTGTTCACCATTAACATTAGAAGATGTCACGGATGTACAAATATAAGGATAAAAATGAACAGTTCATATACTGTAACTGCAATCATCATATGTGATGGACAAGGAAACAGCACAGCTTTATAACATCACCGGAAAATAATGATATGATACTAATAACATGTTTTTATTTAGCATACAGTGCATTGTTAATGAGTTTTCTGTGGCTTACCATCTATTGTACCCGTTGTGTGTCTATTCGTTTAACACATTTTTATTTTTATACCATTTCTATTAATACTTACTATTTCTTTGCAATATATAAATGTAAAAACTGAGGTGCAAACTTGCACTGTTTGAGAGTGTGAGCTGCACTTTTGTCGGAGGTGCTGAAGTTCTAAAATCTCGCCTAGTGCTTCAACACTGCCACTGGCTAAAGGTACTGCATAAGTGTAAACATGCTTTATTTTAGCAAAATGAAGCACATGTGTGGCCTAAATCTATGTATGGGTGTACAGAGCAATAGCAGTCTTGACCTTTTTTGGCAACATAGTAATATATTATTACATACTATATATTCAATACAAATACTATCTCCCTTTTTTGGAACCATTGGCCCCACCCACAAGCTGTATAAACAACAGCAAAGTGCATAAATCAATCAATTCTAATTAGCACATGTAGGAAAGAATGCAAGTCTGTGTGCATGAAATGTAATTATTTTACAACTGCCAGCTCAGAAATGACCCTAAGACAACCTTTGTACCTCGATGGTGTACAGCTTTCACGGAAATATTCTGTAAATTTCCTAATCCTTTCTTCACTTTGCTGTGACCATTTAAATTCACCATGGATAGTTCTGGAAAGATAGGGACCTTTCAGTTTTATCGCAGTATACCCATTCCAAGAGAGAGAGAGAGTAGACTTACCTGCCCGCATACAATCAACTGGTACAAGCTGCAGCATGTAGAGTGGGGAGGTTAATGGGTCAGTCAACAAGTCTCCCTCCAGCCTTAAACTCTATTGTGTGTAGTAAGCGGCCCTGTGCCTAAATTACATTAATTATGCTCCTACGGCCCAAGGGTCTTGGAGAAATGCGGCCTTATCACTCTGTTCCCTCTTAATGAGCAGCTCTGCAGCTTTAGAGTCTCTGCTAACCTTCTCTGCATGTGTTTTCTTTTTCCCAGGAAGCTGTCAAGTCTCATTTAAATTTTTGAGTCAGAACTTATTAGATATTGTGTCTATCATAAGATGCAACATGTACAAAATGTTTTGTTTTTGTAGTGTGACACTCTCTTAATATCACAAGATCTATGAGCTTCACCTATAGGTCCCATTAACAAACATCCTTACAATTGTGTCTCTCTGTGTGCAGCCTTTTGGTAAATGTTTGATTTGGGAATTCTTTTCTCACAGAAACTAAAACAAGCCCCTCACAGTGCTGTTCTGTGTGATCACTGATGTGGAATGTAGGAAGCTGTGGTGGGAGTGGAGTAGAAAAAGATGTTATAATCACCTGTGGGCTTCTGTTGTGTTCACTGAGGTGGAAAAGGTTGATATTTGCTACACATTTGTTCCCTCATACAATCCATAGATAGATAGATAGATTGTATCCCATAAACATATATATGGGATGGGATGGGATGAAGATGGGATATGTATGTTCAGTATATATGTGTGTATGGATAAAAAAAACAAATCCCCCTCTCACCACTTGCAGGGTGGTATGTGTCATCCTCAAGCTCGGGTCCTCTACCAGAGGCCTGGGAGTTTGAGGGTTCTGCGCAGTATCTTAGCTGTTCCTAGGACTGCACTCTTCTGGACAAAGACCTCTGATGTTTTACCTGGAATCGTCTGTAGCCACTCTCCCAGTTTAGGGGTCACAGCCCCCAGTGCTCCGATCACCACTGGCACCACTGTTGCTCTTACTTTCCACATCTTTTCTAGCTCCTCTTTCAGCCCTTGGTATTTCTCAAGCTTCTCGTGTTCCTTCTTCTTGATGTTGCTGTCGCTTGGGATTGCCACATCTATCACTGCAGCCTTCTTCTTCTGCTGTTTGTCGATCAACACGACGTCTGGTTGGTTAGCTATTATCAGTTTGTCACTCTGGATCTTGAAGTCCCACAGGATCTTAGCTCGGTCCTCAAGTAGACCCCAGCCTCTATTGATCTTGTACTGAGTGCTTGTTCTTATGCCGCCATGATTAATGCTTATGTGCTGTCCTTTAGTCCAGCCTTTTCCCGCCACTGCTATAGCTACCCACTAGTTATAGCTCCTAGATAGCTCAGTGGTTAATGCAACTGACTTTGGTACAGGTCATTGTGGGTTTGATTCCCAGTCAGGGGGGCTTTGCATGTGGACCCATAGGCAAGGTCCCTAATGCTACTTGCCTACTTCAGGCATGAGTGAAACCGCAAATACAAGAGCCATACCGGCTTGGACGTCGCCCGGGTCAACAAGGTCTGTGTCAGGTGCTAGAGAACCAGGGCTGGTTACCACAGCAGCAGGTGGCTCTGTTGTGTGCTGGGATATACTGTATCAGCCCACATAGGATTTACGAGGCTGTGGATCACAATCACAGCTTTACAGTCCACAGGCGTAAAATTAACCTTTGCAATGTCGCTGTCACCGGCATTACAAAGTTCAGTTGCAGCATTGATAAGTGAGAGGGCAAACAGGGAAATCGATAAACGGCAGCACATTCAACAAACAGCACACAATTCGACCTTTGGCTGGGTGGTTAGATAAGTCCACCCTTCCACCCACTCTCCCTTTTTCTGTCTTTCCTTGTTTGTGTGTAGTGTGTGTCCATTAGCCATGATAATAAAGACAGGGGTTTGAGTAGTGGGAGGGGGATCTGGCATTAGAGTGACTTTAGAGAGATAAGATGCTTGCCCTGCCCAAGAACCCCTAAGTAAAACTGAAAGATTTGTGATGTAGGTGGAGTTAGTGTAGATCAGGGGAGGGTGAGAAAAGAGGGCTTGAACATGTGCAGAGAAGTGTGAGGAGTGACGGCAGAGCTGCACTGGCTTGGCAGGGAGTTTTGGTTTTACAGCAGAGTGAGATGAGCTGCAGGGGCCCATGCAGCACTGAAGAAAGAGAGGAAGTGTGATAAATAGTGTGGGAAATGACTGTGTAAATTTATTTGTTGTTGTTCCGGTCAGAGACACAGTCGTTCAGAAATGAATGCTGATGGCAGCAAACAGCGTTATGTGTCAACCTTCAGGCTGCACATCAAGCCACCCTGTGTATCGTCTTCACCAGGGATCAAGCTGGGAACTAGTGACACCCGTACTTCAGACAGATGTACTGACACAGGTAAGGGCTGCATGAGAGAGGGAGAGGAGGATCTAAGGATATGTATTTGTGTTGAAAAGAGCTCAACTGGTGGCATTTTGCACGTTATTAATGTTGGATAGACATAATCTTGAATAGACAAATCTGAACATGGTGATGCTTCCTGATAACAGTTTAGTGCACTGCAAAAACGGCTACAACAAATGCACTTTAATTTTCTCCTGGTGTAAAAGTATTTTTTTCCCCAGAGAAATACTCTCCTAAGTTTGTTGCTGTTATAGTTAATACCCGTTGTTATGTTTGTCCTAAATTGTATGTTTATTGTGTTGGGGGCATTTGACTTCCATGTCAGCCCACACAGCACCAAATTTCTTATACAGTGTTATCTTCTATCTTGTAAAATGTGAGAGCACACTTGTGGCTTTTGCTGTGAAACTGTAAGGGTTCATTTGAAAACACAGCTAGGTTTAATCTTCTGGCTAGTTAGATATGATGTCAACAAGTCAAGTTTATCTACCTTACTAAATAATTTTAGTGCAAACTCTCATCATGCAGACATAACACAACTGTCTGTCAGATGTATCTTTTACATATCAAAATATCAGGAACTTATATCTATTTTGTCAGCTTGACCACGGAGCAAGTGTATTGAAAGTGTCATTTTCAACAGCAATAGTAGGTATTTAGAGCAACCTGTAAGTTTTCAGTTAAAAGCTTCTGCATAAAAAAGCGGTCAGAGAGTCACGATGTGAGAAAGGTGTGAAAATCCACCTCTTAGTGTCCCTGTGTGCAGAGGTGCAACACAAAATAGTTGCCCTGAATGAACACTCACTGCATTCTAAATACTAAGGCTAAAGGTTGATGGTTAAACACCCATTTAGTTAAACCATAACGAGTATACTGTATATGATTTTACATGGCATTATACGTAATAAGATTTGTCCACATTGAGACAAAGTTTTGTTAAAGTACTGCACTACATTTGACAGACCTCTGCAATTAGGGGGTTGACCATCAACAAACACAAAAAGACACTGTCCAATTACCATGAACTGTGTATTTTATCTATATATTATAAGGCAGATGATTGATATGCTAGTACTGTGGTTTTCTGGTCAGTGATGACCTGAATTCACTTGACTTTTAATAAGAGAGAAAATGAAGAACAAAAAAAAAGAGAAGAAGTGGTGTGATCAGTTATGTTAGATGAGGGGATGGAACATTTTCTGTAGCAGGTGTTGCTTCACTTCAAATGTGAGACAAGGCCACAGATTATTGGTGTGACAGTTCAGTGGTGAATTACTGTAAAACACTGTAAAATATTACAACATTTAAATTTATTATAAATTAATAAAAATATTATATGCCAAAAATAAATTTAAATATATACTGAAGAGCGAAATGAGGGAAAGGCTAAAATGAGAACCCTAGATTATTCTTTGTAAAAATAGGGACTTAATAGATGCAGTTAATGAGGTTTTGTGTTTGCACCTCTGTATAATCAGGAAACGGTCACTGATAACATGTTCACTATAAACCCTTGATGTGCATGTGTTGTTATTATTTTCTGTATCTGCCTCCTCACTTCTTTCTCTCTTCCAACCAGGGTCTCTTAACCGCTCCTCTCTTAAACTTTTGGATCCACCCGTCTTCGTAGAGCCCCTGGAGGACTGCTGTGTGGACGAAGGATGTGGCATCACACTGCGTGGATTGTCACCGGAACTCAGCCAATCAAAGTGTCATGGTTGCACAATGGTGAGCAGGGACAAGTTACACTGCTGTATCTCGATGTTTGCTTGGGTTAAATGTTGACCCAAAGGCCCAGATACAGTCATTGAAAATAAACATAGCATACAGTAACATAGTGTCTGTTTTTTTGTTGTTGTTGTTTTTTGTACATTTAATTAACAAAAGCACAAGATAGAAAATCTTGATGTCCTCACTAACGTTCCCCATTTTTTGGAGACTTCGGGATGTTTATTATAATTCAACATTGCCTGGCCATGCAACAGGCTTTTGTCCTGTATCTGGCATCATTGTCTGTCTTTCTTTTCTCTTCTCTTCATTGCTATTGTTTGCACGTTTTCTTGCACATTACACTATTGGGAGAGAGCGTTTCTAGTTTTTGTGTTTGCTCCTATGGGCAGGTGAAGTGGCCCGTTTTGGGACTCCTTCCTTCAATGGCAGGGAGGTTAGTTTTGTGGTGAGGGAGTGCTTGCCGGAAGATGCTGGCGCCTACACCTGCTTGGCAGAAAACAGTGCGGGGAAGACATCCTGCTGTGCTGCTGTGTTTGTCAGAGGTGAGGAAGACACTTGGACACACCGGAAACTGTTCCATAATGGACACAAGCAGCAATTCATGCAGACATCTTCTTTCAATTTTTCATAAGGAAATTAGTGTACAACACAATTTGCTGCTTATTATAAACACTGCCCCTTGCAAGTTGTAATGTAGAGTTCTTCATTCAAAGGATTTTTTATTCTGTTAGTTACCCTGATAACAATAAGTTTCATTTCTAATGTTGTGCGGTCTCTTCTCCCTTTCCTCTTATTGACAACCAATCCAGACTTTGAAACTATCTGTGGTGTGCACAATCGTGTCTCAAATATCCCCACTTCTGCATCCAAGAGCATTACAGAGAATGGAAGGTTACCACAGTCTCCCAAAGAAGAGCTACAAGAGTTCAGAGGACCTGTTTGTATCTCCCCTACAGGCTCTGATAGTCTTAGCCCAGTCTCAACTCCAAGAGGTAATCACATAATGATTCATTTCACACATGTAAAGGATTTGATCCATTTTAGGAGTCAATGCATGGCTCATACTGACACATACAGTGCAGCTTCCTTCCTTAAATGTTTTGATGCACCAGGAAAACATCTCTGCCTCTTTACCATTGTTTTGACCTCTTCCGGATATCTATGTTATATTTGTAAATGGCTAGGAAACACATCATTTCCAGTCCTTGTGTGATTGGTTGTCAGGCAACATACACACCAATCAGGGATTATGCAGGACTTCCGGAATAATGTAGCTTTTTTAAACACCCACTAAAGGTTCTTTATCCCAAGTGAAAACCATGTAGGGAAGTGTACAGTAAAACTTACTGAGTCTGTAAACTGATAGCCATAGAACAGAAGAGCAAAGCCACACCTTTATCCTCCCCTACTAAAAACTACCTGTGCATATCTGTCTCTGCAGAAGTCATTCCAAAGAAGAGATCCAACTCAGGGACAGGTGAGACACACACACACACACACACACACACATATTTTTTCCTCCTCACTCACTATCTCTGCCAAATGACCAAGCAACACACCTGTTATTCACTGCTATATTGTTTGATTTGGCTTGTTCATGTTGATGTAACTTGTCCATTAGAGTTTATTTTGTGTGTGTGTGAGTTGCTTCTGATGCAGTTGTGGTTTGCCCCAAAGCGACACTTTCACTTTAAGCCTTTATGTTTGCAAGAATGTTGTCTGGCTCTGAGTTATTGTGCTCCAATATACTGGGGAACTTTGCCTTAGGGAGTAGGCTGCAACAATAAAAGCATGGAAATCTCTCATAATAAGGTCTGAATTTCTGTTATGAATATTGTTATGTCATACTGTTTTTGTTTATGGTTCTATGACTTAAATATAAATTATGGCTAGACAGGGAGAGTCAACTATTTAGCATTAGACTGCATTAGATTGCATGTTAAGGAGGTAAACTGTAGATACTAAAGCTATTTAAACATCATTTTATCAGCTTGTCAACAGTCAAATTCACCATCATGATGTCACAGTATTTGAATACTGACTGTGAGAGAGATTATAATGACTCTAGCTCATATATGGAATTTTCTAGTCTAATGTAATTTCACAGGAACATTATTTAAATATAGAAAACAGTGCAGACTTCAAATGTGTTTTTGCTTTCTTTAAGGATATTTATCTAAGTAAATAGTGTTATACATATTATTGAACCGAAATCCATTCAACAAACAGTTGAACATTATTAAACACACATGATTACATAAGGACTAGTTGTACGTGTGTGGGGTAGGTCGTCTGTGTTATATAATTTTTCCTATTGATGCACTTAGTTTGCTGTATGCTACATGCCATGCTGTGTCTTACAGTACACCACAAACCACAGATCATGTTATCCCATTCCCCTACCAAGTGTTGTCTCTCTGTCTTTATCTCACAATTACACACCACAATGAATAGTTTCCTTCCAGTTGTTAACCCGACCATTAATACTACAATGGGCAGACAGGCTCTGAGTCAAACACTCTTTTTGTCTTTGAAGGTCCAATATTACATTTTGAAAAACCCCCACAACATGTCAAGGTGAAGGTGGGACAAACTGCCAGAGTGAAGTGTTTTTTCACTGGCAGTCCTCCTGTAGTGTCGTGTTGGATCAGAAACAAAGGACAGGTGTGGTAATTTTAAGGTTTGAAAAATATCCACCTTCTGTCATCTTCACTGTTTGTCAGTATTGATCTCCCTCACTCTCTTTTTTTATCACATAATGTATGTCTGCAGATAGTGGATGGTCCAGAGCTGTGGGTAGAAAATACTGATCTGAGCAGTACACTGGTTATAGCAGAGGCTAAACCACAGCACACAGGTCGCTACACTGTTGTAGTGAAGGACCGCAGGAGCTCAGCACATCACACGGTCACCCTTTCTGTCATAGGTAAGGCGATACACACTCAGCAGTGTCAAGACCATGTGAAGTAAGTTTGCAGTTACTTGAGCACTTTATTCATCATGCCACCAGAGAGGCCACAGCCTCCTGCCTCTTGTCCTGTGATCTCTCGCGTCTCTGCCACAAGCCTTGTACTGTCCTGGTCTGGTCCCTGCTACGATGGTGGCAGTGCAGTCCTGGGTTATGTGGTCGAGGTAAAGAACCAAGGACGTGCTGAGTCTGGGGACTGGAGCGAGCTCACTGCCCAGTGTAAGAGTACTTCATACAGAGTGCGCTCTGGGCTGCAGCCTCAACAGAAATACTGTTTCAGAGTGAGGGCCTACAACACAGTGGGAGTAAGTGAGCCAGGACCAGTGTCACCAGTGGTTAGGATGGAGCAGAAAGGTGAGGTCACATGGGTTACTGATACCACATTTTAAAATAGAGGCAAATATAATGAGGGTTATATTGAAGCCATTGTGTCTTTGTGTGTAGATTTAGACAAACCACAAGAAGAGGAGGCCCCTCAAGCATATATCTGTGTCACTATTGACTCTTCTCACAAAGTCACAGATCACTACAACTTGCAGGAGAAACTGGGAATGTGAGTATCTGTCAGGAACAAACCCCTTTTTCAACACAGGTTTTTTCAGAAAGCACTTTCTTTGGAAATTAAAATAAACAAGAGAGCTTGACATTTCTGGGGAAATTATCTGTTTTATTAATGTTGATTATCTGGAAGAGGGGAAATCCAGCCAAGCGCAACAGAGGGAGGATTAAAATATATGCATGTAGAGACACGGCTCTCTCTGCTCTTAGTACACCAATGCAGGTTTGAGAACACCAGTGGCTGCAGTTAAATTGGCAAATTAATAATGGAAAGAGATGTACGGTATCTCTATTTATGATAGACTCACACTACCACATTTTTCAACACCAATTTCGTAAGGTCCAGAGATAAAATGACTGAACTTGTCGCTTCATTAGGGGAAAGTTCGGGCTGGTGTTCAAGCTAACCCACAAAGAGACAGGACGTGTTTGTGCTGGGAAGTTCTACAAAGGCCGACGTGCCAAAGAGAGGGAGGCTGCCCGTAAAGAGATAGAGTTGATGAACTACCTCCACCACCCCAAACTGGTTCAGTGCCTTGCAGCGTACGATCACAAGCCTGAGATGGTCATGGTCATGGAGTTGTGAGTATCATCATGAAAGCCCTAAGTGGCTGCATTCTCACAGCACCTGCACATTCTGATTGTACACAAAGAGATGCAATAACCATTTGCTGTCACTGTGGTATGTCTGTCTGTAGTATCGCAGGCGGGGAACTGTTTGAACGTATTGTGGATGACAGCTTTCAGCACACAGAGCCTGCCAGTGTGCGCTACATGCAGCAGATCCTGGAGGGGATTGCCTACATGCATCAGCAGAACATTGTCCATCTGGACCTCAAACCTGAAAATATTGTGTGTGTTGACACCACTGGCACCTCCATAAAGATCATTGACTTCGGATTAGCCAGCAAGCTTGGTATGTGAATTGAAACTCTCTTAATATTTACTTGTCGTTTTAGTGTGTGTTTCAATATCAAATTATGTCATTTATATTTAACAGATGGCGACACACCTCTGAAGGTGATGCATGGAACTCCAGAGTTTGTGGCACCTGAAGTGATCAACTATGAACCTGTGTATTTGGCCACTGACATGTGGAGCATTGGGGTCATCTGCTACATATTGTGGGTTACATTATCACTCCCATAGCCCATGCTACAGTAAATGAAGAGTCTGACATTTTGGGAAACATGCCTATTAGCTTTCTTGCAGAGTTAGATGAAAATACCACTCTCCTATTTACGTATATGAAAAATGAAGCTGCAGCCAGTAGCCAGTTAGCTTACACAGAAAAAAGGGGGGAGTGAGCTTTAAAGTGCTTTAAGATGCTGGTAGGTGGATTTTGTTACCTTCAGACAGAGCTAGGCTAACTGTCAACCCCTGTTTCTAGTCTTTGTGATGAGCTAAACTAACTGGATGGTGGTAGCTTCATATTTACAGTAAAGCGGCATCAAACGTATCATCTAACCCTTAACAAGGATGCGAATATGCATATAAACCAATATGTAGAACTTTTCCTTTGTACATTTTTTTGTGTCACGCATATACAGTGTGTTTTTTTGCATCTAATTTGGTGAGAGCAGATTTTCTGACAGTGACTGGGAAATTTAAAGCACACATCACATCAAACTAGAATTCAGTCAGTTCGGCCTTTCATCAAACTGACCTAATCCACTCAGCCTCACAGTCAAAAGGCCTCAACTACAACTCCCAATAACAACTTTGAGAAATGTGAACAACAGACTTATAGGACTGTGTTAGTAGTGATGGTCATGATGGATCAACAGCCTGTTGTTCAAATGTTTTACAGACTTTTATTGCCACCTAGTGGATGAGGGTTGAAACAGTCACTTTGATGACACTGTTGTCTTTCTCCCTCTGGGCTTCAGACTGAGTGGTGAGTCTCCATTCCAGGGTAACAGTGATGCAGAGACCCTGGCCTTGGTTACAGCTGCCCAATGGGAATTTGATGAGAGCTTTGATGAGATTACAGACGAGGCCAAAAATTTCATCAGCTCTTTGCTCAACAAGGACACTAGGTGATTTCCTTAAACATACAGCACGGCCTCCAGATAACGTCTTATCCTCACTTAACTAAAACACTGTTTCCCAGGCGGAGGATGTCCTGTGTGGAGGCACTAGCCCACCCTTGGATGGCAGCATTTGACTCTGGAGATCTCATCACCACCAAGAATCTGTCCAAGGATAAGATGAAGAGGTTTCTAGCCAGGCAGAAGTGGAAGGTGACATGCCAGCACAGTACTTCTATGTTTTGTTTGATGTGTCGTTTTTGTTTTCTGAACAAAATGTTTTACATTTTTGTTACATAGAAAGCAGGCAAGGCCATGTTAGCCCTGAAAAGAATGGCTCTGCTGTCTAAAGGTGACAGCCCTGGATCCCCCACCAGTCCTGGAGAAGGTAAGATAATAAAAAGAATGTGAGTACATTCTTTTAGTATCTTATCAGGACCATTTTGGTTTCCTGGTTTAATCTGTCTGTTGAGTAGTTTGGGGTTTTTCCCCCTCTTTCATCCGCTTCCTCTTTCCTCCCCCTGTCTGTCCCAGACTCACCCCTGAGCCAGGAGGCAGAGCATGCCTTGCAGTCACTGGAGCTAAAGATGCAGGGGCCACCCCAGTTCACCCAGAGCCTGGAGGACCAGACAGTAGCTCAGGGATCCACTGCTCGTCTCTCATGTCACCTCACAGGTACACACAACTTCTTGAGTCCTTCATTGAAGAGCTGGTGTCAGTTTAAAAGGTCATAATTCGGGCCTCAAAGACTTGCATCTTGACTTGCTTGTGGAAGAGTTGACTTAAACTTTCCCCTAAAAGATGTAAAAACTTTGTGTTGCAACCTTTCGCCCCTGTCCTCACACCACCCATCTATCTTGGCAGGATACCCTGACCCAGAGGTGGTGTGGCTGTGTGGTAAAGAGCCTGTGATAGAGTCAACCACAGTGCAGATCGAGTATGAAGAAGACGGCTGCTGTACCCTGGTCTTAGCCAAGGTTGGCCCAAAGGACACCAACGTTTACACCTGTAGAGCCACCAATGACCACGGGGAGACATTCTGCTCAGCCAAACTCATTGTTCAAGAGTAGATTCATTAAATCTAGAGAGATAAAATGTGTAAACATAATGTTCTTGAGTGCCTTGAACAGTTGTATTGTACTTTCTTGTTTTAATACAAATCGGGACCAAACTGTACATCCTGTACTGCTGGAAATACATAATGCATGTATTATTATATAAAAATATTTTAAAAATGTATGAACAGAAGAATATTGTTACAGAGCTAAGCATAGATAAAGGTTCATATTTGTTCATGGGACTAAAAATTGGTTATTCACTGTCTTCAACCATGAATCTATTTCTTTATTTTGTCTTATGAGTGAATCATTTAAAAATTTCTTTCCAAACCCATCATCTGGCAATATGAATAAATAGATATCCCTTTAGAAAAACATACAGGCTTGCAACCTGTTTGAATGAAAATATCTGAATCACATAATTTTTGACCAGGAAAAAGACTTAAGCAGAAGATTTTTTTCAAAAACTACTTTTAAACAATTACGCAATGGAACAATATTTTTTTTTGTGTAACAGATAAACACTGTATATCCATTACAATATCCAAAAGACATCTTTGTAAAACCAAATGTGCAAAAAATTAAGGGGTGTCAAAATTTTAACACAGCACTGTAAGTAGTAACAGTTACCTTAGGAATGTGTCTTTGAATTGTATTAAAAGATATACTCAAACCATCATGCTGTATCTATTACATGCTACATGTCATTATTTTTTCACAATGTGAATGTAAGACTGAGATGTCGCTTGAGTTGCTGCAGACCGGAGACCTTTGAAGTACGTGCCATTTACCAATGCTTTTATGTACACATGATTTATGAGCACTTGTACTGGGTCAATGCGAGGTGTGTTTTTTCAAATTACTAGTGACTATAACTGCCAAAGCAGGAGAAACTGCGCATTTTGGGCTCATGAACAGAGAGACACAGTTGAGTGGAACCTCCCATCCAACACAGAAAAAGGCAAATGATCGTTCTTCATTGCTTTTTGCCTCAATTTGCAGGTTGCCATCATAGATTCTTCGACAATATGCTGAGACACCAACTCCTCAAGAATCTCCGTTTTAAGAAACTCCTCGTTCGCAGTTCTGCTGCAGTAATCCTGTGATCTGCTCACACAGACTGTAAAGTAGCCCACTCTCCTTTGCAAGCAACTGATACTTATGACATTCCTCCAACCCACACTTTATCTGATGATGATTTTCCCACGTTTTTCGCTGTACATGGATCGGCACAGAAACCCCATAAGAAACTTTTTGGACAGCAAATGTTCCCAGTGTTTCATCAACACATATATTTTTTAGATGTGAAGTAATATCCCTTAGCCTCGCAAGCTTCTTGTATAGGCACCCAGTGCTTTTATTGTTAAAGTGAGTAATGTGGGCACCACTCCCACTTTGAACTTCTGACACGGTGAGATGGCAGTTTCATTGTGTCATGAGACACTGCAGCAACCTCGACTGAAGCCTCAAGTGAACAGGCATCTGTGCTAGAGACCTCAGGTTGTGAAGCTGTGGGAATATTGCTTGATACTGGTGAAGCTACAGGGGAGTGGAGAGAAGCTGGGATTCGAAGTGTGTAACAATAGTCTTGATCAACAAGTCGCATTAGACTCCATAGCCTCTTCCAGCAGATCCAGGAAAGTTGGGTGAGACTCCGAGTTAGGTACTGCTGACATTGCAGGTGGAGAAGGGGGCATTGCCAGAATCGTAGGAGGACATGTGTTGAAATTTCCTGGGAAGCAGGAAGATACAGCTGTGATGATGCTAATTGAGGAGGCACCGCCCTTTGCTGGCTACCTGCGTGTCTCGTAGCTTTGTGTTGTGTGTAGCCTATGTATGAACAATCTTTACTGGGTGCGCCATTAATGAATATTTCAGATTTTTGATTTTAAGGTCTTCAGCTGGTCATATTTGTCGAAACCTTTCAGCTCTAATCAGGACTCTTGATGGGTGCATTGCTTTTTTATGTCTTGTCCTGTGTGTTCACACTGGTTGTCCTTTCTGTTTATATTATACAGTATGTTGTGTGATGTGAGCTGGTGGCAATTGAGTTAAAGTTAAAATAAAGTAGTAATCTAATCACAATAAGGGTGGTGCCACTGCCAGTGGCAAGGGAGTTCCCATTCCATCCATCCATCATCAACCGCTTATTCTGTGTACAGGGTCGCGGGGGGCTGGAGCCAATCCCAGCTTACATTGGGCGAAAGGCGGGGTACACCCTGGACAGGTTGCCAGTCCATTGCATCACAGATAGACAAACAACCACTCACATTTATTCTCAAGCAAATTTCTCTAATTTGCTGCTTTTTCAGCTAAACACAGAATGAATAAAGTGTATTTTAATTTTACTGTCAAAGCATTAGACCCATTCAGACCTAAAATCCTGTTGTTTAAATCAAATAGTGAAGAGCAGAAAACCACTGAAGGTGTTGTAGTTCATGCCATCATCATAGACCATCCTGTTTGCTTGGAGCTCCACGTACACGTTGTCTCCCACCTCGAGGGGGATGACCACAGCGTTGCTGCCCATGTCATTGGCATCAGACCCTGCAGTGTCCCAGACAGATGTTAGCCGTTCACTGTTCTTCATGAGGCTCACAACAGAGTTGGGAACAGGATTGAGGTTGTTGAACATGGAGAATCGAAAGAAGTACATTCCTTTGACCATTGCTGTGAAAATACCTGCCAAAATGAGGATAATTGTTTAAATTTATTTATTTAAAACTTACTTTTTCTCTCTGTGTCTCTTTTTCTCTCTAGTATACACTACCTGTTGAAGGATTGTAGCTATTGCCAGTGTTGGAAAAGACCCTCTTATACTGCAGTGGGGCAGCAGTGGTGAAAGGTCCAGTGTTTCCAGAGCCAGATTCCCTGAGAGCTGCAGAAAAGGCCACCTGAGGTGTCCCTGAGAGCATCACATTACCACAAACACATCAGAGGTCAGAATTTATACAGCAAAGAATTATTTCCCATCTCTTTCCCATTCTCATTAAAACATTTGCTCTGTTACCTCCAGTCAGGCTTCGCAGCTCCAGGACTTTTTTTTCAGTGTTTTGCAACTTATCCTCCAGGAGTGTTATTTTTTCCGCCATGTTTGTGATTTTCTCTCCCACTGCTCCCAGGTTTTGAGTGATGGAGGTGAGACAGCAGGTGTCACAGCAGCTGGCTGATCCTGAGCACTGACGGACGTTTTCATTAACTTGCACTTCACATAGACAGCAGCTAAACGTTAGAATCAAGACTGCAATCTTCTTCATCCTTGTGGTTTTGAAGTCTCTGCTTCTATGCACTCTTTCTCTGTCAAGCTTCCCCCTTTTATACTTCATCTGACATTGCCCAAAACAAGAAATACCAATTTCAGGAATGACAACATTTTCTTTTGTTACAAAGCAGGTAAGGTCACGTTAGCCCTGAAGGGAATGCCTCTGCTGTCAAACAGTGACAGCTCTGGATCTTCCACCAGCCCTGGAGAAGGTAAGACACTCACATTCTTCATAATCAGGACCATTTTAGTTTCCTGGTTGAACATGTGTGTACAGTAGTCTTGGGACATTCCTCCTCCTACATCTGCTTCCTCCTTCCTCCCCATCTCTGTCCCAGAATCACACCTGTGCCAGGAGGCAGAGCATGCCTTGCAGTCTCTGGACGCAAGATGCAGGAGCAGTAGCTCAGGGACCACTGCACTTCTTATCTTCAGAGCAGTGATTTTGAGACTGGAGTCAGACTGAAGAATAATGAAGACTTTACTTAAAACTTAAATCTAGACACATTGCTTTGAAAGAAATATTTAGATAATGTCAGTTTAATGTTTACCGTTAAGGCCTGAATGATTTGCTCTTGACTTTCTAATGAAGACTTAACTTTTCTTATTCCTTTGAACGACAGGGCTCCAAAAACTATTAAAACCACATCAGTGAGCCACACTGTTGCACTGGGTGACATTGTTCTTCATTACCATGAACATAGCCATTGTAGATTATTTAGAGTCAATCCCACATACATTGTCTTGATGCCATACTCAATAGTGCACCAAATCAGCATCGGAAAATAGTCCCCAACAAACATACAATTTGTTGTTTTTATTCACTGCTATCCTGCTTGAGTAACGTTTCCTAAAAACTACAGTTTTCAGCAGAAAGCAAGGATATAGCTAGCCTTATCTTTAGCATCAGTATGCAGTTTCTTATCTAATAACTAGAAAAATGACAGTAACCCATGGTACTTTGGCCTATGATAGGCATAAGTGCTGAACTCACTTTAACTGGGTTTCCATAAGTTGTGTATTAGCGTTCCTGTGTTCAATCAGGTTTTTCATCAGGAACATGTGTGTGGAGGTTGCCAAGCATTTGGGGAAATAACAGTTTTTTTCTCATGTCAACAAAAAGATGTTTCACTGCCTTACTTTTTACACAATCCTGGAGATCAGGTACAAGATCAACCCTTCGCATCACATCATGAGTGTCATGATCCTGTCTGTGTGTCTTGTATGAGAGTCTGGGTTTAGTTCCATGTCCTTAGTTCATGTTTTGGTATTCATCCCATGTCTACTTGTCTAGTGTTCTCTCTGTTTCCCATGCTCTCTGCCTGCCTCGTTAGCCCTGATCCCGCTCACCTGTGTTGCTCCTGCCCCGCTCGTTAGTCCCTGTGTATATGTATGCCTGCCTGTCTCTCCAGTCTTTGTCACGTTTTTGCGTCTTGTTGAGTGTTCCACCTTGCTCCGTTTTCCCTGTTTTGGATTTCTTTGTTTTCGGATCGCCTTGTGTTTCCTGGATTACCTTGTTTGGACTTTTGCCCTGAGCTCCATGTAAGCCTGTCTTAGTTTAGTTTTTGAATTAATAAATCCTTTCTTTGAACTGCATCCTCCTCTCGCCTTGCCATTGTCTGCATTTGGGTTCTCACCTCAGTCTGCACTCAGCGCCCCGACCCGTGACCACACATGGACCCAGTAGACGCAAAAATGGAAAGGGAGAAGTTTCTGGATGTCTTGGCCGAATTGTGGACTATCTGGCAGTTTGTGTCAAGCCGCTCTCACCAGGGCCCACCGGGAGGCAGCCACAAAGCCATGGTTGCGGCGTCAGTTGCCAAGGTGGGCAAAAAGTTTTTTTGAACACTAGCATCCCTGCGGCTAGCCCCCAGCCTGTTTCCCGGCCCGCTAGCACTGCTAGCCCCCAGCTCCTCGGTCCGAACACCTCAGCCCAGCTGCGCCTCCAGAGCACCCAAGCTTTGGGTGCCGACCTGCTCCTGCTCAGCCCCCAGTGAGTTTGCTGCCTCACTGTTGGCCGTCCTAACCAACCCCTTGAACTCGGCCTGCTAGGCCATCCCACTGAGTTGTCTGGCCCCCCCCGGCCCAGTTCTCAGGCCTGAGGTTCCCCCGTCTGGTCCCCCTGTTCTGCCCGGCCTGCTGAGTCGACCTCTGGGTCGGCCGCCTGAATTTGGGCCCCTGAGACTCGTGCTTTGGGTGTCTTTGCCCTGAGCTCCATGTAAACCTGTTTTTAGTTTAGTTTTTGAATTAATAAATCCTTTAATTGAACTGCATCCTCGCCTTGCCATTGTCTGCATTTGGGTCCTCACCTCAGTCTGCATTCAGCACCCCGACCCGTGACAATGAGGGTCTTTCGTGTTCCTGTGATGGAGTTTGACATGTAGTACGAATGGAGGCTTTTCCCAATTAATGGATGTTCATTTTCTTCTGAATTCTCAGATTTCTTTCTGAGCCATGGCAAGGGCACTATCAGTTTTCGACAATCGGCTTTACCCGAGTTCTGTTTTTCGGGGCTGCTGGTCTTCCTTCATGAGGATGAAATGGGGGGGGGGTGTTGTTACCAAACCATGTGCAGAGTCATATAGGCAAACATTTGGGAAATGAAAAGAAGGTCAACAATACCTCTTTGACTTTCTGTTTGTAGGTTGAATTTTAGACTGTACACAATGCCATGGGAGCATGCAACCAAAGACCATCCACCTGTGTGGGGGGGATGTTAATGTTTTCTGGCTATTACTGATCTTCTTTATGTCACACTTTATTCAAACTTACCAGAGGCATCCCGCAATAGAACAATACACATTGCCAACTGCACATGTGCATACGAGGGCTGTTCACTAGAGTATCTGTACGGAAATATGAAATCTATCTCAAAATAAAACAATCTCAACTGTTTGAGTTATATAAAACTCGCTGAATGGCCTATTTTGCTAATCATTGTCATTTCCTATGGTGGAGTCAAGAGTTAATGTTGTCCAGTGGCTTTGGCCCAGAAGACCCACTGACCTACTCAGCTGAATTATTGTTCAGAAATAGATTCTGTGTATGCATCTACAAAACCTCACATGCACAGGTATTTTTGTATTGCTTTTATATTTTTATTTTCTTTTGTATTTTTTGAAATACAGGCATTTTTATGGTCAATACAAATAATCACAATGTTAGGTGAAAGTACAGATACAGGCGTTGCACAGGGAAAGCACCACATTTATTTTGATAGTTATTAATAACTGTAGTAGCAGTGTGGATAAAATGTATATTCCTTTTACTTTAAAAGCATGAAGACTTCTTCAGACCTGAAATCATGTTGTTTAAATCAAATAGTGAAGAGCAGAAAACCACTGAAGGTGTTGTAGTTCATGCCATTATCATAGACCACCCTGATTGCTTGGAGCTGCACATACACGTTGTCTCCCACCTCGAGGGGGATGACCACAGCGTTGCTGCCCATGTCATTGGCATCAGACCCTGCAGTGTCCCAGACAGATGTTAGCCGATCACTGTTCTTCATGAGGCTCACAACAGAGTTGGATTGACAATCAAGGTTGCTGAACATGGAGAATCGAAAGAAGTACATTTCTTTGACCATTGCTGTGAAAATACCTGCCAAAATGAGGATAATTGTTTAAATTTATTTATTTAAAACTTACTTTTTCTCTCTGTGTCTCTTTCTCTCTCTAGTATACACTACCTGTTGAAGGATTATAGCTATTGCCAGTGTTGGAGAAGACCCTCTTATACTGCATTGGGGCAGCAGTGGTGAAGGGTCCAATATCTCCAGAGCCAGATTCCCTGAGAGCTGCAGAAAAGGCCACCTGAGGTGTTCTTAAATGCCTTCCATAGACTCCAAGACTATTACTGTAACTCTGCCTCAGACACACTGTATGCCCCACAGTTTAAATAAGTATTTATTGCAGTTTATATTGTGAAATACATTGTCTGCTATCTAGAATATGCCTCCTATCATATCTTTGAACTGTATGAGCTCCCATTGTCTGTGGATGGACCATGTCTCGGTATGCACTGTGACATAACCTTATGTGTATGTCTCTGCACCAACACCACCAGGACTGACTGGACAAATGTGTTGCAATGCTTGTTGCAAAACCAACTGATATTGTTCTTTGTTTGTACTGTGGGCTGTTAAAATGGTCAAAGTTGTTGGTTAAAATTGTTAGTCGTTTTCGATGTAAAAATCAGCACAGTTTAACATGAAAACAAACCATCATCTACCAAGTAAAGCTAGTTGTTTTCAGAAGCTGAACAGCTTGATAGGGAGGGGAGGAGGAGCGCTGTAGCCTCAGGTCATTGGTACTGCGCTTACGCAACTGTTCTAGAAAGAATCCCTCCCCCCCCATACTGTCGCCCAAACACAACAATTAGAGATGTAATCCACTGCACTGAAAATTCTTGCTTGTGTATTGCAGAGTCGCTGGGGTCTATTGCACAATTATCAAAAATAATCACACAAAACATGTTATATTTTTGAAAAGGTAGAGCTATAAATGACACTTGGACATAGATTTACCAAAATAAAAGCTTTTTTATTCCACAGACTGCAAAATGCTGTACAAGAAAATGCTCGTTTTTAGTTGTTTACACACTGAGCAGGAGTCACTTGTCTGTACATTATCCCACAGTTTACATAGAAAACATTTGTGTTCAACATGATAATTTGCATCCATGCATTTATTCCTATCTCTAAAATAAATAAATACTGTATGTACAAGAAAGCAAATAAATTATCTTGTGGCTTATATATGAATAGTTATAAGTATATTCCTAGTGCATGGCAACTCAAGTATAACATATAAGTGAGTGCACAAAGAAGATCCAGTCTCCAGTGTAAGACAAGTGTTGATAGTATTTAGAGCAGGGTTTAGTTAAAAGTCCCAGTGGATATGAAGGACAGGAGGTCAAAAGGGTCGCCTCATATCGATCGCCTCCTCAATGACGCCACTTGCTGGTTGCTGTAAAGTGTCGCTGCCCGTGACTCAAAGGCACTGACCATCTGCTTAACCACTTCTTCAAAGAACACGCTGGCCAGCTGTGAGTGCAGTAGAGACTTGAACGCAAATGACACCTACAGAAGACACAGGAGGGGGGCAAACATGTAAGCTGTAAACTCTTTGTGAGACTGTTTATTCGATGAAATTATTCTTATTATTATTCGTGAGTTGCATTGATTTCTTGTATATTCTATTGAAATCCAACCGTAAAGGAACTTTGGAGCTGGAAAGTGGGTAAAAGGTGAGCCACAGGTCATACACATTCACATTCAGGTCACTTGCAGACCTAGAAGCAGAATGCCCTCTGTCTCTCAGGCAATACTTCATGCTGCTTTCTATCTCTGTGGGTGCACTGCCTAGACAGCCAAGGGCGAGAGATATAGTGATCCTCTTCAGTCTGCTGTTTACAGACTGTCTCCCCTTAGAAGGTAATTCATGTGACCTCTTAATTCATGACCTTAGGTAGGCTTTATATTTTAACATCCAATAAGATGGTTATACATATTTAGGCCAGTAGAGGATGATCTTGTGGGGGGTACATCGTAGACTCCATGGGGACAATAAAGGGACAAATATTGTGGACCAAGAAGGGATCTTCAGATGTGTTTTTGGCATTATCAATTTGTACTGCATGTGCCGTTCTCCTCAGCCTGAGATCCAGTAAATACTGCTGTGTAAGACATTATGAGTTTCCTGAAACCACCTTCATCCATAAGGGTTGACCAACTCACAAGAAGAATTTCCTTCACACCAACCACTTCCTGGCTGACACTAAGGTAAGCTGAACCAACAGTAAGGTCAAACTCATGTCAGCAGCTCCTTAACACTGTTCCCTGCCCTGACAGCTATTTCAGGCTTCCAGGAACACCAGCATGCTACTCAAGACTAAATGTAGAGCATAATGAGATTTTACGCAACACTTCCTTTCAGTCAGTAATCCATTCACCACGTACAGGAAGGAAGACATGGAATCAGTCTCTCCTTAAGCAATCTTGTCTATCAAGTCTCATGGACGAGTCATTCATTTCACTGAGTTTATTTCCCCCATGGATTCACTGTCACTGCTGTTTCATTCCTTTCGTTGTTTAAATTCTATTTTCATTGCAGTATTATACAATTTCCCATTTCTCTAGATATCAAATTGCTGTGGGTGCTGCAAAAACCTGCTGTCCTCTTGGCCCTCTGGGTCAGATATTCATTTTATCTTATACACTTACATAAAAATCCACTTTGCAGGAGTCTGGTAGATCTTTGGCTCCAGGGGCAAACCTCCATATTGTTTCAAGATGGCTGAAGAGGGATCCATCAGTACACACAGCCTGTTTTAGAGAGATGACCCGTTATTTATCATTGACTGTCAAAAGGCCATGAGCATAGCCCTGGTCAAAGCCCAGACTAAGGTGTTGTAATCTTTATTCTCTAGAGGAGCACAGAATCAAGAATCAATAATCAAGTAGTCTACTGATGCAAACTGTCAGTTTAAGGTATTGTGCATGATGCATACATAATGACAAAAGTAAAATGCATACAAAGAGTGTCACGCTACCAACAGAACAGTGTTTCTAAAGAAATTTTTATTACATGTTTACTGTGAAATAGGATGTTGTAGCAGAGCCAACAGGAAGTTGTGAAAGAAAATTGCAGTTCTTCTAATGCCTGCTCATGCTGGTTCTAAGAAAACTGTGCTGATGCCAGTAAGAAAATGCTTCTCTCTTAAAACACAAAGTCAAGATAGTTGTTCCCAAGCATTAATATATTTTTCACTTCCAATGTTTGCTGGTTTGTGGCAACCTGAGCCTCATTTTTGACCATATTAAGGTTTCTTAGCTTCAGTAATTTGCAGCGAGACAGAAATCATAACAGTGGAGATTTTTTAACAAGCACAGGAAGTGTGCTTTGATAAAAAAAAATAGTGTATTGTCTGAGAAAATAAGTGGATATTTTTAATGACTGTTATCTGGAGTTACCAAGACAAGGACTTACCCTGACTTGGTGGTTTGGGACAGCGGTGACCTCAGAGGTGTAGCGCTCCACAATGGGGGGGAAACCTATTTCAAGCTCTGCCCGGACGTCACCATTACGTCCCTTCATGACCCGAGACTTCTTGCACCAGGGAACAAATTGCTGGTACTGGTCCACGCTGGCCACAACATTGTACATCTGCTCTGGAGTATACCTGAGTACAGCCACATGAAGACAGAGACACATGCAATGAGATGATATTGCCATTTTAGATTTGTGTGAGTTTGTTTTTCCATTTAATGGTTAGTTTTAAGTTTCTTTTGTAACACTTTTTTAGGTTTACTTCTACACAGTATTTATTTAAATCCTATTTTCATATAAATCATCAAATGGTTGCAGATTAATATTCTGAATATTGACTAATCAATTCATTGACAGTTTTTTTCAGCTCTATTCCTCTCCATGCCTCTCCAACCTCTCCATGTATGAAGTTAAGATCAGGTGTTTGATGTTTACATTTATGTAATTTTTCAATTAGCCAAAAAATGTTCCTTTACCATGCACATGAACAAAAACACGTCGTTTGATTTAGATTTTAAATGTCTTATTTACTATCACATACACTACTTTCAGTTACATGTAATATTTTTTAGAGGGTTACTTGTCTCATTTCAGTGGTTTGTTGTTTATTACATCGGGGCACTCACCCTAATGTCCGGCACTCGGTATACTCCATCCTGCGGGTACTCATGGGAGCAGCAAGGTTGATGAAGCTGCGGCTGGGTGTGCTGATGGGGGTGGCGGGGCAGAGAGGCAGGCTAGCCCTTCTCACTGCCAGGACCCCATAGGAGCCCAAGTGTCTGAGGAAAGGAAATAACTATAAATATAAATAAATAATATATACACACAAATTAATTTGTGTCACCTGATGGATCAATTTGCATTTTCCTGTGCATATAGTCTGGGTGATCTTAAGAATAACAGTCCCCCACAGTATTTATGTTGTGAATTAACACTGTTTGATGTATGAGCATAGTATTCATAACACTTTTCTGATCACTGAATTCACTGTATTCATATGTCCCTTCTGCTGATGATCATGCTGACTTTCACATCACATTTTCACGCTATTTTGTCTCACTGAGGAAACGTCTTGACAGTTTATTGAATAAAACAAGTACCACAACAGGGAAAAATGCCTTAATTAGTTGTGCTTCACTCACAAACCTCTCAAACACTGGACATCTAATTTACATTCCATCCATAATAAACGATCTCCGGATTTTTAAGATAATTAGCCACATTTCAATAACCATGTGGCTGATAAGACTGAATCCTAACAAGCTCTATTGAACTTTCACCTTTTTTTGTCCCATTATCACTCACCTGATATTTGCCCTTTTAGCGTTTCCTCGCACAACTTTTGATGAGTGGGCTTCAGACATCTCCAGCAGCGCCTTAAAGAGGAGAGGAGTCGTTTTGTTGGGCATGGTGAAGTTTATGCGTTAAAACAAATACAGGATCCTAGGAGAAAAGTCTGTATTTTCACCCCGGCAGCAGCAGCAACCCAGCTTTGTTCTGGCTGATTAGGCGCTCCACATGCCCACTAAAGGCCAACAGTGACGTAACGGGAGATTGGCTCTGGCCAATCAAAGAGAAGGGTTGATAAAGTTTAAAAGTGAGATTGATCTCTCTTAGCTGATTCTTGAAGGTGACAGGTAATATTCCTAAATGAACAAAATAACCAGTTAAAGATATTCAGAGACTTACAGGTTTTAGTGACTGACGACAGGAAGGTCAAATTAAACTGTTTAACAATAAACTTTTTTTAAAGAAGAAAAAAACAGAAGTATAACTATACATAGTGTCAAGACAGACCCATCCATTTTTATGTTGTGATTTTATGTCTTTTTGTAAACTATTCTGTAGCTTGTTTTTATGATTTTTAAATGAATGTGTTATTATAAGTTGTACTGTTATCAAGGAATGCAGGATTACAATAAAACGTTGCGAGGCCATGACTCATGAACAGAATTGAGATTGACATTTTTACTTTTGTTACACAAAAAATAAATGATAAGGAAATCCAAATTTGTTGCCTTATTTGGCTTATTGTAAGCCAGTCTGGCACACTGAGTTCCCAGGATTCTGAGAGGTTTCTAGGAGCAAGCCAAGGTCTATGATAGCCTACTGTGGGGTTTAGCCTGTGAACAACTGAAGCAAGGACATGACGCACCAGACTTTGGTGCTACACAGGAATAAAGGTCTACTTTTGATTTAACTTCATTAATGTTTAAAGCAGAGCAGTAACAAACAGCATAGACTAAATAAAAATGTTTAAATGATAGTAGCAAAATTAAATGTGATTTTAATATATTTTTACGACAGCCTTTACCTAACTGATCTCCACAATACTAAAGGGGTTGACAACTCTTAGTGCTGATGCATTACGTGGCTGTGGTAACAGCCAGAACTAGTCATGCAGGATCCTCTTCAGGATCTGTAGACTGGAATTAGGGCACTTGATCAGGGAGGGATTTAAGAATCTCAGTCAATCCTGTCAAAGATAGGCCCAACACGTAACTTGGATGTACAGACAAGCTAACCCGTCTCAGGTCATAAGAGAACATACTCATGGGCTGATCCAAGCCCCAGCTTGATCCAAACATTACACAGGAGATGGATGCGGTTCCAGCTGGCTCTCATTCAGTCTTTGATCCCTGAACTTTATACTGTTCAGTGATTCAAAAAAGCCCAACTGAGGCATTAATACTTCTTCCTTAGTGTTACGACCCCCTGTTGGTCTAGGGGAGTGGGGGCCATAAACATATAGGCACAACTGGTATAGATCTTAAAAAGGTAACTTTTATTGGTAACACGGAGATGCAGACAGGTAACAATAAACAAAAGGAGGGTGGATGAGGGTGCTGCGAAAATAACAAACCAAGTTAAAATAAAAAGGTCCTCAAAAGGAGGCCTGTACCTGTCCATCTATTTAAGCAGAGTTGATTCTTGCTACAAAAAGAACACAAAGAGCACAGCACCCACTCCACCTGATGAAAACTAACACAATAGTAAACAAAAATACTAAGTGGTTTTCTCCACTGCGCACAATGTAGAGCTAACAAACAAGGTATGCAAATTGTTTCACTAAACACAATGTACAGCCAACAAGCAAGGTATGTGGATTGTTCCACTAAACACAAAGTACAGCTAACAAGCAGTCATACCAGCAGCACACAAGTCAATAGGCGGTGACAAGCTGCCTGGAGCAACAGGTGGACTCTCCTTATGAGCAGGAGGTAATCAATGTGGTGACGAGCCATTGGTTGAGTGGAAACAGAGGGAACCAATGGGTGGGACTGATGTCAGCACCCCAGAAACCAGGAAGTAGGCAGGTCTTCATTCCACAGGGACACAGCCTACTTGGTAGAGGTGAGACAGAAAAGGGGAAACACAAAGGTGACAGCCGTGACACTTAGTAACAAGAAGACTCTTCTTAACGTTTTTAGATTTCTACTGAAATATGTACTATAGGTCATTTTTCTTTCTACAATCCTGAATTATGTGACATTAGCTATTAAATCTGAAAAAAGTCTGTTTATGCAATTTCACTGAATATCCGTTTTATTTCACTCATTTTTTAACCCTTATGCCCTACTCAAATTTTGCACCCTCTAGACACTTTCGTGGCAAAAATGTGCATGCACAAATAAACTGCTATAAAATCATTATACATCAATATTTTTTGTCTGCTTTTTTTTTTCATAAATCTCTTAACAAATGTATTAATCACTCAATTCAGCCAACAAACCAAAGAACTAACAGTGTGCCTATATATGTCACCCAAAGTACAAAATATATATAACCATGCAAACCTCTCAGATGAAGACTCACATGGATTCCTGCTAGACTTCAAGGATTACAACAGTTAGGTTAAAATACTTTATTCAATTAAGGGGCATTTTAAGGCAAGCGCAGAACACAAAAGATATACAACATGTAAGATCATTCATTCATGTAAAAATCATGAAGATTTTCATTTTGCTGCCAGTGGAGAAACTTATGGAAGCCTGATTTCATACTTTGGAATGAGGAAGTTGTTCCTGTTTGCTTAAAATAGCCAGTCAAACATTACATAAGAAAATTCTTAGAGTGTTTTCCCATTAACAATGTGGTAAAAACCAGTCCAGAAGCACGCCTAGCCCAGTGTGGTAAGAACACTCTCAAAGGACAGGAATGCAATGCTGTCTAAAACACAATCCTTATCAAATGTTTCATCACCAACCAGAAAATGGTCTATTTTTACATTTATATTGTGATAAGGAATGTAACCTTTGATAAGTGACATACAAAAATAGAACCATGGAGTCACTCCCTCCTGTGAACTCTATTCACGCCACTCTGAAATTACTGTCCTTTCCGTTTGAGCAACTGTGAAAGAGCAAAATGTTGACTCTGACCATAAAGTAAAAGAGCAAGTCTGCTAAATTTATTGTTCCTCAGCTGAGAAAATGATTTTGCTCATAGCACTGATGTACTGCGTGCCATCTGGTTGTGTGATCTTCAGTTTGGTGAGCGGTGGCACTACACCACTGGTGAAATATCTGAATGCAGGGCTGGGTGACTGGATGGCATCTAGAAAAACCTTGGAGACAAAAACAAACACAAAAGTAGTTAAATGAAGAAATGCTCTTAAATTTACACACTATTTTTGTAAACTTGTGATAAACTATACCTATATCAGGATTCTGATCCTCTACTGAAGAAAAAGTAGCTATATAAAATACACTATTACAAAAAACACTATCAAAATGTTATTCAGGTAAAAATCTAGTAAAAATAAAAGTAGTATTATAGAAAAATGCACTTTAAGTATTATTATTTTTTATTTAAAAAAGGGACAGCGTGGAGTGAAACATCAACGTTACCATTTGATGCACTGTACCAGATTATAGCTTCAAGCTAATTCACATCTGCAGTCCCTTGGCAGGTCATGTTTAATAACAATACAATAATAAATACATTTGCTAAGGATTACTAGTTCATTAGAATGCCACCAAGATCACAACATCGCCAAACAGCATCCCAGTCATATCGCGATGTCCTCCAAAACAATCACAACACGACCCTGAGCCACTTCGCTCAGTCCCAGCACAAATCAACAGCATACAAAGTTACATAAACACACAAGGTTACATAGAAAAAGACACAAGTGAACTACTCAAAATGAAACATAAACATTTACCGTACTAAAGTAAAAGTACCATGTGCAGAGTGGCCACATGTTTGTGTGATATTATTATATTATTCAAGTGTAGTTGAATGAGGTGGAGCTGATTCTAATTACTTTATATACTGATGGCTTAATCTATAGCTGTGCATCATATTTTATTGTATTAACTGTAAATCAAGTCAAGTCAACTTTATTGTCATTCTTAAGTGTTTAAGTATAAAGCTGAACAAAATGTTATTTATTGTGGACCAATGTAAGAATATACAACAATCCACAGCATACTATAATAGACAGAGAAACACAGCCCTCAGACCATTCACATAATACAATGCACAGTAAGTAGTGAATGGTGCAAATACATGTATTGTAAATGTAACAGTTTGCACTTAAGTACAGTAAGTAAGTAAATGTGCTTAGTTACACTGCACCACTGTCCCATGTAAATACTAATGTGGAATTGTGCAAGCTATAAAGGAGGTGTTTAAAGTCATGCCACCCACCTCCAGCATGATCGAGGCTCCTCCCTGTCCACAGCCAGCAAACATTATTTTATTTTTAGGTAGCAGACCAAAGAAACTGTTTCAGAGTGGTGTGAAAGGGTTTAACTGTAAACCAGCATTTAAATGTACCTCACACACCCAGAATTGCTTCATGTGTCTCATGCACTTATGATCTCCTGTAGACAACATACAACATACCTTTACAATGTCCTCAGTGTCCTGTGCTGCATTTTGGAAAACAGAGTCACAGTGTTGCAGGTATTTTTCATAGAGGCTGAGTGTGTGGGTATCAACCTGTTGGAGAGATGCATCCCCGAGCTCTGCCTTCTGCAGGTTGACCAGGAAGTCGGTGTTGACTGGACCACACTCAATGAGACTCACACTATGGGATGAAGTATCAAGTCAACAGTCTCTCCATATTTTCAGTTACTAGATAAAATAGTGTGGGTGTTTTTTTTTTGTTTTTTTTTACACCCGATAGCCTCTAAACTAAGGAAACTAAGACGCAGATAACTTTAAAACTCACTGTATATTGAAGTGTTGCAGGAGGACAGCCAAACTCTCACATGCTCCCTCTATTGCAAATTTACTGGCACAGTACACCTCATTAAAAGGGAGACCTGTAAAAAAGCATGAAGTAGAAAGGTTATTTTGGCAATTTCATACAGGGCAGCAAGCATCAGCATGACTTGTTTTTGGGATTTCTGTCCAGTCATTTAAAAAAACTGCACATGTGGAACACTGTAGACATTCAGTGATTCCTCAACCATTTAGTTGTCTCACCATGAAGCCCTCCAGTGCTGCCTGTGACCAGAATGCGGCCCTGGCCTCGAGCTTTCATGTCTGGCAGGAACACCTGGATGGTCTGGATGGTACCTAGGAGGTTGACCTCCAGAATCTGCCTCATCGAGTCCAAGGATTGCACCTCCAGCGGCCCCATCAAACCCACACCAGCATTACACACTGTGAGTAGTGAATATAAGCCCATGAACACACAAAAATGACGTTAATCAAAGCACATTGACGCAAGAGCTTACCCAGAATGTCCACTCGTTTCTCCACAACCCTGTCCCTCGCATCCAGGATGGACTGCTGTCCTGTCACGTCCATTTGGAGTATGTCCAAGGTATCTCTGTGCAGGCCTTTAACACACTCTAGAAGGCGCTCCTTCTTGGCCAGGTTTCTCATAGTGGCATAGACTAAACAGAAAGCAGCACTTAATTTTTTTTATACAGATGCAAAAAGGAATACACACATTGGACTCAAAAGAAATAGTGGATGGTAATCATAATGCTTTTAAACATTTTGTATTTATACAAATCACATATTGCAGAATATCTCTGGTTGCAGTGTCAATGCAAGTTATTTGTTTAGTACAGTATTATATACAGCGCAATACAACATTACATACTATACAGTCTCCATGAACTTTGAACGTCTTTAACATCGACACTTGCTGACTCAGTGCAAGCTCTCTATGAAGACGCCTTAGCACAGGAATACAACAAAAGACCATCATTAGTTGATGTCAGCTGTAGTTACCTTTGAAGGATTTGTTGGGGTCAGAGGCTAGCTGGACAGCCAGGCTGAGACCGATTCCCGAGGAGCAGCCTGTGATCAGCACCACCTTTTTGTCCATGGAGCCTGGCTAACTAATGTTCGGCTTCAATACAGAGCAGCGGGAGAAAAGAGGATAAGATGAGGCCATGTGAAAACACACATCTCAGTGTTTTCATGTCTTTCGCTATCACAAGGCCAGTTAATCCTAAACATCTTCCCGTTATCCGCCACCTGGAGTCCTCCCATTATTTTCTCATGTCCTTGTTATTATAGTTAAATTTTTCCCATTGAGACATGTGGGAAACATTACTGCTTTTGTGTGTATATGTGTGTGTGCGTGTCTAAACGCTCAGTGATGATAAGTGTAAATTAAATGTATCTTTGGAGATATATACTGAACAAAATCATAAACGCAAACACTTGTTTTTGTCCCCATTCATCGTGAGCTGAACTCAAAGATCTTAGACTTTCTCTATGTACACAAAAGGCCTATTTCTCTCAAATATTGTTCACAAATCTGTCAAAATCTGCGTTAGTGAGCACTTCTCCTTTGCCGAGATAATCCATCCACCTCACAGGTGTGCCTTAGGCTGGCCACAATAAAAGGCCACTGTATTGGGGGTGTCCGGGGTCTGGTCTGAAAACCAGTCAGTATCTGGTGTGACCATCATTTGCCTCACATAGCGCAACACATCTCCTTCACATAGAGTTGATCAGGTTGTTGATTGTGGCCTGTGGAACGTTGGTCCACTCCTCTTCAATGGCTGTGTGAAGTTGCAGTCAGGTTGAGACCCTGATGAGGACGACGAGCATGCCGATGAGCTTCCCTGAGAAGGTTCCTGACAGTTTGTGCAGAAATTCTGTGGTAATTGCAAACCGATTGTTGCACAGCTGTCCGGGTGGCTGGTCTCAGACGATCTTGGAGGTGAAGATGCTGGATGTGGAGGTCCTGGGCTGGTGTGGTTACACGTGGTCTGCGGTTGTGAGGCCAGGTGGATGTACTGCCAAATTCTCTGAAACGCCTTTGGAGACGGCTTATGGTAGAGAAATGAAGATTCAATTCACGGCCAACAGCTCTGGTGGACATTCCTGCAGTCAGCATGCCAATTGCACGCTCCTTCAAAACTTGTGACATGTGTGGCATTGTGCTGTGTAATGGAACTGCACATTTTCGAGTGGCCTTTTATTGTGGCCAGCCTAAGGTACACCTATGCATTACCCATGCCATCTGATCAGCATCTTGGATGGATTATCTCGGTAAAGGACAAAGGGCTCACTGACACAGATTTTGAAAGATTTGTGAACAATGTTTGAGAGAAATAGACCTTTTGTGAATACAGAGAAAGTCTTAGATCTTTGAGTTCAACTCAAGATGAATGGGGGCAAAAACAAAAGTGTTGCGTTTATAATTTTTTTCAGTGTATGTACTAGACTTTCTGTGACCGCTGTGAGTTGGTGCGCCCTGAGTCATTGACCACATCAAGACAATGAAGCTGAGAATAGACAGAAAGGAGTACAATGATTTTGAGTAAATGATCTGGAGACCTTGCACCCTTATCCCAGGTTTGTTTTGAGGGAAATTTTTGTTTTAGGCATGTCTAACAGTGTGTGTAACAGAGTTGTCATTCACTGATGCTTTTCAGTTCTGGTAGTTTTTAAAAAAATTAAACAAAGTGACAAAGTAATCTCAATTCAAGTTTACATATTCTGAGCTTTTAACCGCATCTAAGCTCTGATAAAGGTAGCAAGTGGACCGTTGAGATTATTTTCCTCACACATACTGTTTCCAAGATTAAGAATGAATGTCCATGCTGGAAATGTGTAAATGATTTTAAGACAGAGTCTTGCAAATCAGTGGATTCAGGAGACTTCAGGAGATTCGAGTGCTGAACTAAGATAGTTTTCATTGTCTAAATTAATCTTAATAAGTCCTGTCATCTGTGATCACAAGTGTTTTGTATTTAGGCATGTCAAACAAAGGCATTGCAAAGAAAATGTTGTTGCATAGAGAGGAAACTAAGAGGAAACTTGGCCCAAGTAAAAGTAAGACTTTCCAACAAAAACCCAGGTGCAATAGTGTCTATTATTCAGAACAAGTAATCCATCATGCAAGTTCTGAACAGTGACTGGAAAATATGTTGTGAGTACAAGAAGTCATCATGTGTATGTGAGTGAGCTTTCACTAGGTGGCGACAGATCCTCAGGTAAAAATGATTCATCTATCAGAGTTTGTGTAAATTTAGTAATTATGAATATAGGATCTATCTATTATAAACTGTAACAAAGAAACACTGGACGTGCCATTACATTTTGATAACTTCTTAGGTAAAAGAAGTGTCACTTATTCTCAGGCACTGTCATATAGAGGGTAGAGTATACAGTATGAAATTTTACTTCTTTCTGTTATGATACTTCTTGCATGAAAGTTATTTTGTAGCTTCACTCCAGAGCCAGTATTTATGTTAAAATTGTGAACAAGCCTCATTGTGTTTTCTCACTGGCCTCTGCTATATCTTCCTCTTTTGTTGCTATCTTTATGCATTTAAACTGGTTACCATCTCATTTGCATTCTCCTACAGCTGAACAGTCAAAAGAACTAGCATCTTTATGCAACATTTCAGCAGACTGATTTGAAAAAATTTCTTCTGCTTATGGGAGCAAACCAAGTAGGAATTTCCTGCCATTTTGTTGTGTTCCTCTCCTTGAGATGGCATCAGCTTGGCTGCTGTCCCAGAGTCTGGGGGACAGATAACAGCAGGCCGACCTCTTTCAAATATCCACAACTCCCAAGCATTGTTAAAAGTCTTGAACTGCTTGACCTCAGACGTTAGTGAGTTGTAGCTATTTTACAGTATAAATCCATTTGTTATTTTTATGACATGATTATCTTGTTCGGGGTCATGAAGCTTGAATACACATAGAATACTTTGCCATTATGCATGTCTGCATGTTGCATTTTACTCTTCCTGTGAAGCAGGTCCAAGTTTCTGAGGCGGCAGTGTGGAAAATGCTTTAACATGAGTGAAAAAACAAATGTCAGTGTCAGTCTCTTCTGTCCTCTTTGCTCTCTCATTCATGCAACATTCAGAAGTTCTTCTGAATCCATCCTGATAACATGGTACAGTCTGGAAAAACCTTTAGAGTAAACAGACTTTTAAAAACCTTACAGTTGCCCAGGGAAAGAGCAAGGACATCCCATGTGCAGAACCATGGGTCTCTGTGGCAATTTTTGGAGAAAGTAAAGTTTTTGTTAAAAAGGAGACAGCAGGCTGGCCTCGTGCTCAAGGGAGAAATACATGTGATGGAGCAGTCATGGATTCTGCACTGTGACTGCAGTGCCAACAGCAAAACAAGTATCTGTTACTACTACAGGAGGAAAAGCATAACAGCTTCCTGGTGTCAGTCCATTCATGTGCTCACCCTGTGGAGGACCCAAGTGAATCACATTGAACTGTGTTATTCTAGGGCAGATACATGTAATGAGTGCACGGTGCTGACACAATACAAGGTTTGTAGCAACACTGGGTGGCTTCAGAAGCAGATGTACATGACAGGATGTCCCATGTGAGAGTGATGAGCAGAAGTGAAACAGCTGAAGATCTGTGCGGTGGATGTGGTGAAGCTGAAATGTCACGCTATACCTGGCAGTAAAGTTTAAATGAGGCAAATTTTACTGAGGGCGTTTCAGCTGAACTGAATAATGCAGAGCTTACATTTCTCAGAGATGTTGTCTCATAAAATAGGTGCAATATAAAATAGTTTAGTGACCTTTGGAAGCTGATAAGATAAAATGTGTTCTAAATTTTGAAAAACAGTGGCGTAGTTCAGTGTCTGTCATTCTTGTGATCAGCTAACACCAGCCACCGTCAGCCCAGTAAGATGAAAAAGAAAGGGCTCCATCAGCCAAGTAAGATGATGAAGAAAAGGCTCCCTGAGGACACACAGTTTACAACATATTGTTCTCCACCATGGGCACCTGTTGGGAATTACTTCTGCATGTACATGAAGCTATGACATCTGAACTTGCGACCAAGAGTGCATGACAAATAGTAGAAAAGCTAAACTGTCAGGAACCACTCATTGACATTCATACAGCGATGTTTCCATCTGATATCAAATGAATTCTTCTCTGTCTGAGAGGTTTTATTTCACTTTTGTGAAACCACAGTTTGAATAATTTGGTCTAGACCTTTTCTTGCCTTCTGAACTCACAGTATATACATTTAATCTATTTCTTTTCTTTAACTATGGCTCTGATAATTCTTTAAATCTGCAGCCTCTCAAATATTTCCCTGGAGATGAATTATTTCTGGTTTCTCTACAGAGTTTTTCTGTTTTACTATTGTATGTATGCAAGTATGTAGCTCTTTGCTCACTAGTGTAGTAAATGTCTGAAGTAAACTGTCACTGTTTGAAAGACGTTTTAACCTTGTGTTTTGCAATTGGACATTGTACTCATATATTAGATGTTGCAGAGATATGTGGTAAAAATAGAAAGTATCCGCTGTTCTGCGAAATCCATCCGGCCTACAGGACAACTGGGACTGGAGTGGGAGATGAAATAAGTCCCTCCTCTGAGAATTTAATCCAGGATGATGAAAACTCAAACCAAGGAACTATAACTTTATATGCCTTCTTATAAACTGCAGACTGGCGAGAGATGTGGCTCAGACTAATCCTTCTGTTCTGATGACATATGACAGGTTTACTTCGATGAAGGGTAAAGAGAGAGCCTGAGAAATCCAAAGTGCATTTTTCACAAGGTAATATAGAGGGAGTGGGGCTCTCTCCTTTCTGGTAAAATCATCATGCCTGAAACAGGAGAGGACATGTGGAAAGTATGGTTTTGAACACACGTACACAAAGGCAGAATCAGCAAGTTTTAAATTTCTAATCTACAGAATGAAACCATTTTAGTACAACATGCTCAAACTGAATTTTTACAAAGATAGATTTCCTACCTCGTAATTTTAGAATTGTACTTACATGCTCCTCATATTATTATATCTGAAAGTATTATCAATGAGAAAGCTGCAAGTCCATAATTCATTGTGCTTGGTGTAAGAGTAAGACTGAGAGAAACAAATATATAGTCATATTTCAAGCAAAAGAACATCATAATCTTGCTGTGAGTCCAACGGAGGGGTCTAGTCAAAGCAAGGTCAAAGGTCACTCAGGTCCTGTCATGAGAGGGGATTAGGGCATCATGTTTTTTATACATGTATATTTTCCCAGAGTTTTTGATATATGGGATAATGCAGGGGTTATGCTTGCTGGACATGAGGATTTACGTCATCTGTAACCCTCAGGGCCATTGCCTGACCTGCCTTTTTTGCATTCCAGTTTGTGCACAAAACCTCAGAGCTCCAGGAAATGGCAGGGATTGTGTCATGGGAAATGTCCCCTCCGTCTATAAACCGCTCGGGGCATTCTTTCTCTCTGTTGCATTAAGTACATCCTGTTCCTGGCCTTCAGGCGCTCTGGTCTGTCCTGGGACTAGACCTGACCTGTATTTTGCTCAGAATACTCATGTATTAGGCATAGCTTAAACTGGAGGCCAAAGCAGGACAGTTTCTGCTTGTATGCATAACTCCTGCAGCTGTACCATCATGGTGACTTTCTTCAGTCGACAGGCACAAACGTATCTGAGCTATGTATCAGGAGCTTGTTCCACTGAGATATCCAGCTTGTTAGATAACATACATGAGGAAATTCTAAGTGCAGATCTCATCAGTAGAGGTTTGCTGGGTCAAATCCCTGGTCTGGCTGGGAAAAAACTGCTGCAGACGAGACTATGGTTGCGACTAAGGTTGCAGTTTCAAGGGACCAGAGGCTGAATGTGAAGCATGGAACCACCAACAAGTGTGCAAATGCTAAACATTAAAACAAAGATAGAAAAGAAGAAAAACAGTATTCTTTAAATATAGGGTGGCTGTATTGGTATATTATAATTTTCCTTTCCTGTGAAACTGTCCAGGAGCACACATTCCAGTGTTTTTTCTTTTCTCTAGGCTCTCTGCCTCTTTGCTCCAGGTGCAGCAGGTGGAGATTGCCAGGCACTCCATGCATCACAGTACCTCACCTGTGATGTGGTGAAATGAAGTGATGGGTGGTGTGTTGGGGCACGACAAGTGACTCAGCCATGCTGGTATGTACCTGATATCATATAAAAAGAGTTCTTGGCAGTAGATGCAGGCATGTTTTAGCACCACCACTCTCACTCCGCTCAGTTGTCACGCCAGGTGTTGTCTTTTTTTTCTATCTCATAGTGTCCCTCAGTCTCTCTTTTTTTATCTGAATCATTTCAAAATAATGCTTCTCCATGTGCCTTCTTGCCTTTCCACTGATAGTGATGAAATCAGTGGCGCTCTCCACCCACCACCTAGTAACCTGGATACCCTCTGTTTACAGCTGCGTCTGGACACACTGTAACTAAGTGTGTAGACATAACAAGATGCATTGTGTTAGCATGCATGACAGTAAGTGGCAAGACTTCCTTCACAGACCTTACCACAAACATAAACACACATAACACACCCTTTTTTTTAGAACACGCAAACACTTTCATTTGCATTTTGCAGCCATAATTGCCCCTGCCTCTCTTTACCCAAAAGCTCTTTACAGTGTTCTCATGTGCAAATGGTTACCAAACCCACTTCCCCTGGCTCTCAAATGCATACAGTTCACACAAAATGATATTAACATGCTCTGCATTGGCATATGAAGTGCTTAGAATAATGAAGTCTTGTGCATTTGTGCATTGTTTTTTCTTTTGTTTTCTGCTGAGGATACCCCACCTATATCAGCTTGCATAAGCTTAAAGGAAAGCTGACAGGTGTCTGTCACCTTAGAAAAGCATGAAAACAATCCATTTTGCCAGCCCATCCCACAGTTACATAATCACTGCCTCAACTTTCAGTTCCCAGGAGCCAATAACACAATGTCATAAAGTTTTACACCTGTTGCATGCAAACTTGCTGAATGCCTATCACCGTGAGCACTTTTTCTCACTCATTCTCCCAACTGACGCGTTTATAGGATAATATTTCCTCAGCACCTTTTGTCATCTGTCCTTGTCAAAGGCCCAATATGTCTCTCACTCCCACAGTTGAGAGTTAATCCTTATTATTACCTCAACAAATACTTCTCTCACACACCTGAATAGAAAAAATGTCACCTTCATTTCTAACATACCTGTTCTGATTTGTCATTGTTTTTTGGTGTTCTCATTGGTTGATTCCTCCTTTGTTCTTCCAGTGAAACGCAGATAGCCTTGCCCCACAATAAAAAACTAAGACGAAACTCCACCTTGTATCTCTCCAACTGCTGAGAGTATCTGGGTGAGATGTTTGCTATATGCGTTTGTTACACGTTGTGCTGTGATTACTGACAATTTCAACTAGAACGGGTGGAGAAAGAAAGCTTTGTTTTCTAAAGGACATCTTTAAAAGGTTTAAAGTGAGAAGTCACCTTTAAAGTTATTAAAAAGCACATTATGTAAATTGGTTTGGCCCAGAAATCACAATATGAGGCTGATGTCTTGCCACATGAAGGTGCAAGTACAAGTGAAATTCAAATACCATAATTACTCATAAAAATAAAAATATGCCCCTTAAAATCTAAAATACTTTTGGGATCCCTTAGCACAATAGAGAGTTATGTGTTATCACAGGGCACTTCTACTCCTAATAAACTAGGGATTATGTGAATGCACTTTTTCTACACAAGCTCCCAGTCTGAGCTAAAGATGCAGATACAAAACATTCCCAAGGACCATCTGGGTCTTATCACCTCTCACCATCGTTTCCTTCACATAAAATGACCAAGACCAGGAACCAAGTCCCTAAAGTATGGTGCTACGTGCTTATCACACATCACTCCCTATTCTGTAATGTCAGTGAACCTTTATTTTATTGCTAATGTGAATGAGAAATTCTCCTGTTTTCTTCTTCTTTTACTAATACTAATCTCATGCTCGAATGTTTTCGTCTTTTAAAGTGATTAGAGGGAGAGTTAAAGGCTAAGGTACATTTTGACAGAGATAAAAAGGGTTTCAGTGACATGTTGGTGAATTTCTCAGACATCCTTGTGGTAGATGGCAATTAAATCTTTCTTGTGGTTATGAGATGACAGAGCGAAGGTCAATAGAAAGCTCTGGGAATCGTGTGTTGCTTCACGATCCTCCGGGAGCTGCAGAAGTCCTCCAACATGAGCAGATCTCTCGGCTGTATCTGGGGTAAACGGTTTTGCTGACAATTTATCATACTCAGTAATTATTACATAAGAACGTTTTGGCCTATAATTTGGGTTTAGAAAGCAGACTTCTGTGGAGGCAGCAGAAAACGTAGCAAAAGGAGAGGAAAAGCCCAAACGCATGATTATTAGCTGCTGGTTATATAAAATGTTTTTTTCCGTAACTTCTCCTACCCAAGAAATGAAGTTGACAAGTGACATGCATAGCAATCTTCATGATGGGCATGACAGGAATGTATTTGGCGTTACAGCCTAAAATGGAAATTGCACTGAGCTGATGGGCCAGTTTGATGAGTTTCTGTTCATCAAGCTGTTATGAAATCACATTCACATTCCTTCCTTGTTTACAGCTTAGTTCTGGTTAGGTGTGTCTGAAAGTATGGGTGGTGGACATGCCCTTCACACAACAGTTCTGTCAAATGTTGTTTGATCCTGGCTTGAGAGTTTCTTACGTGTCCTATTGTGTAGAAAGCAGGTATACCTTTGCAAAATCACTTTACAAACCATTGTTTTAATTAGCCATTTATAGAGATAATTGTGGGGTTGCCGGATGTAAAAAATCCTCCAGCATTTTGCTTGGTCTTAGCTGTTTACTCCATCACAAAGGTTCTTCCAGTGCACTTCCTGGAAAAGAGCTGCAGAGCATCCAGTGATGTAAGAAGTATTCAGATCCTTTTCTGGTAAAAGTATCAATACAACAATGTACGAATACAAAATAACAAGTTAAAGTCCTCCAAATCATACACGTCAAAATAAAGAAGCATTACAAGCAAAATGTATTTAAAGTATAAAAATACTTGTTCTGCAGTAAATTGGCCCCTGTAACTGATATATTATTTAATACTGATGCATCAATGCATATAAATCACTTTACTGCTGGTCGAGGTCTAACTAGTTTAAACTGCTTTATACACAATTAGGTATTTTAATCCAATGCTTCCCAACCTAGGGGTCTGGCCCCTCCGGCAGGTCACAAGATATATTTGACCTTTACTTTTTCTGGGAGTGTATGTGCATAAAAGCAATGAGGAAACACACCTCTGGTCCTCATCCTTGTGAGCTTTGAATTAATTTAGTTCATGACTGTCTTTGCTGTCTGAGTCTCACAGTAAACTCAGCCAGATCATATGACTGACCTGTCTCCTGGGTCTTTGATCAGTGCTTCGGATCAAATACTGCAGTGGACATATACTGTTCTCCTCATTAACGTTACACTCCAGACAAAGGTGAAACTACATCAAAGGTACTGGAAAACACATGAAAGAGATGTCAGGCTTGATTTGGGGAGGTCATTTTTTTTTTACAAGATTTGTATTCTCCTTTCTATGGGAGAACTTTTTGTTCAAAGTCAAATCTTTGATCCGACAGCTGTTTTTGAAATGATAACATATGATATGACTTTATTGCTCACACTACAGTTTGGCCATGTAAATAAAAAGAAGATGAGACCCTGAAGTTGTTCTTCAGTTAAGCAATAAAGTGATCTGTTGTTTCCAAAAAAATCATCTGTCTTCAGTGCTCGCCTTAATCTTGCCTCTGGTTTAACATGGATGTGGCAGCAGATTCCTCTGGCCTGGCCTTGCGTCAGCAGGGGGATTCCTCAAGATCCAGCATCTGGGCGCTGCATTCTTGCCGTCCCTACACATTGCCATCACAGCGCTCACGAGACACAACACATTTTGACAACCTCAGTCGCAGACAGAGTCGTTTCCTGTCCCCCAGCTGGAGTGAGGGGTGTGAGAAACATGCTCACTAAGCTCAGAGTTATGGCTAGAGAGGCGAATGGTAGCACAGAACCAAAAAGCCCCATCCCACAGTGACGATGGCCCCTTCTCCAACAGACACTCTACTCAACAGACAAGGAAGAAAGACAAAGGAGCAATTCAGTGTCTGTTAACACAAGAGGCCCTGTCTATAATAAATACTGAGCTATGAATGAAGATAAAGATATGTAGGGTTTGTGACCAAACATGAAAATCCTACTCTGAATCCTCAGACAAATCATTGGAATTGATTAGGAAGATTATACTAAATCCTAACAGATGGCGCTAACGCTTGCCTTTATTTGTGTGGGTTTCAGGGTCTCAAATTAGAAGAGGGCCTGTCTGGGGCGGCTGTCCCAACAAAGTGGTGACACGCCCTCAGTGTGGCCACAGATGATGGCCCAAAGGGCGGCGAACTCCATCTGAATTCCTGCCAGAGTGTTTTATGCTCCCATTCAGCCTGAGGAACATGCTGGATACCCTCCAACTATTTACATATTATTTATAGGGAAATAACATTTACATATTCTGTCACTAGTTGCCACCAATATAACTCCAATTACAGTGCATGTACACTTAAAATCATATATTCATAGGGTTTTAAAACAGTAGCGCAAAATGTCCACTTCTTCTAAATGGAAGCCAAACAAATTCCTTCCTGTGGAAAATTGTATGTTGAGACCTGCTCAATTCACTGTGGGTCACTTGTCTGATTTGTGATGTGATCAGCTGAAAGCTGAGGGGGGTGATAAAGATGGCAGGAGGAAGAAGGCTGGGAGGAAGCATGAATAACTGGCTGTCAAGGCAAGCTATAAGTCTTAGCTGTGGGGTTCCTGAGTGCTAAGCTAGTGGAAACACACATACGCACAGTGCATACACTTAAGTCTAGGTGTCTCCCTGGGAGGTCTTGTAAGGGTAAAAGCAAAAGGACTAAAGAAAGTGAGAGCATAACATAAAATTATGGGAGCAAATGAGCAGCCGAAGTTCATGGGGGTCACGAGCCAGCCTCTGGATTTACTGAGGCTGAAGAAGTATTTGTTTTCATGAATGACAACAACAGGAACACAAGAACAGTGTCAGGGCCACAGCCAGCTCTGAGCTTCAGAGTCTTACATGAGCATTCAGGGGAGGAAACAGGTCTGCATGATTTTAGTTAATTTTGTGTGAGCTTTTTGCCTTCTGTGTTAAAGCAGGTTGGTCTCTGTCCAACTCTTTCATCCACTGCAAATATACTTAAGGACATGCAATTTGGTTTGGGTATGCAAAGTCCTCAGAGGATGATTTCTGTATTTTGTTGATCCCTTAACTTTCTACCACCACTGTCAGGACACAGTGCCCCCTAAACAACACTTTGGTCAAATACTGGAAACACAGAAAACAGCTAGCTTAGGCCTGTCAAGTGGTATCAAAATCCACCTACCAGCTGTAAAGCTCAGTAATTAACATGTTATTTTGTTGTTACTTTGGATAGAGCCAGGCTAGTTTGTCCCCCCTTGTTTCCAGTATTTGTGCTGAGCTAAGCTAACCAGCTAGTTGTAGAGGACAGATATGAAGTCAAATATGTGATCAAACACAAAAACACCAATACAAACATGCACAGGAACAGGCAAACACAAATCACACATTTGCTTAAAAGCCAACACACATGCACACTCTGGCCCTATTTGGTGCAGTGTAAACTGTTAAAATAAGCATTAATTAATACACAATAGATTGCTGGGGTGTCTCATGTGACCTTTTAGCTCCTGAGACCTACCTTGTGCAGTTTTCTTCACCGTTGTGTTTTTTAATGAGGCCAGTTATGATTTTTCACCTCATTTTAGGTTGAGACCATCTCACAAACTAAAACCACAAAGCTCTCTCCAACAGCCTTGTGGTGATAAAGGGCAGAAGCTAACCTCTTGAAAGATCTACTTGGCTATGGTATAAAGCAAACAGATTTCAGATTTCATAGTCATAAAACTTTTGAGTTGTGTGTTTTAAGCCTAATTTCTGAGCTTGAAGATGATGATAAAAGCTGGTATATGGTGGTGGAAAGTTCGTGTATTTGTTGTGTGTGTGTGTGTGTGAGTGTGTGTGTGTGTGTGTGTGTGTGTGTGTGTGTGTGTGTGTGTGTGTGCAGCTTGTTGCACTGTCACTACGGCGATGCAAACAAACAGAGAACCGAAGCAGCACGCTTCAGCAGGTCATCATTAGTAGCAAGCCAACCTTTGACCCCTACCATGCCTCAGATGACATATGGTCGCGTCTACCTGCTGTTACTGGAGTCACTGGGCTGTGTTCCCCAATGTGATGTAAATGCAGTGACCTGCAGCACCAGTTAGATTTGTTTCATGTAGACTGTAGGCTCATTGACAGAGCGGGTGCAGGTTTAAGTACAGCTTGTACTTTTAATCTATCAGTTTATCACTTTCTCGTGGTATCGTGTGTCCATCTGTCATCTACAATTGCTGTGCAGGGGAATATTTCCTTTTATGAAACAAACCTACTTTTTAAAAAAATAATCAGGAAATTCCCCTGGCAAGAGCCTGCCACAACAAATAGCATATAAAATGTTAGCAAATGACTGTTGTGGCTGATTTCCTTGCATACATGCATCTTTTGTGTGTGTGTGTGTGTGTGTGTGTGTGGTGTGTTAAAGTGCTTGTTTACAATTCTTAATTTAGAGGAGTTGGGCTTTACAAGAGGATTTTCTTTAAAGCATCATGAGTTATCAGTTGTCTTCATCCCCCCTTTCAATTTATCTTTGTTTCTTGACACTTATTTCTCAATGATATCTCTGTCTGCTGGACTAACACCACTGTATTTCTCAACACTTAACATCCCACCTCCTCCTACCTCCCATGCTTAGTTGCCAATTAAAATAATTTTTTTCCATTTCTCCTCTGAGTCAGACATTCCAAATGGATTTCTCAGCTTCCCCATTTCCTCTGTTTCTTTCTCTTATCCCTCTTCTACCCACTGGCATGTCTTCTTCTATCACTCTCCTTTGCGTTTCTACCATTTATATTCTTCCTACCCTTGCTGACTGTAGTGTTAGGTTTATCTGACCATCTCAGAAAGGAGTGGGGAAAAGATTTCCCTCCACCATTTTTATCTCGGTTCGCTGGGAAATCATGTTTATTACCGTCTGACTTTAAAAACTTTATTTTTCCATGTCATCAAGCCCCAACTGAAACAACAGTAATTTGTTTGGCAACCAACCCACACAGATAAGCTTTTGATGGATGGCCAAGGGTGCAGGGCTGTGTTAGCCAGTATTTTTCATCTGGTCGAAGAAGGTGTCTGCTTTTTCAAATTCCCAAAGTTGTATTTAATTTCATTGGACATTATCTGAATAATACTAGTATTATGTAGGCATAAAGCATGTACAGTGAATTGAGCAGCGAAAGGCTTAATGCTGGCTGTTGTTGGATTAATGAGACAATGATGTGGCTGTGAGGGGGGATGTAGACCGGAGACAGAAGCAACAGCTGAGAACGCCCTTTCAGTTTCTAAGTTGGTTTGTCTGGGCTGTGTGTCTGTCCATGGTTAAGCCTGGCTGCATCTGTTAATGCCCACACCCCAACAGCCTCTGGGGTGGTATAATATCTAAATCTGCATGCAGCTATTTTGGCCAATCTAGACAAGCTTTGTTAAGTGGTTTGGAGAGTTCTTGCACGTACAGTTAGTGAAACAGAGCTCAATAACATGCTGCATATATTCCATACTTGGTTGAGACAGAAGAAAAGATGATCTGATAACTTTTATCCTATATGAATACAGTACTGCATGGCTAGCTTTTGTCACAGCATCACTTACACAAGTCCATACTAATTCATCTGCCTGTGTTGAACATGTTTATGCAGTTTTTTCCCATATGCCTGAAGGAAATAAGCACTTTACCACAATCACTGCCTTTACGTGCAAACAGAGTCTAGCAGACGTGCACAGCCATAGTTATGAATTCCTCCTGTCTGGGAGGTCACATTGCCAGAGAGCGAGGCAGGATGTGGCAAAACGTCTCTTCTTCTGCCTCTACCTGAATGCAGCTTTCATCTTCTCTCTGTCTCATCCTTCTCTTCCTGTGCTGCAGGTTTGCACCAACCCACACAGTGTGAGTTTCAAGAAAACAAATCAGTTGCTGCAACCAGAGGAAAAAAGTCTGTAAAAAGGCAATTTCATATTTGTGGGCAAAAAAGATGTGCACTTCACACTCAAGCTTTCCACTGCAATCAGTCAGCCTGCAATTTTAACACAAGCATTTCCCAGTGCTCTGCTCTGTCTTTCCTCAGTGTTTCCTATGTTGCATTTATCCTGAACATTATGTCCATTTTTCCCCGTTGGTTTTCTGGTCCGGAGAGATGAATCAAAACCAGCTGTTCAAATTTGATTTGAACACCCATATAAGTTGCCCCTTTGAAAATATGAGTGCACTGAAGGTGGCTGACTTTACCACCATTGACGACTGTAACACCCATAGTGTCCAACATGACTGTTCTTTTTGGCTGAGATGCAATCACAAGAGACATTTTACAAATGAGACTCCACTGGGTTTGAGAGAAGTTGAAAAACATGTTCATTTACTCACTTGAGACATCAGGGTACAGGGTTCAGCAACATTGGCATTCGTTTGGAGCTGTCCTTTCTCTCTACAAACTCCAGCCTCGTTAGCTGCTAAATCCTTAACTGTGTTCACCAACCAGCTGCTAACTGTGTCTGTCTTTGGAGTTGAGAAGGTAGTGATGCGTAACAGAGTTTTTAGAGCTTTTTCTGTGAAAGCAGCTGCCTTCTTTGGCCAGAAACAACGCTATGAGAACCGTGAGATTGTTGGGGTAGCTTGTAAATGCATGAATTTGTTTTTTCCACTTGTATGATTGCAATTAAAAAATATTGGTGAAAATAATACCTGCCATTCAGTTAGTTAGTTAATGATGAAATTACAGATGTGCTCTCTATTCCAATAAAATAAATAATAAACAGAATGTGTTGAATCTTTATGCCAACAATAGAAAAAAAACACTGTAACACCTTTCCCCTACACATTCAGAAACATTACCTGTGGACTTATCTTTTCTTTATTCACAAATATTATACATAACCATTGTCATCATGAGGGACTGTTCTACCAGAAGTTCCGAGCTAACTTCACATTACAGAACAATAAATGACAGAAATCCAAGTTGAGGATTCTCAACAAGGCCACACACCACTTCCTCTCCAGGCCTGTTTGCCATGTGCTGTCTTTAGATTACAAACAAGGCAAAGATATCTCCAGCCTATTCTGATGTCTTATTTTTATCCCTGCTTCAGTGTTTTTTACTGTTGCCAAAAGGATTAGGAACTTATCTTTTAATACCACTTGAGCGTCAGCTCTGCACGTCATCCTGCAGTCCTGAGGTGAATGACTCCCAGCACCAATGTTTGTGAACACACCAATCCTCCCGTCAGGCCACAGAGGAGATGTTTGTCCTTATTGTTAACCACAGTAGTTGATGTGGCAGAAATCCCTGCAGTTGTAAGGGAGAGAGAAAGGCTTAAGATGTGGGTGGTGTGTTAAGCATTTAAATCAACCGGAGCAATTTGGCTGTTTAGTTTTATGAGGTGTGAGACCTTTGCCGCTCCATTCAGACTGCTTTACACTGAGGTCACCGTATATGGATTAGAGATCACACCAATGTGGGACCTAGGCTCACCACCATTACACCACTGCACAAATGATTCATAGAGTTAATAAAAGCATGACATCATGCTCTCAGTCTTCCTTATCCCTATAAGTGGTAACATACACGCTATCTACCCAAGCAAATTAGGGTCTGCCAGTGCAGAGACATAGAGCCTTTTTGCCAGTGTTGTTTGTTAATTACAAATTGAACAACACATGACAGATAAGATATGTATTCAAGCCCTTTATAAGCAACCAAAGAAGACAGGGAACACTTATCGACTGAGGTGAGATTACCAAGTAGCCCTCCTGAGCCTGAACCCTTTCATTACATGGAATCCTCTTTCTGCATAAACAGTCATTTACAACTAAGAACCATAAACAGAGAATTTATACAGCTTGCAATAATGCTCTGAAAGGTTTCAGCATTTTGCAATTTTGTCTTTTAGGTCTTGTTAACAAGTCAAATTTCTTAAGAAAGGTTGATTGCTTTTTCATTCTCATGTAATGTTGCTTGTGTGAAAGCTACTATCAGCAGCCATCAGGTGTTATCCATCAAAGATGGAGCAAAACAAGGGTAACCAGGAAAAGGAAGCATTGAAAGAAACTCAAAAACATTTTTATCATTGAGAGCTGACTTTCATCTACCTCTTTAAAACACTGTCTAACAAGGACACCTCATCAGTCAGACATTTGCTGGTGTCAGATGATGGCCTACTTCCTCAGTTATATCTCCACCATGTTATAAGCCAGGGGTGGAAACATTGTGGTCCTTCAAACATAAAGGAAAAGTCTGGGATGTTATCAGAATAGAAGACTTTAACATAACTGGACTGGCCTCCAAGTAAAATAAAAATAAATAAATAAATAATAAATAAAGGAACAGCAGTTAACGTTTAACAGCACAGTGTAATGAGACCCCACCCCCTCTTATTACACACCCATGGGTGACAAAAAACGAGAGGAGAGAAAGGATATCTGAAAATATGGACAAAAGACTGCCTTTCATTCTAATACATTTACCTGAGGGACTGCTTAGCAGTGTACATTTACCCTGATCCTGCAATGGTCACTTCTTTAACACCAGATTGCCTTTGTCCCTCCATCCTCCACCTTTTACATTCTCTGGCTCTTTAGCAGCTCTGCTCTCAGAATGGCAACATTTATAAAGAGCTGTGTGAGGATGAGATGCCTGCTCTGTGTGTTAAAATTAAGAAATTACATTATGAGCATCCCTGCACTTCACACAAACAGGCAAAGGTTGAAAATCCTTCAAGTACCTTTGTATCCTAGTTAAAGATCCTTTATTTACATCAATCACATCCATATTGTCTACACTTTCCGGGAACAAATCCATTTGTTACTCTACAGCCAAAGTCTTATAAAAAAACAAGAGTTGTGTTTTCTGACCCAGTCATGACAAGGCTTATTTGTTCCAGTGTCTCAGAAAGTGTTTGCGTTCCCCAGGTCATGGCTGAACTTCTCATATTTATGTTAGCTAAAATGCAGGCTGGCAGGCTAATTCACTGGTATGTGTTTTCATTAGGTCTCTGGGGCCAAGTAGAGCTCCCTCACTAACGGAGACCCTGTCAACTCTGACCCCAGCTTTAATGGGAAGTCTGGCAGAGAAAGAGGGTCAAGGCTTCAGAGTGGGCTCAGTTAGACTTAAGGTAACAATTTGAGGAGGCGTAACAGGTTATGTAATCTTGTCGCTGGACACTGATGACTCTGAAGGGTCTGAGGAATCTCTACTCTCAATAGGTCTCTTTTACATCAGTTGCTGTTTGTGGCAACAAAATTAGCTTTGGTATGGTAAGATTAGACAAATCCTGCTCTGTTTGCTAGATAACAGTAGGGCATGTGACCAACCACTAGCAATGTGCTCAGCCACGGGCCATAAAACCAGTACAGAGGGACCTGTCTTCCCATCATTTCTTCTTTTTATTCACTCCATCCCTTACCTCCCCTTCCCTTCCATCAAGGAAGCACAAACACTCATCTCCTCATTTAGAAACATGAAGAATACAGGCTGGTATGAATCTCTCCTTCTCCTCTTCAGGCCTTTGAAACAATAAGTTAACCATTGATAAACATATTTTAGTAAGTGATAAGTTGTAGGCTCAAGCTTCACAAATATAAAACTGCTCTTCATTCTTTAATATCATTGTAAATAAAAAATATTTTGCTTTTAGGCAGTTGGTCAGATAAAACAAGCAATGTGAGGATGTCAAATTGTGATCTTATCAATTAACTATGTTGACTGACTAACCACTAACTACCAGTGGAAATAATTATTATTAATGATAAGCAGCAGATGGCAATGACTGACATCCAACATGAGCTTCTTGCCAACATGCAACAGTATAATGCTTTTGAGGAAAGCAAACATATCTTGCCGTCTCACACAAGGTGTAAACTGATGCAGAAAACCACAGCCTCCCCCACCTATTCCTTTATTGTCTGAAATTGAATCTCAGTTGGGGGAGATTTGCTGTGTGTGTGTGTGCTGTTCTGTTTGCTTCAGGTCAGTCCAGGCCTTGGTCAGATTCACAGTTTCATAGCTTTAGCTTCAGCAAGCCTCTGGAGCTTAGGTGACACATTTCCCATGGAGTCCAGGTCATCGTCACACAAGCCATGAATACCAATCACTTTTCCTCACTGGCTTGTCTTCATGCTCACTATCCTGACTACAGGGGGACTTGTGAGAGTGAGTTTTCTATTTCTGATTTAGATATTAGATAACAGAGAAAAAACTGAATCATGTGCACATGATTATCACTTTCCTTTCCCTTCCAAGCCAAGTATCTTTGGCTGTCTCACGGACACAGATGAGTTGTCAAATGGGATGTTTTGAATTCTTCTTTAATGACACGCAAGTTCAAAGGACAGACACACAACTCTTATACACCAAGGGCACCAGCATGACTGTTGTGTGAGAAAAAGTCTCACCATAGCACGGGCAAGCCCAGAGCAGGCAGCATGAAAACACATACCAACAATGCCTACAAGCTAAAAATGTTTGTGTGCTTGTGTTTCTATTTAAATATGAATATACTGTGCTTTGTTTTGCCTTTATGTTTCTTTAATGAGTAAATAATTGGGTAGGTGGTTACAACATGGGGTGAGAAATAAGAAAAGAAAAAGGGTTCAATTACTGTTGAGGTTTGGTTACCATTCAAGTGTATTATTAATTAGACCTAGCAAACATATTTTAACTTTACCTATACCTTATTTACTTTGTTTACATGATCTTTAAGACTGACAAATGTCTGTAAATCTAAACTGATAGTGTATATCTTAACTATTATTAGACAGCTGTAAATTGTAAGGGTGTTGACCACCCTTATGTTTTAAAGTTTTATGTGTGTGTTACAGCACTTCATGTTTATTCAGTATCATATTTTTATTACTTTAAGACATCACAAGAACTATCAAACAGAAACTAATGATAAAGTATTTGTTTATGTTTGTGTCCCTGAGCAAATAAGTTGCTGTCACTTGAACGCACCACTTGCCAGCCTTTTACACCTTGGGACCGTCCCCGTCGTCTTCAGCAAATTCATTGGCTTTGACTGCAGAGCGTCAGCGCAGGGGGCTGGCCCTGACTAGGAGTTTATTGTCAGGAATGTGTAGTAGCACTCAAACTAATTTACCACACCGAGTGTGTCACGCTCCCGCATCATCCTCTTTCTTGGGACGCGCTTACTGGATTACCTCCCGGTAGTTTGACAAAACTGCTGTTGGCTCTAGTCGACTCTTTATCATGCTAGTTTTTACTTGAGCGGACCAGAAATCGTTTTTGTTGTGTGGGGTTTTTTGGTGGAAGAAGATTGTTTCATTCCAAGCACGACTTCAATGCCAGATTCCGCAACGATGAGTAAAAAAGGAATGCTGACAACAGTCCACACGAGGATAAGAACTGAGCCGTTCACAGCCAATTACGAGTTGGTCGGCAAAGAACTGGGCAGGTGAGTTTGTTTGCTGCGTGAATGACTTTGTTCGTGTGCTGGCGGAGCGGAATTTGCCATATTATCTTCTGTAAATCTGGTAATCATATTATTATATTTGCTCTCTGCACATATTAATGGGACGCGTGTTAATTGAACATCCCCGGAAAAGGCGCAGATGGAGACGCGCTTTGGCACGCCCAATGGTAATCGATAGATTGATAGAAAGGTACTTCATTCATCCCCGTGTGCATCTTTGGGTGAAAGTTTCTGAAATGTTTTAAGACTTTATTATCTCTTAATGCATTTAAACTTAAAAATGAGGTGGACAGTTATGAGTTAAAGTAATTTTGTGAGATAAGGAGGGACTTTGCACTAAATTTGCACTTGCCCCACACACTGTTCTTATATATCTGACAGCATGGAATTTATCTCTGGGTTTTGAAACTGCAAAACTGACTTGTGTGGTCCAGTAGATTCTAGTGTATGTGGTGTTGAAATAAAATAAATAAATTTCAAATGCCATAAGTTAGTTTGGTTTTTAATGTATGGCTGTATTACAAGTGGGATGTATAGTGACAAAATGTACACAAACAAGGCTAATGAGAGAACAATATATGAAAACAAAAAGGTATCCATATTTACCATCAGCCACTTTTCTATGTCTCATCAGCCAAATGCATTTTGTGGGTCACACTCATTGATGTGTGTATCCCAGAAACAGAAGTGCACATTCCAGTGGTATTTAGGCGGGGATTCCCCAATGTGCCAGACAATAATGAATTTCCTCAAATGCATTTTAAATGATGCAATTGACATCTTGGGGTTTCATTTAACCCGACAGCTGTTTGACTGCCATCTGTGCCAGTTCTGCGTCTGTCTCTACAACTCCAATTTTCACACAAAGGTTGCTTGAATTCTTCCACCAAAAGCTTTGTTTAATTCTCTTGAAGTTTTAAGGAGCAGGAAGGCTCATTAGACTTATTTTCAAAACCTTCTCATCAAGCTTTGCATTATGAGTTGTGGGCCCCTACAGAACTGCGCACAAAAATATGCTGCGGCCAACTCGAGAGCAGTAAGAGGATCTCATGTTGTGTGTCAGTCTGTGAAACAGGCAAATGAGAGCTGTGAGAGCTGTCATTTCTCGTTGCACTCCAGACATGAGTCAATGCCCCTGACTGAGGGAGACAACGTGCAGACTCCACAGGAAACCAATTTCTCAGTCAAATTATCACCATCTCCAGTGCTGGAGAGGAATCAGTTTTGTGTGTCACAGTAAAGTTGTTGATTGATGACAGACTAGTTTCAGACAGATTCTACTGATGATAACCTTGCAAATGAGCTGTTTGAGCTGCAAAATTGTGTCTGTGGATCCAGAGTTCCCTCATTAGGGAAAATAAAGAGGAACTTAATGTGTAACAATAAATAAATTACTTTAAAGGAGTGTGATGTGTATAACTAGGAGGTTCTGTGCATCTGCCTAGTAACATGGCTGAGTGTGAACATAGCCGGCTGGAAGACAGCCGTGTTTAGTTACCCCTGACCTGTTGTCAGTCTTTAGAAAGACCTCATGTTGCTCCTTTCCGTGGCCAGCGGTCATTCCTTTTCACTCCATATGTAGTTCCCAGCCCACAGTGAGCTGCTCTGAACTTGGCTAATTAAGGATGAAAAGGCTCTGACGGTTTTTGCCTTTTCACTCTGAACAATGAGTCGTCACCATTCTGTGAGACTGTTAAATGGAAAAAAGAGAAGAAACAGACCTCAAAGCAACCGGGGTAGTAGCCAAAACAGAACCAAGCTCTGGCCAGAACAGTTGCTGTTTTTGGTCCACAGCACAGAGGGCTTGGAGTAACGCTGTGTGGGAAAATGACAGGCACCATGCTGACTGGACCTTTCTGACTTGGCCACTTCATTTAGATTCTGCCCAGTGCATAGTCCTCTTATCACATCCCGTGTTCACTTTTCCTAAGCCTTCTGCAGCGTATCTGTATTGTGTAGCTTATTAAAATATTGAACTGGAATAAAATGTTGAGGTTACCATGTCTATTTTAACATGCTGTTTAGGCTCCAACCTGACTGTAACAGTAGTGACCCCCTGCTTGGCCTACCCAGCTGCGGTCAGGTGGGTGGTCCTGATCTCGGAGCTGCTTAGTTAACCGACTGGTCAGCTTTTGTACAATAGTCAAAGGAGAAGTAGGCTCTGGCAGAGGGTCTGGGTGGAGGTGTCAACACAATTCCATTTGTCCTTGCTGCTGTCAGCTGTGAAGAAAGGGAAGTGAACAAGGCCTCATTATCGGCCTGGGAGGGACAGTTGATGATTGTGGTCGGCTTGACACAGGCAATTCTGGACACATCGGACATCCTGCCCACACCCACGGCTGACCCTTAACACCTCCTATGAATCCATCAATGTATATGCAGAAAAATGAAAATAGTAGTGATAAGGTTGTAAAAGTGGATGTTCTTTTAGTTTGTTTGTTAGCAACCGAGCTGTTGCATCTCTGTTTTTGTGACCTACAAAGTGGCCATAGCCTTATCAGGTCTTTGCCCACTATTCAGCATCTATCTTGCCAAGACTGTCAGCCTTATCTGCCTCCTGGCAGACCCTCCTGAGGGCTAGAGGAAGAGGAGAACAGGGGAAATCTCTACTGAATGTTTAATGACGACGCCTCCTCGGCTAAGTATATCAATGGTCAATAGCAGTGGCTGTATTTTCAAATGATGCCACTTAACCTTCTTATCTCTAAACTGTTCTTTAACCTCGCCTACAGTGTTGCACTCGTGGCCGATTGGCCAGTTTCCAAATGTCTTGCACTGTAATCTAGGTTTCAACTCCTAGCAGTTTAACTGTCATGAGTATGTCCAGTAAGTTTAGCCTTTCATTTGCTGCAGTTTAAATGACCTACATTTATTCCAGTGGTCCAGTTGGCTACTTGGATGCAGAACACAACCGTTTCTGACCAAATATATTTGAAAAGCCAGTAATGTGGTTGTGATTATTCTCTCTCCTCACTAATCACTCCCTCACTCTCTCCCCTCTTTGTTTCCCAGGGGAAAGTTTGCAGTGGTGAAAAAGTGCATTGAGAAGGCAACAGGGAAGCAGTATGCTGCCAAGTTCCTGCGAAAGCGACGGAAGGGCGAAGACTGCCGCATGGACATCTTAAACGAGATCGCTGTGCTGGAGTCGGCCAAGGCAAACCCCTATGTGGTTGCACTGCATGAGGTCTATGAAACCAACACCGAAATCATCCTCGTTTTGGAGTGGTAAGGCAGTACTGTAGATATTACAGAAACAACACAAATGTCTTTTTCAATGTTCTCTGAAAAAAAGATTATATGTCACATTTCAACATCCTTTTCTGTGACTCCCTTGCACTGGCACTTATATGATTAAGAAGTGATGGTGGTAATCTAAATGGCCTTTAAAAAATTTCTCCGTGTTTTGAAGCATGCCAGGAAAACTGGGATAAAATGATTAGGCTCTCACTCATTAGGGAGATGAAAATCCTTTTAATCATCACTCACTAAAAACTTTCCACGACTGAAGTTTTTCTCATGTAGCATGTCTGAGATATTTGAGGACGCCAAACTGGCTTCTAGCAAACTTATTCATTCATTTCTACTTAATAAGCAACTATGTTTGAGTTAGTAAAGCCTCACATCAAATCATACATTCACATCATGCAACATCCTGTATTTAACGAGAATATCACTACTTTTGTGTTTTCATGTGGATTTCCAGCTTTCATGTATTTGATCTGTGGAAAAAAAACCTTACTGGCTTAGTTATGTGCTAGGTGCTGATGCTACAGCTGAATGTCACTCAAGACATTCTTACCTGCAAAAAGAACCAACAACCACACACGTGTGAAATGCATAGCCTTGCACTATTGTTACACAGACTCTGCCTTAAATGGAAATTCTCTCTCTCTCTCTGTGGTTAGTCACTTGTCTCGTCGTAGCCTCAACACCTCACGAACTGTCATTTTAAACATCAATGTTGCAGAATCACACCACGCTGATATGGAAATAACAAGTGTTGAGCTACAAATGAGTCAGTTACTGTGAGAACAGACTGCTCAGAACTGTAGACTTTGTGTTGCCTTTCAACATGCAGGTGAATTGGTCAGCAGCTGAGTCGAGTTGCTTGTGCAGTGACATAGCACAGTCATTCATTCTGTCTGTTGTGGTTGGGTGTCAGTAAGTGTTCTCTTACTGCTCTAATGACAGCCTCTAATTAGGATTAGGAAAGGACATAGCATCTTAATTACGTTGCTCGCCTCATTACAGGGAGATAACACTGGGCAATTAGGCTTGAACCACGTTCTCCTGACCCTGAACTGCTTGCTTGCTATTCAGCCAGGAAGCCCTCTCCTGCCCAGTCCCTCAGTCATCCCCATCACAGACATGGAATGCCTCCGCAGAACAAAGGCCTCTCTGTGGGGTGGGGGCTGTGTTTGACCTCTGACTGAAGTGTGAAAGGGGAAGTAGCACCACAGTTCACCCCTGCATGCCTGCAGAGAAAACACGACAGGAGATCAGTCAGCACTGGTCCACAGAGTCTTCAAGCATAAAATCAGCAGCCAGCACATGCACAATATTTTAGCACTTGATGAGCTTTGCTTTTAAATGTCAACTCATTCTTTTGTCAGTTAGTCTCTATTGCACTGTGCATTTGTCCTAGAAGCTGCAGGACCACTCGCAATGAGACCTCTGACCACTGAAAAGCTGCATCTTCAAACTGTGTGACCTCAAAATAAGTTTCAAGAATTGCAAACCATTTTCCATTTCCTGTGGGTTTAAATGTAAGCAGCAAGCATGGCTCCCAGAAGTAGAACAACATCACGCTGGTATAATGTGTTGTGCATGCGCGCACACACACTTCTCGTAGCCACAACCACATCCTTACTCATGTCAGAGAAATGGAAGCGAGAAGTTTATATTCTAATCATCTTTGAAAGTGTAGCTCCAGCATGCGTCAGTTCCACAGAAACTCCCGGCATAATGACTAGTTTGAGAGATGAAAAATGAATGTGCATCACCTCTGACCTCTAAAGCTTTTTATGCACAGTAGCTAAAATGGTCACTGTGATGAATTCTCCAAGGCTCACTGTCATTCGTTTTCTGCTTTTTCCACAAATACGAAATGTCATTGTAAAAGAGTGGGTTTTAATTGCCCAGAAAATATAGCCAACAGACAGGTTAGCCTGTTTGACACAGTGATGTTAAAATGACGTCAATGAGCACCCAGCTTGGTGGTCAGCCAAGAAGGGCTATGACCTGCAGAACTAAAAGGAGATTGACTTGGTTTACTGCTTTTAAAATAGAAACATTTTTGCCTCTTTGCAGTTTAATATCCTTTTATTCAGAGATCGAGGCTCATCTGTTCTTGGCTCTTGTCTTCAAATGGTTGTTCAGCTTCTCGGTGCCCTCCTATTTTATTTTGGTTTTTTTTCTTCTTGCGGCTTGGTGCAGAGGAGGATGTCTCCTACACACTGAAGTAGTGTGTACATTAAATTTCTAGGAAGGACAGAGCGCATGGAGAAAATATTTAGACTTGAGGCAAGTATCGGATCATTCCTAAGTGCTTGACTAGAATGTGTGCAGTCGGTTGAATTTAAACAAGACGGTCTTTATCAAGATTTTATATCCTCTCAGGGCTTCTGCTGACGGCAAATACCTTGTCATGTCACGCCTTTAATTGTTCAGACAGTAATAGGTCAAATCTATGTTAAATTGACAGATTCAAGTTCATTTTCTATATAACACCAACTCAGTAAGAGGTATGATGGGTTTTTTTCTATTGCACTTTTCAACAATTAAAACACACACACACACCCACACACCCACACACACCTTTCATTTCCTCTCCCAAATGAAAACACTAATAGCAGGCTTGCTTGCATGTAGTATAAATGTGCAAATCAGTGTAAACACATTGAGTGCGGAGTTTCATTGTAAGTCTCTGCAGCTCTCTAAACTCTTTGGGGTTTGTTAAGTGGGATTGAGAATGTCAGCAACAAGCGGGGTAGGTGGCAGGTCAAGTATTTGGTGCTGTGAGCAAAAAAAAGAGAACTAAATATGGACCAATGATGGATATCCGCAAAATCCCGCACAATCATGGGTGCTATTTTCACAGCTGAGGATAGTAAAGGGCGCAGAGGGATTGGGTAGTGCTGGTTATGTAACAGTCATGCCCAGGGCCTGGTCACAAAGTTTTTTTCCTCTAAAGATAAAAAGCATGTGTGCCATCTAAATCCCCCACACATGGTTCTAGTTTTTTTTGGTTGAACTGTCAGCTTTAGGCACTAATCTGACTGATGGCGCATCCACCATAAATCCAATGTCTACACTTTACTTAACGTTGTTACACAAGCGCAGCAAGACCAGGCAGGAGTCTGACTATTCCTTCCACAAAAATGTGAGAAGTCACCAATGAGTTGTCTAATTACTAAATTCCACAAAGGGATAATCCCTTACACCTAAGTTGTTTAAGCCAACAAGCAAAAACGCAGGCTGAGGCTCATACAGTACTTGATAATACTTTCCTGCCACCTTCTCTGGCTCCATTTGTAGCTAAAGAGCTGTTCCTTTCAATATTAAGAAAATGTTTTGGCTTTGATTAGTTCGCCAGTGTTTGCTTCTGTTTTCTCAGCCTGCAATATATCAGCCTGTCTAAGGCATAACTGATCCTGCTGTAAGTTTATATGACCGTTCTTATCTCCTGTAATATTCCCTAGAAGGTACACACACAGGCGGGGTACAAATAATTATATTGATTCATGCTGGACTCGCATGCTATGTGTAGATGTGGATGGACTTTGTTTCTCCAAGCCAAAGTACACTAATGAGGAGTGTTAGGTAGTTTTAAAGAAAGTGGAAATGACTTTAGGTTTGTTCACTAAAATTGCACTAATGGGATAGGTCGGAATTTGTTGTCAACTTGTGTAATTCAAACTGAGAGGAAGGGCGTATTTGTCAAGTTTAAGTGCAATTTATTATGATAAGTTGAAATGAATAATCTTAAATGAAAGTCAGCCAAACTAAACTCCACTGGGTGGCTATCCATGTACAATGCTTTTCTTCTCATCCTTGTTTTCTAAGTTTTCCTTCCTGTGCTTTCCTTTCAGCGCTGCTGGTGGCGAAATCTTCAACCAATGTGTTGCCGACAGTGATGAGGCCTTCACAGAGAAAGATGTGATCCGGCTGGCCAAGCAGATCCTGACTGGGGTGGCCTTCTTGCATCGGAACAATGTGGTGCACCTGGATCTGAAAGTAAGTACAATGAGAGATTATATGACAATATAGGACAGTCTATTCCCTCGAGCGTCAGACTGAGGGAGATGAGATGTCTCTTATGCAACCACAACTCATTCAGTCATTGAAGGTACCTGAGTGAATTATTATGTTTTCTTTAATGGGCCCTGAAGTAACAAGGCAGTCATCACTGAGATTTTTTTTTCTACCTCAGCAACTCCCAAATTAACAAAGTATCTGGTTGCTGGATACACGTTCTATGATTCTTTTAAAAGTGAATAAGTGACTGGATAACACTGGATGTGTTCCAGATCAAATGATCAGTTCAAATACATCATATCCTTGGTTTTGGAGGACTGATGCTTTAAAATATTTTCTATATATAAACATAGTGTAAGTTCAAGAGGTGAATCAGGCCTTATTGTTGGTCTTGGCTTGTTTTATCTCAGATATTCAAACCAACCCTGGAATTAGGCAAGTCTGACCCAGAATGAAGCACAGTTGTGTGTATATATACACTACAGTATTTGGTCAGGGACCATGGAGCCCTACTAGTGGTTGGCAGGGATATCCTATCCTGTTTTCAGTCTCATTTGATAGGCTTAGAGGAGCAGCTAGTAGCTGAGTGATGAACGAGACTTCAAATCCTCTTGAAACCATTTACCTCAAATGCTTTGACTCATTCACATTGACATGTAATTAATGACCTCAATGTTAGACCCCAGTCTTCTTGAATAATCAGTCATTATGTCACAAACCTCTGTCTAATCTGTGTGTGCATCTTCTCTAGCCCCAAAACATCTTGCTGACCAGTGCCAGACCTCTGGGGGATATTCGTATTGTGGACTTTGGCTTGTCCAGACGCATGGACAACGTCACAGAAGTCAGGGAGATCCTGGGTACCCCAGAGTATGTGGGTGAGTCCTGCTTTTAGCCCTGAAATACCGAGAATCACCTGTGTCTTTTGAATTTGAGTGCAGTGTATGCCTGCAGACTAATTGGGGCCATGTGTTTTTGTTGCAGCACCAGAGATCCTGAACTATGAACCCATTACCACTGCTACAGACATGTGGTAAGTGCACTACTGTAGTTAATGAGACTATTTCCACTTATTTTAGTGAGTGCCATGCAGAACTCATTTAGTCTGTTCTTCTGGGAATAAAGAAATATTCATGACAGTGACATCACTTCCCTAACATGCAAAAGACAGTCTAGACCTTTGACCACAAGATCATCTTTGCTGCATGCTTGCAGTTAATTATTGACTCACCACAGCATATTGAGAGACTGCCAAATCGTTTGTGCTACAGTGTGTTGCAAGGCAGTTTCTGTAACCATCAAAGTTGACAAATTGCCTCATAACATCTTTACCTTTCTTCCTCCCTCTCTGCCAGGAGTATCGGGGTCCTGACCTACGTCATGCTGACGGGCGAGTCTCCCTTCCTGGGTGACGACAAGCAGGAGACATTTCTCAACATCTCCCAAGTCAATGTAGACTACTCGGAGGACACATTCGAGGGGATCTCCTCCCTGGCTGTTGACTTCATCAAGTCCTTGTTGGTTAAAAACCCCAGGTGAGGTGGTTTACTGTAAAGATGAAGATATGATCAGATGTTCAGATGCAAAACTACAAGTTTCCATCAGTATTGCTTTGAGCTGATTTACACAGTAAGGATGTGAATCAGGTTCACACCAGCACGGAAGTACATCCGTATGCGTCTAAATGAGTGTATGTGGTAACAAGATTTGCGTCACTTAGGCGAGAAGTAATTTCCTGGTGGTGGTTATAAGCTCACCTCGTTTAAAAAAGTAGATAATTTTTAGGCCAGTATGTTCTGTTTTGACATTACACCAAATACTGATACTGAAGTATCTGCTTTAAGTGTCACCTTCTTAAAATAAAGAATAGTTTAAACTAAGGTGATTTTCAAAGGAAGCTATGTAACCATATTGCTGGTGACATTGGAAAAAGTCCAAGATTCCTTAGTGTTTGAGTAATTGGTGAGAGATGGAGGGGGGAAAATTGTTTAGCGAAAAGTGCTTCTTTTGTGGTTTTCCAAACCAAATGTTGAAAAGTAATATGCCTGACGTTTGCAAGAGAACGGATTGAGTGAATCGGAAGATCCAGGCAATCCATCGGTTATGTAAACTCTTCGGGAATTTCCACTCATCCACAGTGTTATTGTGTTTGTGTGTACAGGAAGAGAGCCACTGCAGAAGAAGGCCTCAACCACCCCTGGCTGAACTCGCTCCCCCATCCCCACTCCCATCCGCACCTCCATGCTAGATCGGCCTCCTCTTTGGACGAGCCAGAGACGAGCCAATCAGAGTCAGAGCCAGAGAGCCCGGCTCCCTCCCCCGAGCTGGACTTGATTGGGTCATACCTCATGTGCCCAGGCCAGGGTGAGTTGAAGACAGGCCGTGTTGCCTTCTCCTTCAGCGGGTCCCCCTATCCCACGCGACCTGACATACAGCAGGAGCTGATCTGCTGAACGACGTTTCACAGGTGGAGAGAGATTGAACAAATTTAAACTCCACGGAGCAGACACTGAAAAGCAGTGAGCCTGCAGCTTCATGGTCTTGATCTGACTCAGGGCCACGCTATATGGATGCTGTGTGCTGCTGGCTGCCTCTACTGCTGTGATGTCTATGAACTGGGTTGTGTGTAGTTTAATACCTCTGTGTGTGTATGTTTGAATAATACACGCTACTCCGTGCTTATTTTATAATTGCACAGAAGGAAGGTGAGAGAAATGAAGATGCAGGAGAAAGAAGTGGGAGAAGACAAGGATTTTGTCGCAGGACTGCACTGCTGCCTTAAAAGTGACAGAACTGAACTGGGGTCAGCTTAACACTGTGGCTGGTTCACCCCTGCACGCACACTGGTTTCTCTCTTTATCCAATTAGCCTTTTGAACTGGGTGTCCGAGGAGAGGCAGCCTTTCACTTCCCTGGGAAATGACTTCACTCACTGTGTAATGTCATCAAAACGAGTTATGCTTCAGCTGACCCATTCTGCGAGTTTTATTGAAGGAAGTAAAGGGTTTATACAGATGGTTCTACTTAACAGAAGAATTAAAGCAAAGGACAGCACCTACGCAGAAGCCATGTTAGCTGTTCCACTGTTTTTATGTTTATTTATGTGTGTTTGTTATACCACTTCACCCCCTTAAATATACAAAGCCACATCAATGCCTGAGTTTCAAATGGAAATGGTAGCATTCTTATTTTTTTAAGGACAATTTAAGCACTTTTCTTTTTGTTATTGGACTTCCATGTAATAGTAAGAAACCAAAGGCTCATCAATCAGTCAGCTGTCACACATCGTACTGTACATATTAACCATTTTCCACCACCCACTGTTTTGGTCACCTTTTTTCACAAAGTGCCACTTTTCATCCTCACTTGTGTGTTAATATTATACTTCTATTTGTTTTGTTTGCTATTGCACAAGTTGCACATGTTTTTTTGTACTTACTGCGAGGTTGCTACTAGATTTTGTGCTCTTAAAATATTGTGAAAACATCAGTTTTGGAAAGAGGAAATGGCAAAGTTTGAAAGGAACAGTTCAGTTTTGTTAGACTTGTATCAACAATGACATGGTTAACTATCCCAGATTTATAACTATGTGATGTTTGCCTTCAGATGCTCGGGAGCAGAGAAATTGGGGAGAATTTCTCAAAAATGTACTGAAATGTATATTGTGAGTTAGTATTAAGATTAACATCAAAAGATAATTTTTTTTTTTTTTATCATCAGTGTATAAAAAACATCATTATATCATGTCTTATTTTGTATGTTAACTTTTACTTATTCTTTTCTGCTTATGAATTTCAGGCAGGTTTGCACTTGTCCTTGTGGACATTATGTTAAAATGAATAAATGTTGATGGCATGCATTGCAAAATGTATCGGAGAAAAATACATGTGCATTTGTGTGATGTTTTTTGCCTATAGCAACAACAGCAATGACATTTCACTCAACTGATTACATTCTAATTTAATTTGAGGATTCACCTACATCCAGACTACAACAGTGACAAATAATTGTGCCCAAATCTAGAATCATGATTTAATTAAATCCAGGCTTGTTTTTCATCTACATAATCCACACAAAAGTTATTTTTAGCCATGCTACCAGCATGGTTCTAGGGATGGCAATGTTGGTCAACCAAATAGATCAAGGGCCTGCTGAAAAATTTTTAATGATAGATGGATTGCCATAAAAATATTTAAATACAAATACTAAGAGCTGAAATCAACTTAACCATCTTTTTTTCAACACTGTCTACAAACAACCCCTCATCACAGGTTGAATATGTCTATGAATGGCAAGTAATTTAACCATTTCAGATCAATATTCCATGCTCAGATTGTTTAATTTAAATATTTTTTTAGAAGCTTGACTTTCTCTAATATTTCATAATAAAATGCAACAATAAAGAAAAGTAAGACCTGTGTAACAGGGTTTTGGGGGGTTTTGCTCTTATTTCCTCTGTTGTAAATCATCTTGCCACCGTTCTGATTGATACGACAAAACTTTTTTGGATCATCTTTCCTTCGATCTTTTGTATAATCCCACCATATATTGTTATCCCTCTATAAGCTGCCATATGTTCTAATTATCTCATAATACTGATGATAAAGACCAATATCTTTAAGTGTTTCTGGTTGTCTCATTAGTTTTTGTTCAGAAAAAAGCAGATTTCATACCAAACAGATTACCCATGTTTTATACCAGATCAAATGTGAAGCATCTGCTTTTCTTTTCAGTATCTCTATTTAGAGAAACACAGTATCATAAAGAAAATGAAAGTCCTCTGTTGGGCCAGTCCATAAATATCCACAGTCTCGCTGAACAGGAAATACCAGCATCCTGTGAAGAGGAACACAAAGTAATGTTTTCCACTGTAGTAAAGTTTCTTTTTCTCTCATGCACACTCTTGTGTTGTTTACTTGTGTCAGGTTAAGCAATATCCCTGCCTGTCAAAATCCTCAATGCTTTCTTTAATGTGCTCTTGTGGTTAGCACTGAACCAATTCAGCTCTGTTATGGCCAATAAGGAGAAAGTGGGGCTCCCCGCAGGGTCCTGCTCCGGTGACTCTTGGCTGGACTGTCCACTACCCCTAATGAAAACCCTGCTGCTGCATGGAGCCGAGGAATGCCAGAAATGTTTATAGCTAGCCTGGTCCTTTTTTCTAACATCGTCCCTTATGCCCTCTCTTCCCTCCTTTTCCCCTTATGGGGTTTGTTTTCTCAGTGGGAGGTGGTATTGTTTCCATACTGCATATAGCGCGCTCGCACACACACACACACACAAGCATACAGTTATTGAAGTGGTTGATAAAGTGGCTGTTTCTCAGAAGGACTCTCAGGATCAGCTGATGTGACTTTGAAATTTAAGGTGACCATTAGAGGATTATTTAAGACAGATGTGGAGGCAGTTTGTTCTGTCTCCTGACTGGTGAGTGCACCGCAAAATCTGGCTTTGTAGTAAAAGAGCACTTGGCTCCCACAGATCCAAACAAATTCAAAGGGTGGACAAAAAGCTTGCTGTGACATCCAGATAACCTGCTCTCACTAATCTCTGTGGATTTAAACTTATGTCCTGTTTAATGGTTTTTGATGGTTATCAAGCAGCAAATACTGCTTTTAAACACCCCAGTGAGGCACTTTGCTTTGAAATTGTAGAAATCCATTTGTCTCTCTTGAGTCTGTGTAACAACAGACAAAACAGATAACATTCATTTTTGATTATATAAATACTGATTTTCCTTGCCCTATTCAAAACCTGACATCTGCTGGGCCGTAAGATATTTTTGCTGTAGGCACTCAGCAGGTGTTTCATCTCATGCTAACCAGCCGCACATCCTAGTATGTCAACACCTCCAGCCATAACACATTGATCCCTTGAGGTTTGTGAAAACCCGAAACTGGGATTTTAAAATATAAACCTCTTGGGAAGCTGGAAAGGCAACATTCTACACTGCACAGGTCAAAATGATCAGTTATATAACCAGAGATTGTTTGACAGCAGGTTTAAAATTTAACTTTTTCATCGATCTGCCACTGACAGCCTAGGAACACCCTACAAAAACGGTATGAGGACTATAATCAAACACTTATTTATGGAAAGGACTTTTCTTTGTCAAAGTCAAATATATTCTGTTATCTAAGTGAATGAAGAGAACACCCCTAAATTTGTTTATCAAAAAGATAAAGATTTACATAAAGTACCACACCAGATAGTACCAGAAATAGCACAAAATAGCAGAAAGTACAATAACAGCAGCACAAAGAACTACACATGAGGATTTAACTAAGAATATATATAGCTTGTAACAGTTTTCAGTATGTCTAACATTTTAACTGTGTTAGTGCCATTGCTCTAGGGATGGCAATGCCAGTCCACAACTTTGGTCTAGACTGAAATATAAATTTTTTTGATGGATTGTCATGAAAATTTGTACAGACCTTTGGATCCGTCAATGCCTTTACATCAAAATCTCTTTTCGCTCTCAGTAAAATGGTTAACCATATGAAGTCACCAACTTGCCCCTTGGATGTGGTCCCTACCAAACTGCTGAAGGAGACTATGCCTAAAGTTGGCCCTTTCATCTTGGCTATTGTAAATAGCTCACTGACCTCCGGCTATGTCCCTGCTTGTTTTAAAACTGCTCTGGTTGAACCCCTCCTTAAAAAAACATATTTAGATCCCTCTGAATAACTGCAGACCTGTTTCAAAACTGTAATTTTTATCCAAGGTCCTAGAAAAAAAGCGTTTTTTAAACACTGAATCTGTCAGACAATAACTTATTAGAAATATTCCATATCTCTAGCACTGAGACTACTCTTCTCAGAGTTCGTAATGACCTTCTGAGTTTGACACAGTCAATAATAAAGGACTTTTTTTATTACAATAATTATTTTAAGACACAGACTGACACAGAGTGGCTGCCCCTCTCATATATCTCTGAGCTTTTATCCTCTATGAGCCAGAACACGGACTGAGATACTGGTTGAGTGCTGCTGATCTACAGAGGCCCTAAGGTTTCTTGTGCCCACCAAAAAGTTTTTGGCATAAGATGTTTTCTGGTGCGCACAAAAACTAAAGGAGATAGGGCCTTTGCTGTCAGGGCCACTACACTATGGAACAAGCTACCAGAGGAGCTCAGGCTCGCAGAGTTTGTTCCCGGTTTTAGCTCACTTCTAAAGACATATTTTTACAAAAAAGCTTTTACTGTATGTTGCCTATTTTATTTTTACTTATTTGGTTATTGACTTGTTTGTGTTTATATACTGATTGTCGTAAACCACTGTGTGAGGCCTATTCTTATTTTCAGCTTATTTGATCTCGACTTGTTTATGTTTTATACTGACTGTAAAGTACTTTGTTACCTGTACTGAAAAGTGCTGTACAAATAAACTATTATTTACATGAAAGCATGGCTATTCTGTCTATTGGTTAAAAGTATGTTGGGTGTTTTTGACACACACTGTGATACTTTGTGCTTTGTTCTACTTTTACGACTGTGTGTGTGGCACTTGTAGAAAATTGTTTGGCCCTTTCATGATACTTGAACTGGAATCCATCTGTGTTTGTATTTTAAAGAGTTAAAAACAAAGGCCAGTACACATGCGTATATGATTAAATGTTCTACTGAAGACACCCGCAGTGGACTTTTTTCTATCTCATCCTAATGTTCTAGTCCAAATCTTCATGAATGGCCTGTTTCTATCACTTGTTAGACATAAACAAAGTGTTCCCAGCTCCTCGTAGCATTCCTCTCTGTCTTTCTGCCTGACCTCCTGCTCTGGCCGTCTCCTCTAACGTTGATGTTTTTTGCTCTCCCTGTCTCTCTCAGTCTCACTATATCTAGATCTCTTTCAGTGTACCAGTTTTCTCAGAAGTAGTTTCCCTTGCACCTTATATAATGGGGAAATTCCTTTACGCTTATGTTCCTGATTATACCACCATTTTGGTCCTTAGTACACTGATGTCTGAAAACTCAACAAAGTGTGTGCGTCTATCCTCCAGGGATTGAAAAACAGCTTACCTCTCCAACCCCGTTCATCGTTGATTTTCAACTCTACTGTCTTTAATAGATTTAGGCTCAGCTGACCTTTACATTGTACCCATTTAGGCAGATGATCTCAATCACGCAATCTATGAATAATCAAATAATTTTCATCTCAGCCCTTTAGGAACCTGCTCCGGTACATCCACAACCCTGACCTCTAAGTCACTTCCTCTAAATTAGTTCACTCCTGCTACATTCCAGCGTTGACTTTAGTTACAAATCTTCGCAAGGATCTTTAAGATCTACATAAAGCCCGCAATAAGTTCAAGAACTGCAGCCTCTTGATGCTGATGGATATCAGTGGCTGATAGAAGTGGACCTTAAGAGGTTAAAAACAGAAAAATTCCTGACAGTTACCTGGGATTCTTGTTCCCAGAATGCTGAAGTATTCCGTAGAGACCATGATAAATCAAAAACTGGTTGAAATTCTCCATGTTTGCTTATGAGATGTTGTCCAAGACATTTCTTTAGGAAAGAAATCATAAAGAGAGAGAGAATCTCCGATAGAGGCAAAACACTAGTAATATGTTTCTCATAGTGGTGCATTTGCGAGGGAGGCAAATGCCTTTGGTTAAGCAAAGCTATTTATTTTGTCCCTGGAAACAGTTGAAAAACAAAAGCGCTCTCAACAGAGTAGCATGACCTGATGCTGCTGCCTGTTTTCCTCTGTCTGCGGTAACTGTATGCTCCCTCAACATGGGGCACTACTGGCACACATACTCAAAAAGCCACACAATAGGCACACTCAGCTCAGAGAGAACTTTTCAACTCAAAAGCTGTGTAAAGAACCCAAGCAAAACAAGGGACACTGCTAAAGTTAATCCATAAAAGGTTCAATTTCAATGTGGGTAAGCTCATGGAAAGAAACAAAAACACTGCCAATTCTGTTGTTTGGATTTGCAGGACGCGGTGCACACGAATGCCCACTCACATGAGCTTAAACTGTAGTTCATACACACACACACACACGCCAGAGTACCCAAAGTGAACTCTGTCCGCTGACTCGCTACAAGCTTGGGAAGGAGTCCAGGTTTTCAGACTGACAAGGAACAGATTCTGGTGGTCTGGATCTTTTTGAGCTCTTCAACTCACAGCGCTCTCCTACGGTACTGGATTAGTAAATTATTTGGAGAACACACACACTCACACTCACACACACACACACAAGCTGGCAAGTACCTACATTCAGGATTCAGTTTGTAAAACAATATAATAATCACAAGTTAAATGTTGTATTTATTCAAAGTTATGATGACATTTTGTGAAGATTCTCAGTCATCCAGGTCATAGTTATCCAAGGAAGGTTAAATCAAGGGCAGCTGGACTTGGTTGAAGATGTTTTGCCTCTCATCCAAGAGAACTGACTGGCAGGGAATCCCAGCTATTTAACCTCTGCGGGACCAGCTGAGGCTGTTAGGAATGTCACTAGTTTTGCAGGTATTTGGTCATAAACCAATGTGGCTAGCATGGCTAAAAACATATATTTGTTTTAGTAGAGGGCTCTACTATAATTTGAAAACCATGCATGGCTGTCAGAGACAGTAGGTTATAGTGAGGAAACTTGAATCACTTGTACTATTTCTTACAATGGAGAAGCAGTTATATTTGTAATAAAGGCTCGAGTGACTTTCAAGGTTAATTTTGTTTGGTTTGTGTTGGATGTGTGAGGTGCCACTTGTTGATTTGTCAGTATTATGCGGGTGTGGAGATTTTCAGATGAAGAGAGAAGCAAATTTGTGGAACTTTCTGGAACTTGGTGATTTTTCACTGGAACTTGTTGCCTCCAGGAATATTTTCAGGGTTTCCTGGATCCTGGAACAATTAATTAGTCAAAAAGTCAGCTGTCACACTTGTTTACGTGATTGTCACTTTTTTTCTCTTTTCCTTTTCCCCAGGCTTTTTGTGTTATGTAACTCTCTTCAAGAGAGGTATAGCGATGTGTGCATGTTTGTGTGTGTGTGTTCAGCATTGCCATTGCTGTCAAATTTTCATATTGTCTGAAGCTTCCTGATGTAATCTGCCAAATCAGTGTGTGAAAAAAGGGCCTGGAAACAATGGCTGGAGGTCAGACAGGTCATGGAAAACTGTTTGAAGAACAATGTTATCTGGACACCAGGTAATAAAATCCCAGTGGTGTGGAAAGGTACAAGCCCTTTGAATAAAGAGCAGTTTCCGCTCTCCCAGACTCACCTGGGCAATCTATTAGCCATATGGACCTGCCTGTCAGTCATTTCTGCATGAACAAATTTACCTTCTCTGTCGTCAGCCCAGATAATTCATAATGCGAAAGCTGTGTCTGTATTGACAAAATGACAGGCTTTATTTCTACTGTGTGGCAGATGAATGTCAAGGGGGATCAAGAGCTACAAATAGCAGTGACGACAGATTGTCTTAGCCCCTTTAACACTGAAAATCTACACTCGTGGCTTTATGGATGGTGATGTTGGTCTACCGGTTGATCGGTTGCTTTGATCCAGACTAAAATATCTCAAAAACTACTGGATGGATTTCCATGAAATTTGGTGCAGACATTCGTGGTCCCCAGAGGGGGAATCCTATTGACTTTGGTGATCTATCCCCTGACATTTTCAGGTCAACATTTAAGATTTGATTAATTCTTTGGTTTATTAATAGGTGTAAATCTAATGACATTCCCATCTTCCTGGGCTGTACTTCGTGTTTATTAATAATTAGCACATGACAGCATGCTGATGTTAGCATGAGGCCTCATAGAGCCCCTAGTATGGTTGTGCAACCCTTATCTCTTTTTTTGAGTGTGTGCATGCATGTGTGCGTGTGTATAAACAAAATCCAGTTCAATTCTAACACTGAGAAAGTGGGCCCTTCTTTGAACTTTTTGATATTCTTGTGAATACTTTCAGGTGAGATTTATTTATTAGATTTCTTAGTTTGTGCTTTAAAAATAAATTAGTTTAGTCTGTGTAAAATATAGTGCAATACTGCATAAAAGGCACATTAATTAATTAGGCATATTAATGTTTCTTCCATAACAACAGAACAGTGGCATGAGATGTGACATGTGCTGCTTGAATCAACTGTCTGTCTGGAAGTCTTACACTGGGTATGCAAATATGAGTGGGTGGAAAACAGAAGAAGAAAAGAGAACATCAATATTATTCCACAGCTGCAGAGTGCACAGTACCTTGGACGGGAAAGGATCCTTCTCATGAGTCTGTCATCCCACAGAGATGCATAAGATGTTTGAGTCATGCCATCAAGAATACAGGGAATCCAAATCTTGTATAGATTCACGAAAGACTGTAGTTTGCATACACAGCATTGGTATTTCACATACAATAACATAAATAAACATTCCAAGGATCATTACTTGCAATTGCTGTAGCCATTTCTAACTTGGAAATACAACATCCCAAACCGCTGTTTTTCAGTGCCTGCCTCAAGAGGACACCAAGACCTGCAGCACTAGAACACCTGCAAAAGCATCTGTTATCCCAAAGAAAAGCTACTGTAACCTTATGAGAAAATACAGCACTCCTAGATACAGTTTTCTGCCAAACTAAAGTGCACTTACTGTTTGCCTTAGATAAAGGAGCAATAATCTCCTCATTGGGGTTCATGCTTTTAAACTGCAGAGTAAAAGTCCCTGGAAGTGTAAACACAGTAGGATTTCTGGGGCTATTATGTAAGCTTGCTCTCACCCCTGATTATACATGACACGCTGGGAAATATCAAATTAAATGAGCTTGTCCAATAAGATTGTAACATAAATAAAGAGCTCTATTATTACTTTGTGCTGTTGTGGCTAATAAAAGCCACCCCCCTCGAAAAAATACACAGTACAGAGAACATGATGTTCTTCATCCCAGAGAGGCTAAAAGGTTTTACTGTGAGGCCTCCCAAGGTGCCAGCAGGATGAGACACTGATTTACACTTCATGTTGACAGTGACACCTCAAAAATCCTTTCCTTATATGTTTTGTGGCCTGAATCAGAGCGGAGGAAAGTGACTAAAGTACTGTACAATTTCATTATTTTCAGTTACTTTAAACTTCTATTGCACTACATTTCAGAGGCAAATGTTCTTTGCTGATTTGGATGGTTAATACAAAATATAATAAACAACATATGTAAAAAAGAAACATCTGACAAGAAACAGTAATTATAACAAATCTAAATGATTAAATAACAAAATAATAAATCAATTAATAATAATAATAATTACAGCCAAAGAAATTTTTCAATGAATATGAAAATTTTGAGCATTAAACACTTAATTTCATGCATTCTGGTGATTTTTTTTTTGCACCAATTTATGGTGGAAATGTTTTTATTTATCTAACGAGAAATACAAAATTCAGGTGTATACAGCAGTAAGGCTCTCAGACATTCTGTGTTCCTTTCAGATATGTTTCTCCTGTAGACCAACTTTTCCCATGTAATATCATTCCTGCTGAGTCAGCCCACATGCAGGCATGATTAGGACGTACTCACACTAGGCCTGGTTGCCTTGTACCGTGCCCGAGCACGGAACTCGGACAACTCGCACAGCACGGAGCGATCACACTGGTCAAACGAACTGGACTTTGGGGGTTAATTGTGCTCAGACACGGTACAGATCGCCAAGTGTGAGTGTGCCTTTAGTCTTCCCTTCTCTTTGTCTCTTTGTATGGGGAAGTAACCTCTTTAAAGTAGTGATGACAAGTTAGACTCTTTTGACAGACTCGAATTTATAGATCTCGTTCATTAAGATGAACTAATCTTTTTTTGAGTTATTTCGTTCATTTGAACTAGGCTGGTTATTGTGGCACTGCAGCCCTCTAGTGGGCGATTAAAAAACAGCGCCGTTCTCAAACACGGAAGGCTGCCTGGCTTGCTTTAATTGACAAAGTATAATGCACAAATTCATCTCTTGATCATTCTCTATCATCATTATATACACCCCCTTGGGCCCACAACCAAATTCAAACCATGTAAAAACCACAGAAATATGTTGTCTATATGCAATCCACTACTCAGGAAAGATTGTGACAATGGAAGGATTTGGAGTCAACCATACAACCAGATCTGCCTCTCATTCTCCGGCGCTGGCAGTAACTCAGCCGGCCGAATGAACAAAAGACTGAGGAGGACCCATGTGAGAGGTGAACGAGTAGTTCATTTCTGCTCCACAGTAGCTGAGCTGTCACGTGACAAATGAACGACTCAAACCTTGAGACCCACAGTTGCTATGAGTCGTGAACTAATCAGTTCTGTTTCCTGTGCTGCCTGCTTACCACAGCCCTGTAGCCAGCTGTCACGTGACAAATGAACGAACAGACAGTTGAGAGTCGTGAACTAATCAATTCTGTTTCCTGTGCTGACGATGTCCATGCAGCTGCTGTGTAACGAGTGAACGTAAGAGTCCAAGGCTATTCACGCATGCGTGAAAATGAACGAATTACTCACTGAGACTACCCGTTCCTCCCGAGTCATACACACAATTAGGTCTTATGAACGAAATGTTCATTGAACGTCACAACACTAGTGGTCATTTCATTGCCTGTGTGACAACATCAAGAGGACTTTCTCAACTTTAGATACAGTAGAATATGTCCAGCAGAGGAGGCGCCTGGGCACACTGATATGGAGTCAGGAGAATCGTTACAGATAACGAAACGGATGGAGAATTTCATTTGAATGAGAAATCTGATTCGGATTCTTCAGATTTAGAGGAAAGCCAGCCCGAAGCTGTATGCCATGGCCCGCATCAGTACAGTCTGCCTTTGAGCTCTTTTTGACAGAAGATATTATCAAATTAGTCACTGACATGACTAATCTGCATGGGAGACGTTCCCAGGAGAGGTGGGCCGACATAGATGAGACAGAAAGCGTATTTCGGGCTTCTGATCCTAGCTAACTGCTACCGCTCTCGCAAACGAATCAACTAGAAGCCTCTGGGACGACCACACAGGACGGCCCATTTTCAGAGCGACCATGTCTCAAGATTCGTTGAAATCAACATAAACCTACGGTTTGATGACCGCCTGCCCGTAACAGAGAAGACAAGCTGGCTGCTTTCCACCCACTCTGGGAGAAGTGGCTGGAGCGCCTCCCAGCTCTTTTTAACCACGGCCAGAATGTGTGCGTGGATGAACGGCTGGTACCGTTCAAAGGGAAAAGCGGATTCAAGCAGTATATACCCTGCAAGCCAGGAAAGTATGGGTTAAAGCTCTGGGTGACATGCGACATAATTACCAGCTATGCGTGGCGAATGCATATATACACAGGCAAGCCCGCCGGCTGCGCACCAGAGAAGAACCAGGGAAGGAGGGTTGTCATGGAAATGACTGAAGGTATGGAGGGGAGCACGGTCACATGTGACAACTTCTTATCCACTGGCGAAGAATCTTCTTCTGAAGAAGATTGCGATGGTTGGAACCATCAGGAAAAACAAACAAGACCTACCACCGATCATCATCCAGACTAAACAACGACAGCCAAACTCATCCGTGTTTGCTTTCCGAAAAAAACGCAACAACTGTGTCCTACGTACTGAACACCAAACACAGGGAGCCAAAGGTGTCTGAGGGTGAGCAACACAAATCATTGATCATAGAAGACTACAAGCTCTGCTAGGGAGCTGTCGACAACCTGAATAAGGTATGTACTAATATGCATAAATTATGCACACAATTTTTTACTTTATTTTTTGTGCTTGTCTGAAATATAGGCGACGATTTAAATTATAAAAGCATTTAATAAGTTATTATGTATTATTTCTTGCATGCAACTTGGGTTAAAGGGGCATGGATTTTCCAGCGGCCACTAGCTGTGCAGTTCTAAGCTTGCAACCAGGTGTGTGCTCGTAGGCATGCTCGCTTGAACTCATACTTTTCATACAAAAATACCACAATAAACGCAGGAACACCTGCATACCGGTTGTGGCTTTTCACTCACTTCAACATTCCCATCTCAGAGGCAGCTCAACACCGGTCGTACCTTTCATTCAGCACAGCCAGCCGCATATCGGCACAATACTACCGAAAAAAGGGTGACAGCGGCTGTAGACAGACAGGGAGAACAGACAGAGCTGGGGACTCAGGTAATCTCCCACTGCAAAGTTACAAAAATAGTTTTATCAACTGCAGGTTCAACTAATCCATGCTCGTTACATGATAACGTTACATTTACTGCATTTAGCGAACGTGCTACATCTTTACTATCTGTGAATCTGTCACCGGAGGCTCAGCAATGTGAGCACAGCTACATGTATTGGATCATAATGAAACGGTTAGTGAGCTGGAATGGATATTATAACGAGATTGAGTCACACTTAATAACAGTTAGACCGCAGTAACTTTACTGTAACTAGTGATAGCAGATGGCTCTTCCTCTGTGTTGTTGTGACCGTTTTGTTGTGTCATGTGGGTCACGTTAGTTACAGCGACTGAGAGGTGGAGAAGCTGTGTATCTGAGTATTGGTAACATCACAATAAACATAACATTACAAAGCAAACTGCAGCAGGTCCGAGCTACTGTAGCGTTAGCTGGCTGCTCCTGGCTGACGTTAAACAAATCGCTCCACATTCGCTTTTTACCGTTACATCCTTTCTTGCAGCCTAAATCAACAGTAGTACACAGGATAGTAACATGGGTCGCGTTAGCTGGTGAAGTAATGTGGACAGTGATATAACTTTGCACCGGATAACATTAGTAACTGCTCAGCGTTAGCCGACGAGCTAACGTGACTTTGTCTGTGTTTCTCCAGCTTTACAAATGCTCACTTTGTTTTTACACGACATCATCTGAACCTGTTTGGTCTGATGGGCTTCAGCACAAAAGCCTTTATTGTTTTTTTGTATCCTTACGTGGAGCCTTTGTTTTACTGTGAGCCGGTTGTTTTGTGGGGTTAGTGGACTGCATGTCGTTAGCTGACGTGTTGTCGCTGTAGTACGAGAGGCTCAGGATCACGCACAGGGCTGAATCCGACCCGGAGACCTCACATTAAAAGCAGAATAGTTGCTGATGCAAGCAACTGAGAAAACAGGCGTGTGCTTCATTTCTAAGTAAACTTACAACCCATACAACTTTGATTTTGTTTGACTAGGATGAATATATGTGTCATTTATTCATTTTTCTTTTTCTTTCTGTCATTTTTTCTTGCAGGTTGTCAGTACCTACAGCTTCCAAAGAACACTTCGGTGGCCAATGGCACTGTTCCACAATGTTCTGGATGTGTCTGCATACAATGCCTTTGTCTTGTGGGCCGCATCACTCTCTCACTCACACACACCCCTGAATTTTTTTTTTTGCTTAAATTCTGTTCTGAAGTCTTTATTCTGAACTTAAAAATAAATTGTGTTCTGTTCAAAGTGGTATTTTTGCTTTATTTCTACAGCAAACTTTGATAGGTAGTAATGCGGAAGAGGATTAGGGCCACGTGTGAATTTTTTTTTTAATTCTGAGATTAAAGTCAGAATTCTGAGTTTAAACTCAGAATTCTGAGTTTAAAGTCAGAATTCTGAGATTAAAGTCAGAATTCTGAGTTTAAAGTCAGAATTCTGAGAAAAAAGTCAGAATTCTGAGATTAAAGTCAGAATTCTGAGATTAAAGTCAGAATTCTGAGTTTAAAGTCAGAATTCTGAGAAAAAAGTCAGAATTCTGAGATTAAAGTCAGAATTCTGAGATTAAAGTCAGAATTCTGAGTTTAAAGTCAGAATTCTGAGATTAAAGTCAGAATTCTGAGAAAAAAGTCAGAATTCTGAGATTAAAGTCAGAATTCTGAGAAAAAAGTCAGAATTCTGAGTTTAAAGTCAGAAGTATGGGTACCTGTAAAGGTCCCATGTGAGAGAATCACTTGCATGATGTAAATTAGCCCGGGAACCAC
>NC_060151.1:23573428-23682582 GCF_021292245.1 Micropterus dolomieu
GGGGGGGGGGGGATCAACCCAAATTGCCATTATTTGCAGATGATATATTACTATATTACTATTCCTGGAAAACCCTGCTACCTCCGTCCCTGCCCTCCTACATAACCTAGACAAATATAGTGCCGTGTCGGGAAACAAGGTCAGCACGTAAAAATCGGAGGCCATGATGCTAAATGGGAATTGGCCCAACTAGATGACTTTAATTTCTTTTAGAAGACTCAAACATGGATTTAGATAGCTGGAGGTGGTCCTTACACCAAAGACAACAGAACTAGTTCCCTCAAATTATGACATTATTATTAAGACATTGATAGGGATCTAAATAGATGGGATGTGCTTCCTTTGTCACTATTCAGTAGGATCGAGGCAGTGAGGATGAATGTCCTGCTGTGGCTCCTCTTTCTGTTTCAGTCCCTACCTATCCTAGTACCACAAAGGTAAGGTGGTCTGAGTTTGCCTAATCTAAGATTCTACTACTGGGCAGCACAGCTCAGAGCAATGGTGGCGTGGATGGTTGCGGCAACTGGATGGGAGTCTATTGAACAAAACTCCCTAGCGGGTGTACCACTATCAACTCTTCCATTTCTTAGCCATCACTCCCGGTAAAAAATTAAAATCAGTAATATAGGCTGTATATTAACTTATTGGGAGAAAACTAGTAGTTCTATGTAAAATCAGACGTTGAGCACCCCCATATCCTTGTTTCACTGCGAAGCTTCGACAGTGAGATTGACAGTCGAAGCAGCCTTGGAAGGTGCATGCTCTAGATGTCATAAATACGGTGGCCCTGAGAGGCAAACTCAAGAGCTACTTAAGAAAAAACATTCAAATTCATCACAACACAACAGAAGTGTTTCCAGGGGACCCTTTTAAGTGATGCACACAGCATGGTGTTTTGGTTGAACCTGTAACCTGAAGTACATAATGCCTTTAAATGACACACTCCGGGACAATAGGGGGCGGTGTGAACCTAAACAAGGTGGTTGGATCCGGCATAAAACCCAGAGAATAAGAATAATCTTGTTTTGGTTGTGCTCCCATGGTTTTGCAGCGGCAGTTCAGGACTTTATGCCATCAGCGAATGAAGCTAAAATGTAAGTGTTTTTCGGTCATTTTAACATCGACATTGCATGATTTTGATATTAACTATTGCAGATGTCTGTTGTTAAACTAGCATTAGCATTTTGCTAACGGGCGTTTTCATGTGTTGTCAAAAAACGGTGATTTCTGAGCTTGCATGTGCTTTGTCTGCCTGACAAAATAAACATGATCGCCGTGTGCTATATTAGCTGGCTAGAGTGCTGGATTTATGCCCTAGTAACGTTAGTCAGAATAAAAGTAACGTTAAGTTAAAACTTTTGTGTGACAGACCTTGACAGACCATAACCGTTTATGGCTGCTGACAGAGCTAGGACTAGAGACATTGGAGTGGGTCTGTGAAACTTCAGGAAATCCCATGTTAAAATAGTCTGGCCCACTGCACTTCCATCGGAATAATGTTTCCTGACTTCAAAACGTTGGCTAAAGTGGCGTTGGTTCTTTTCTGGAAATCCCTCAGAAAAAACGGCCAGGAAAAGTTAATATATAATTTAAAATTTAATACTATAAAACATGTATTTATGGGTTAATTGTCATTTTCAATAATTAAACATATATTTAATTCTAAGTATTTAAAAGTTGTAGCCTGATATGCGGGAGTTATAATCTGTCAATCCAGAATAGGCCTAACATTACAGGTCATACACTGCAGGGGAAAAGGGAATCATTTATCTGCTATCTGTTAAAATAAAATGTGATACCTGGTCTTTCATGTGTTTGTTTCCCTGTTTATACTTTATCCGTTCCCTTATAAATGCATAATCTGTATTTTAATTGTTATTGTGATTTGGCCGTTTTTGAAAATCTAAATATCAAATGGACTGTGTCTCATTCTCATTAAAATTAATGTCCTAATAATATAATACAATAAGGTTATTATGACATCATTATGACTGTCAGTCAAATTGATAGAAAAGAAAATCTAAGGCTGATTCACAGCAGACATTTTTGACTTGTCACAGTCACAAAAAGTTTACTGAAAGTTCACAGCTTGTACCACACAACCTTTTAACCTAACGTTACTTTTATTCTGACTAACGTTACTAGAGGAAATCAAATCCAGCACTCTAGCCAGCTAATATAGCACACGACAATCATGTTTATTTTGTCAGGCAGACAAAGCACATGCAAGCTCAGAAATCACGGTTTTTGACAACACGTGAAAACGTTCGTTAGAAAAAGGCTAATGCTAGTTTAACAACAGACATCTGCAATAGTTAATATCACAATCATGCAATGTCGATGTTGTGTTGTCTAAATGTGTTGTGTTGTCTTAATGTGTTGTCTTAATGTGTTGTGTTGTCTAAATTTTCTTAAATTGCAGTGTGTTGGCCTCTCAGGGCCACCGTACATAAAGGTGTGGGAAGCCAGTTATGGAAAGAGTTTGACTGGAAGACGAAGATCAGGTTCTTTAGGACTCCCCTGAGAAAACATGCCTTCAATAACACTTTACCCAACAAATGCTGGAGAAACTGTGGTATGGTTGGTGACCACACACACATTTTCTGGGACTGCCCGAAAATACGAACATTTTGAGAAAATATTAGGGAGGAAATGGGAAAAATCCTAGGTTTGAACATTGCTTTGGATCCCTTACTTTTTCTATTGGAAATACCACCTAAACAAATGTTTACTACTGATCAATGTTATATAATATATATTCTACTGATGGCGGCAAAGAAAATTATTACTATTAATTGGATGAAGACTGACCCCTGTGCAATCGACAAGTGGTTGCAGAAAATAAAACATATATATTTGATGGAATACCTGACTGCTCAGCTACAATTAAATGGAGTTGAAATGGAGGCTAATCTCTTTGTACCTTGGACAGGAACCCCTAGCACACCACCTTGAGGTATATGAGATGATTTGATGTGCCTGGCTAGGAGTGAAGGGTAACTAGCCCATAGGACTGTGGAAACATGGATATGAATGCTTGTAAATGAATAAGTCTGTTCATGTAAATCTATGGACACTGTGTGTATCTCCACACTAGGGATGAAACGATTACCGGTTTAACGGTAAACCATGGTAAAAGTCCCGAAGGTTATTATTACGTACACATTTTAATTACCATGATAACTGGGTACGGTATTAAAATCTCATGGCAAACACTGTCCAGCGTCTCCCAGAAGCAGGCACGCATGCGCAGAATGCAACGTGGGTTTGTTTGGGTCAATGACAACACAGCGGAAGACTCGCTGCGGAGTCACTCTAAAGTTCAGTCGTATTTTAGTTTTTATGAGAGTGCTGAGGGAAACTTGATTGAAGAAAATGACCTGATAATGAACGAAGGGTGAGTTAACTTTTAGCTTTGGTTTGTCTCTCTGACTTGCTAACAGCTTGTAGTTCTCATTGTTAGCTGCTCTTGTAAAAACGCTACACGTTGTTCTGTTGCTGTGTGCGTCGTGTGTCGGCAGAGTCTATTCGTCCATTGCAACCAACCAGCATATCTAGAAATGCTACAGACTCCTCTGTAGCATTTCAGTTAGCTTTGATGCTCATTGCAGTTACTATCACTGTCTTCTTAAAAGACTTATTTGTTCTCATGTAATTGTACACGGGGTCATTGTATTACCTATATAATATAAAATATTGATAATGCACACTTTTTTTCATATGTTTACAAAAGGGATTTGCTGTTATTTCATTTTTATGCAAAAAAAAGGGCAATTGTATTTGTAGTTTTCAATATAAAACTTGTTGAAATGGTTTCAGTGTGTGTATCAGTACATTTTAATATTTTTTGGCACATTTTTACAATACCGTGATAACCATGATAATATAATCGTGACATGAAATTTTCATACCGTTTCATCCCTAGTCCACGCGATGTCACATGCAGAAAACTGGACACTTTCTAGATCACTCTACTGTAAGGTTTAGCTTCAAGGTGATTTTGTATTTTGTTTTCTTTGTTGTTTTTTTTCTTTTCTTACGATGTTAATTGCCTGTTTTGTTGTCAATGGCAATAAAGTAAAAAAAAAAAAAGTGTCCTATGGTGTGACATAACAAAATTAAGAAAAAAAAAGTCTTTAATAATATACAAACAAATATGAAGGAGATTAATTTTTTTTTTCATATTTTGTTATTTAATACGAAATTTTGAATAACACTATTTTCCCCCATGAATTGGACTTGGACTTGCACTGTTTGAATAAAAGTGAGTGAAACTTTGAACTGCTTTTATTAAAGATATTTTGATATAAACACACATTTTTGGTTCTTTTATGTGTCACACTGTAGGACATTACGTCACACTAAAGGACAATAATAAGAAAGAGGAAGTAAATGGTATTCAATTAAAGCATTTTTATTTTACTTTCAATATTTAATGTCGAAACAAACAATATCAACCGTGTTTTAAAAAGTTGACTCCTCGATAGAGCAAACCTTGTGTAATTATTTTGGTGTTAGAGAAGAAATAAAATATAATTTTGATAAAATACAATATGTTGTTCAAAAACTAAATAATTAAAAAAATGTTTTTATTTCAATTTACTCTCTTCGTTGTTCTCTTTGGACCTACTCCTTTCTGTGTGGATCCCTGTTAATGTTCTCTCTATACTTCACTCCAACCATTTCTCTCGCTCATATCCTATCTAAAAAAGAAAAAATTAAGTTTCACATTAACTATTTTCATAACAGTTTATACCAGTACAAATTTTCTGCAAAAACAGCTGAAAATATTTTTACTTTAATTTTTGCATTTAAAAACATAACAAATTGACAAAAAAGAATACAAAGGAATCAAACAAATCTTAATTAATAATTTAAAATGCATTTTAAAGAGACTTTGTACTCTTTTGTGACATCTTTGTCCTCTGGTGTGACAGTCACAGGTGTCGCACCAGAGAACATTTCTGTCACACCAAAGGATGTCCCAACCTTTTTGTGCCAGTTAATGACCATGGCTGTGTCCAAAATCCCCTCTCATTCACTACTCCCTGCCCCCTATGTAGGGAGTTATATGTAGAGCACTATATAGTGAGCTCACTCGCATTATTAAAACAACACTTTCGGACACTACCACGATCGTTATTTCGGCGCCGTTAATTACGTCATTGCCGTTGGACAATCAGTTTTTTCTATCAGCGCAGTGCATGATGGTATATATGGCTCGGTTAGTGACCATTGGTTGTACACTACTTTTCAAAATGCATTCTGGGATACATTGAGTGGACTATATAGGGTATAATAATTATCACTATACATTCGGACAGCACTACAAAATGGTGAGCTGTGTCCGAAATCACCCACTACTCACTATATAGTCCACTATATAGTGAGTAGTGGGTGATTTCGGACACTGCCTATGTTATACCTAGCTAACGCATCATTAGCAGTTAGCAGCACACATTAGCTAAATGTTCTATAATTATATACTTTAAAAATTTTTAATAAAAAAATATAATTTAGGGCTGTCAAACCAAAGGACAAAAAAAGTAACACTTTTATAGTGGTTCGGAAAAAGCTAAATATTTTAACAATTCTGAGAAAAAAAAAAAAAAAAAAAATAGCAAATCTTCACAGGGATCTTCAGTACCATTAACTTTAATGGGGTCTTTCAACTAGATAAGGTTGTCTGTTGAATTGCCCGATTAAAATTAAGATATGGTGTCACACCAGAGGACATGGTTTTCAGTGACAAGATGTGTTAAGCTCCTACACTTTTAGAAATATATGGATGAAATAAATAATTGCCATTTACTAAAATAGAAACATGTAACATTATGCCTGAGGTATTTATCAACGTTTTTATGCTTGTCATTTTATTGTTTAACTTACAGACTTTCAGCTGTTTGCAAAGAACAAAGCCAACAAACAAAATAGTTTAACTCAACAAGTGCTTCAAGTGGTTTCCCCAAATACAGCTGAAAATGCTAAACTTATAATGGCTTATCCTGTAAAGTCTAATAATCAAACCTGATTTGCAGTGGGGGTTGAATACTTTTGATTGCAACTGTAGAAGAGAGACCGATGTAACAAACAAAACATTCAGAGCTGCTCTAATCAAAATGTTTATATCAACAATGTATCACATGGCTACATGCATGTGAAAGGAGTCGCTCAAAGTGATAAACCTAAAGAGAATTATCACACCATTCTGCAGTTCCCCTCAGGTCTACAGAGCATTTCTACACTGATCAAAAAAATAAAGGGAACACTAAAATAACACATCCTAGATCTGAATGAATGAAATAATCTCAAATACTCCTTTACATAGTTGAATGTGCTGACAACAAAATCACACAAAAAATATTAATGGAAATCAAATTTATCAACCCATGGAGGTCTGGATTTGAAGTCACACTCATCAAATCAAAGTGGAAAACCTACACTACAGGCCGATCCAACTATGTCCTTAAAACAAGTCAAAATGAGGCTCAGTAGTGTGTGTGGCCTCCACGTGCCTGTATGACCTCCCTACAACGCCTGGGCATGCTCCTGATGAGGTGGTGGATGGTCTCCTGAGGGATCTCCTCCCAGACCTGGACTAAAGCATCCGCCAACTCCTGGACAGTCTGTGGTGGAGGAGCAAGACATGGTGTCTCAGATGTGCTCAATTGGATTCAGGTCTGGGGAACGGGCGGGCCAGTCCATGGAGGGCTGTGCGGCCCCCAAAGAAATGCTGGACACTACGTTGACAGACACAGCAAACCTTCTTGCCACAGCTCGCATTGATGTGCCATCCTGGATGAGCTGCACTACCTGAGCCACTTGTGTGGGTTGTAGACTCCGTCTCATGCTACCGAAAGCACCGCCAGCATTCAAAAGTGACCAAAACATCAGCCAGGAAGCATAGGAACTGAGAAGTGGTGCAGAACCACTCCTTTATTGGGGGTGTCTTGCTAATTGCCTATAATTTCCACCTGTTGTCTATTCCATTTGCACAACAGCATGTGAAATTGATTGTCAATCAGTGTTGCTTTCTAAGTGGAAAGTTTGATTTCACAGGAGTGTGATTGACTTGGAGTTACATTGTGTTGTTTAAGTGTTCCCTTTATTTTTTTGAGCATCTTTCAGCTCACTGTTTTAGGTTTTATGGTCCACACTTTACCGGGCTCTAGAGTGCGACAAATTCAGTTTTGTCAGGACAACTTTCATCAAAGACTAATATTTAAAAGTTATATTTGGCGGTATGGCTCTGTTCTGGGATCTCCCTGCACATCCACGCGCCTACATGGAAAGCAATGAGGCAAGCTGCTCTCCCCGCCCTTCCACGTGCCTATGTGGAAAAGCCATAAGGAAGGGAGAGCACCTCCCTGCCCATACATATGCATTCATGGAAAGCCCTAAGCAGAGAGTAAAGAACCCCCCAAAACACCACACCGCCGTTCCGCGTGCCTACGTGGAAAGCCATAAGGTGGGGAGAGCACCAACTGAACATGTATTGGCCAGTTACTCTAGATGACCTGAGTGAGGCCATTAGAGCTATACACTCTAGATTAAGTAGCGGTTATGAAGCATACACAGGGCGTTTGAATTATACATTAAAATTTGGCTTGCCATCGCTAAGTATTACAAAAACGCCATGTAACCAAATGTAAGGTTATTGTGGCTAGAAGTGGTTTACTCATAGCCAGACTAAATCAGGTCTATAGTAAACCTAGACGGCTATTGCTTGCTGGGATGTGAAGGTATCACCTTGGGCTTCTGACATTATATAGACTAAATGTTTAATGGATTAATCAAAAAAGCCTATTCAATCCAATATTATATAGCTTCAGTAACGGAGGCCGCAGGTTCAGGTTCCCCGCAGTCTTGGGACTGCAGTTCTAAGACCGTAGTTCTTTTGCAACACCGCCATCTAGTGGATTGGTGGTGGTCTTGCACACAATAGAAAATACCACAAAATACATAGGCCCACAGCATGGCACTTAATTATGGGCTAAAGGTTTTACGGGTACAAAAAAAATCTACAAATCTAAACCGCAGATGTTTTTACGCACGCAAGGTGCACCAAGTCACAGACTTCTAAGCTTAGATGAGTAGCAAGCAGCCACTGAACAGACAGGCCGAAATACACACAGGAAGTCAGAAAAACATGTTGTTTGGAGTCATGGGCCGGACAGATTCTCAGGTGTTATGTTTTGGATCGTGTCTGTGTCCACTAATAAAGTAATCAGTTCAGGCTCTCAGAGGTTAAACTCTGCCTACACAGCCACTGGAAAAAGCAGTCCCTTGTTTAATTCAGACTCAATTATTTATCTTATGGGGACATTAGAAGCACTGATCGATATGCTGTGTTTTTTTAGTTTGGCAACTGCCTCTGTGTGCTTACATGGTGGCAAAAGCCTATTGGATTGAGCAACCGATTTCTGTTAAAAACCCCTTTTAATCAGGTAGTCTCATGAAGATCAAAATGTATTTTGCAAGAGACCTTGCTTAGACTTCTGTATTTTTACTTAAGTGTGGTATTGCTACCTTTACATTAGTCAAGGCTATGAATACTTATTCCACAATTGCTGCAAATTAAACAGAGAAAGCACATAAGACAAAAACTCAAAACTTTATCCAGCATTTTTCACTTTGACAAAGATGTTTTCTGAGAAATGACTTTTATTCGAACATGTCTGCTGCATGCTGTTCTTACTCCCTCCTCTGTGAGAACGACATTTTAAATGTTAACATACAATTTAAATCAGCATAAGGAATTGCAACTGACACTGTTAAATCATTTTAGCTTGTTGAATTGTTACAGAACATCCATCTATTTTGTGCTTATTACCCTTCATTCTTTTGGAGTATTCTAGATCAACAGAGAACAGATCACTAAACACAAGGGCATTTATGGCAATGTTAGAGGATTAAACAGTCAGTTCTTCTATATCTTATAAGCACTGACTGACATCCTGGTGTAAAACTGTATTCCCTTTGGACCTTTATAGCTCTGCGTGTGAGGTCAGTATGCAGTGTAGTAGAGGCATGTGCAAAGTGTTTTTGAAATCAAACAGATGAGATGCTCTATGCACAGGATGTTGATTATTGCCAATACAGAGAGAAAGGAATAAATTGGATACAACAATGTGGAGAAGACACAGGAAAGATGAGAACACTTCTGTCACGCTGAATACACCTCTGATAAACTTCAGTGTTTGTGGAAAACAGACATTTGCAACAGAGCTCATTTATGACTGGTATTGCAACACGGCCACATAGGAAAAAAAAAATAAATGCAGGTTTTACAAGAGGAAAGATTTGCATAAATAATATATAACTAAATAAAACACAGGTAAAACAAAATAACTTCACTAAGACAAGACACAACAGATAATGCTATTTTTCTGAAGAATAAATGAATATTAATTTCTATAGATGTTGCAGATTTAGATTCTGATTCTAAAAAGTGATGAAATATTTAAAACAAATGAAAGTCTTGTAAGATGATTTAACACCTGGGATGTCAGAAACTGCATCACACACAAACATCACTATTTACCACCACACAGATTCTCACGAGATCAGTGACATTAACAGAAGAAAAGGAGTTGTCAGGTCTCAGTCCTCAAACCTCCCCTCCAGGATGCTTTCAAAGGTGAATGGGAGGAACTTGAAGCCCTGGCCTGTGTAAAACTTGTTTTGAAACTCCACCCTGTAAAAGAAAATCAAATTAATCAGAAAAACAATGACTAGGATCCAATAACCAAGGGGGTAAGCCAGAGCTCGAACAGTGAAGCCGACCAAAGCCTGCATGGAGGATTCCATATAGGCCCAAAAATTATGTCAAAACCCTGTGACAGCCCGTCGCACATGAGACATAACCGTATTGCTTAGATTATAAACTCTTGGCAATCTTACAATAAAAATATATTCGTCCATCAGTGATGCTACGTTGGTGTTTGGCAGGTGAGCCTTGTTGAGGGGGCTGATTAAACAGAGACGAGTTAGACAAACACACTGAGCCATTACGTCATTAAACCACGGTTATGCTGCGCGAAAATGATCAGGTTCTATTTTTAAAAGGTGAATGGTAAGTGTTGGCCACATAACCTTTTAACTGAGGAGCCACGAATACCTGCCATCCCATAGTCTGTCTGCTTGTAAAAGTGCTCATAAATAATTCACATCAGTGCTTTTTGCCCATTAGTGTCTTAAACAATCCCAAGAGGATATAAAGATATTAAGACCTGAAGATTTCTGGTTATCTTTACTAAATCACCCCTAATTCACAGGGCACATTTGTTTATAATCCTGTAGATATATTTGTAGTCTTTTTAAATAACACTATTACAATTTTTTTAGCTAACTGATGTTGTCATTTCTCTGCATATACTCTACATTAAGACAGGATATTAGTGTTTAATGGTTAAGGTATCTCCGTAACCACACACCCCCCACCCACACACGTAGGGAGGCCAACTAAGTTGTTGTCCACCTCTACTTTGGCAAACAGACTTACTTTCGTGTCATACATGTTACATTCAGTAGTCACATGATGCCCTGACACAAATCAATATTATGATTGGTGTTTTATATTATCTTCACTGCACTTGATTGTCCCAGGAGGCCATTTAGTGAAAGATGAGTCACCCAGCATTCCTGTGTTAAGCATAATTATAGAAATGTAAATGTGCCAGTGGATTAAATAACCACAATGACATTCAGCAAAGCTAGACAGAGACATTAATGAGGGGCCAACAAAGGATCATCCCGGTCATAGCAAGCAATCATAGACTGTTCACACAGGCACAGGAAAAATGGAAAGCACAACTCAGACTAGAACCAGACATGTTCCAGGCCAAAGGCCAGGAAAGAGAGCTGGTGATGGGAAACCACAGTTTCTAACTGGCACACACCCTTGTTGACTAGGAGACACACCTGGGCATTGTAAATGCTTTGTTACATAATTTATTGTGAACTCTCAACTGTGTCTATTTAAAGTAAACAGGATGCTCTGAATCTGGTGTTTTGTTAAGAGATGATCAGCTTAATATTTTCAGTGTAGTAGGTTCTTTCCCAAATACAGTGATAATGTCATGTTAGTTAATATAAACCAATTCTGTGTTCAACTGACCCATGTTGGGCTTTTATTGTTTTACTTTTTTCTAAATAAATGGTTCTCACCTCACATCTGAATTTACCCCTCAACTGTGACATCTTGAACTCATTTATTTTTAAATGCGAAGAAGCTGGTCCTGGTTCCTTTAGTTGAAAGAAGGCGGGCATAGACCTATTGTGTAAAAGTCACTTACAAGCAGCTGCAGTACCAACTCATCTATACAACAGTTTCTGTGCACCATGGGGATGAGAAACTATTCTGAGAAACTATTGTTGTAGTACTTGAGACCAGTCTTGGTCTTGAGACCGGTCTTAAGACCTCTTTTTGATGGTCTCTGTCTCGACCGAATTTGTACTCTGTCTCAGTCTCAGTCTCGGACATTGAGGACTCGGGATTTTATTTCAAGACCAGGACTTTGGTAATATCAATAAATTGCTTTTGCATTGTATTGCTTCAAATGCAACCAATAACCCTAATTAAAAAGGCGTTGTTACCTTTGGGACTGTCACCCCTCCCGCGATTGTAACCATGAAAAAGGAGTGCTGAAAAAAAGATGCTTACGTTGATTTCAGCTCTTCGTGTTTGTATGTGGGTGTTTTAATGGGAATGTGGATCTTTCATATCAATTTGAGCAGTATGTATGATCTGGTTCCACATTGTGTGTGTCACGTAATGTGGGGAACTGGTCTTGGTCTTGACTCAATCTCGCCCTCTCTCCGTCTTGGTCTAAACTTGGTCTCAGCCAAAAAAAGTCTTGGTCTTATCTCAGTCTCAATAAACTCTGGTCTTGGTATTGACTTGGTCTCAGTTTCTTGACTACAACACTATGAGAAACAGTAGAGTAAAACCTAGCCAGCAGATGGAGCTATAGGTCTGTAGTTTACAGTGCCAACAGTCATGCAGCATTAGCAAAGCCCTCTTAAAATAGCAAATCCAGTGTACAGGAACTTAGGTTTGGAATTATAATTATAAAGCAATTCAAACACAAACATCAACCATAGCATCAAAAATAGTTATAGTTGAGTCAACACCCCTTTAAAACAATTAAAAACTTAACATAATGGGCTCCACAGATAAAACTCAGATCAAAGTTATTAAGCAGAGGAAAAAAACTAAAATACAGGCCCAAAAACAAATGCAACACATAAAACACAATTACTCAACTCACCAGTGCAGTCGCAGCGCATGCAAGAAGGCTGACAGGCCTTCCATAATGAGAAGAATGACAACTGTGAGAACAGCAAAGAAGTAAAAGACTAGGACCAGAAGCAAGAAGCCCCCGAGGTTGCTGGTAGAAAGGCCAATGTGCATCACCATGGACCACAGTACTTCTGACAACTCTGTGCAGGAGACAAAGAAGACACAGATTTCAGTGCTGTGATGAATTTGTGAGTGTAGAAGTCCACTTCTCTTCATAAAAAGGTGAGCGTACTGCAGTGTTAATTTATAGTCCAACATTGATGATAAAGGGAGGAAATGTGTGACTTACGTGCATGAGCCAGACTGAGGGCCCAAAGCCTAAGATAGGAGGCAGTATTGGAGATACAGCCCAGGCAGTACTCTATGGTGTGGATCGCCTGATGCACTGCCACATCCGCAAAGTTAAACTGTTGGACAGAGACACAACATCAAAACGTATATCATATGCATATCAACGTGAACTTTTAGAAAACAACCTCTCTACAACAGGTCCTGAGGTCCACATAGGAGAAAGTCTGGTTCATTGTGTGTGCATAATCATTTAGGTAATTGATAGGAAAGCCATTAGCCCCCAAATTAACAGAGGCATCATCGTCTCAGGACCCTGTGAACCCAAAGAATCAGCTGGCCGACTGGCGCCCGCTGCTTGAGGAATCCCTGCAACCCATGTTTCAACAAGTCACTTCCTGGAACACACAGCGACTAACATTTACATTTACACACACACACACACACACACACACACACACTACAACACACACACACACCCCTAAGAGAGCAGAAGGCAATGGTTGACAGCATACATAGACAACAAAGCGAGGTACAGAAAGTGATAGAATTGCTAGACATGCACTTTGACAGGAGGGGATAGGTTGCAGGGTGGAGGTGCAGCATGAGCTCCTGTCCTACCTCTTCCTCCTCGTGGGCCTTGACAGCAGGTGACAAAAGGCAGTACTTGGTTATTTACAACAGACACACAGATTGACAGACATAGACAAGACACCAGTAAACAGAAAAAGTAATGAGAGAAATCAGTTACTCAGTTAAAAAAGGAAAAAGGGGTGATAACATTACAGGATGACAATACTCTGCTCACATGTGCAGTCAGGGCATTTTAGAATTAAATTAGGGGAATGTATCAATTGATTTTTTTTTAAAAAAAAAGGTCCACATAAAACAAATCCCAATTCAGCTGTTTGCTGTAGTGTTAAAGCTCTTCAGGATAAACAACTTTCACAAGAAGTTAAATCAGCCTGCATTGTCTTTATATTTAAAGCAACTGCACACACACGGCAAAATAAGAAACACAGATTTACTCCAAAAAGTAAACAACAAAGTAAGTGACATTTCTTAATTTAATCGCTCAATAGCATTTACTATAACACTGGCAGTACGGAGCTTGTTAAACCCTTTGGCCAAACTGGACTTTCATCTATAATTGATGTTTGTTATTGTAACAGTGGAAGAGGAAACATGAGGTATCGGTTTCTGTTTCCAACTGTGACTGAGTGACTGAATTATTCAAAGATTTCAGTGGATCTTAACACCTGTGTTCTTCCCACCTCCCTCACCAAAGTGCAGGCCTGCCCTTACTCCAGCTTGAGGATGAAAATGCAGTTAGTGACGAGGAAATGTCTCTTTTACCTCAGGCTCCTCCTCAGAGTGCTGTGAGAGCTGGTCATGCTGGATGATTTCAGCCTGATCCTCAGTGGGCCCATTGCCCACCCTGATCCCTCCAAAGTTCGCCGTACCCTGACATAGATGATGGGTAAAAAAGCTAAATTAAAATGTGATAAATAACCACTTATTGTGTTTATAACTGAGCTAAAATGGGTTATTTTAAGTGAAAGGACTAGCAGCTCTGCTTGATCTTACCAGGTTTTTCCGCCATAAATACTGTCTCCGCAGAACTAGAGTTTTCACTATTAACATACAGGGAACACAAGCCAAGGCGATTACCACCAAGAGTGATTGTATTCCCATCTACATATTCAGGGGAGAAGAAAGAAAAAAACAAAACATTAAAGACAGACAACTAGCTTGTTGTGGTTAATTTTAAGACAAAGGATATCTGTAGGTAAATACCAAGTGTATCTGACCTGTCCTCTGTACAGAGGTTTGTTACTGGGGTCGTTGTAGTTGAAGAGAAACATGTTAATAAAGGCGATGAGGAGACTGGGAGCATCCCTGGAGGTGCGTGCATCATATGCGACCCACTTATAGAAGATCAGAATGGCTAGGTAGCCAAAGAGGCTGGACATGAAGACAATTTCTGGGATGAATCCCAAGTAGATATTCAGTGGCTTCTTGAAATACCTGCAGAGAATAAAACATCACTTCGTCACCATAGCAAGTATTCACACATGCAAAGAGAAAGAAATACAAGATACAAGAAATGCAAGTATAAATGGGGATTAAAAGCTCACAGGTGGTTGAAGAGACTGAGAGAAACTCCAAACAGCATGTGGATGACTCCCAGGACAACAGACATCTTCATCTTAAACGAGTTCAGGAATGTCAGCTTGTTGGTGGCAATGTTCCATATCTGGGAGACAAAATAGTCAAAGATAGTGTTGAACTGTTCAATATCTTTTCATTGAGAGTGGGCTTCATCTTTAAACAATATTCAGTTACAACAAACCTAATTGTAAGCAAGTTCATTTCAGCATTACCATTAACTGTTAGATTTCAGCAACAAGCTATTATTAATGGTTTATTTTTAATTGTCATATAATAATTTACAAAGACACAGCTTGAAAGCAGGTATTGACAAACACTTAAACTAGTTTGCACAGCAGAATAAAGAGAACACAGATTACAAAGAAAAATACTCACCGGATCGATGCCAATGGGGTACGGCCCTGTGAACACTCCATCTACAGCTGGGTCCAACTGCAAAATTTTATTTCCTTCCAGTGTGTCAAACCTGACCACGATGAGAACTCCAATTAGTTTTGTAACTTGAACTACTGTACACCGGATTAAAGCTCCAGTCCTACATCCAGTGATTACCAATGACACTTACGTCCAGTTGCCTCCTACTCGAGCGTCGAACATGGGCCTGACACTCCAGCCAGAGCCAAATACATTGAGGGACTTGGAGAAGCAGTCATTGTAAATGATCCCAGTGTAGATTGAGAAGATTCCCATTAGCAGGATGATGTAGCGCCCAGCAAACACCATGCCGAACATCTGCCAGAAAAAAAAAAACAAACCAGAGAGACAAGTTGAAGCTGTATCTCTGCATTTATGATAAATAAATCCACAGAAGCATCAAGTACAGGTCCAGGGCTGGTGTATCACCAGTAAGAACGGTGTAAGGCTGATGAGATGGCCATGATGGGATCCATACCTCATTATCGTTCTTCTGGGCCATCAGCCTGCTCTCTCTTAATACAAGGTACAGGGCAGCACAGGTCATGAGCACCCCGTGGCCCAGGTCCCCAAACATAACCGCAAAGAGGAAGGGGAAGGTGATGATGGTGTATGGTGCTGGAGACAAGGAGGTAAGGAGGCAGGCATCACATGAGGGGAGGGTGGTGTGGCAGGTGAAGCAGTAAATGAATGCAACATGTGTCATGATACACAACATATCCCAACAGGGTGACAATGGGTGATGAGGCAGCCTTTCAGTATAGTTCAATACTACAGGCAGCAGGGTAAACAGATTTTTAAACAACTGCCTTAAAATATATATATGATAACACTGATTGTCTAGATAGTGAGCCAGAGGTCCAAGTTTTAGGGATACACAGGTAAAAGATGCAACTGATGTTCACCTGGGTTGATCTCACGGTAGCTGCCAATTCCATAGGCATCCACAATGTTTTGGAAGCCTGAGGTGAACTTGTTGGTCTTGTTAAAGGTGGGTGGGGTCTGCTTGGTTTGCATTCTATTGAGGATGGAAGGCACAGTGGAGCCACTCTTTTCCTAAAGTGCAGAACACAATGTCATGCAACACAAGATTATGATACACATTAGTTTTCTTACACAGACCTGCGCTACTAGAACATTCTAGTAGAACAAACTGCCTGTTTGCCTACTGCGCAGGAAAACAGGCCATTCAAGAATTTGGAAGTGTCCTAGAGACATTTAAACAATCCTACTAATCTTTCTAAGAACAAGATCATGTGCTGAGAACGCTGAAAGCTAACTGTACACGAGGGTTAAGGGGGGTAGCCTGATATTTTCTCAATTTATATGATTTAGGGTCTCATTTCCCATCATTCTGAACTGACACCACGGCCTTCTTTAAAATTAGATTTTATTAAACTGATAAAATATTCTGAAAATATTATTAGCTTAGTTCAAACAGCCTGGCCGGACAACTTTGTGGAAAGCTGGAAGAAGTGCTACAGATAAGATCCTGATACAGTACATCATGGCCTGATGTTTCAAGATAAGCAGACTAAAGCTGAGCGCGAGCGTGTGAGAGAGAGTGAGAGCGAGAGCCAAATTCAGTGTAGAGACAATGCCATGGCTTACAGCAAAGCAACTTGTCCCCATGATGGGATTTTGTTGCAGTCAACCTAATTGTGGTTTATTAAAACAAAACATTTGTACAAGGCTCCTCCAGTTGGCGATACATATACTGATATTGGACTACAGTGCCGAATTAACACCCTGTTAGCACCTACTGGTTGTCTTCAAAACGGGTTCTGCAACATTCAAGACATTACCAGTTAAACTTGAACCAGAGTCTCCTTTCTAAGAATGAAAAGGGTGCCTTGTCTGTAACACATGAACTACACCTACTAACATAAACGGCTTAGGGCTCAGTTACTCACCGTCCCCCTGCGAAGGGCAAACTGGATGGAGTCCAGGTCAGAGACAGAACACCACACCTCAGCGATCAGACACTTCTGAGTGACATCAATGTTGCAGAGGTTGAGGGTGTGGTAGATGGCCTTCATCTTCCTCACCTTGATGAACCACACTCTGACCGTCTTGGCTGCAGCCTGCAGGACCCTCTGCCTGTGTTCCTCAGTCTGGTTCAGCACCTTTGGGGGCAGACAGGAGTAGAGGTGGTTGTGGTCAGAATTAAATCCTTTTTTTTTTTTTTTCCCCTTCCATGACTGTTTCAGAAGCGATCTTTTAATTACATTTCTGTATAATTCTGTGTAGAATATTTTATAAATGTCCACTGTGGGAACCAACACCTATTCCTTCCATTTTTGTTCACCCTTTTTTAGGATCTACAAGAGGATGAGGCAGGTCATTTTTCTCTTAATCAGAAATGACAAACTCTTCGTTACAGTGACCAGAGTTCAATTATTAACCAACATGCTATTTAAGAGGGAAAGCAGGATGTTCTAATTATCATAAATGCTCAATGACATTTACCATCTAGAAGTATATCTACTTAAAGCCACAGCTATGTGAATTGTAATGTCCACTACAGTCGGAATAATCTTTCATAATAAGAAAACAAAACATAGCAGCAATTAATCATACATTCCTTGATATTTCATAGAAAGGGTTTGCATTTACTGGCATGACTAGGAGGGCTGGGACGATATGTTTACCTCCCGATTTGATATTGTCACAATACTTTGGGTGTCGATTCAATATGTACTGTGATTCGTATTCGACAAGTAATGCGATTCGATATTAGGATTTCTGTTTGCTTTTTTTTTGGTTTAAATAGTATTATCACAACGCAAATTCTGTGTTAATGGTAATTCCCATTATGATTCAGGATTTAAAAAATATATTACAATCATTAAATAAAAGAATCTTGATACTTATGTGATTACTAAGCAGTAAGTCATGTTAGAGAGCAACGGGCTGTCTAAATCATTAGGTTTTCCAGAAAGCGATAAAGGATATTCCCAGGTATGCTGCTGTATGACTTACATTTAAAACAGAGTCCCATGATCAGCAAATAGCAAGATATTTAAGCTCTGTGCTGTCTGGCTACAGACTCGCCTGCTGTAGAGAGGCTTAATGGCCCACACATAGCTGATTGCCGTCCAAATAGCTCAACATTCTTCCTCATCCATGCCATTCGGTCATTCAGCTCTCATGCCCACATAACAACAAGCGTAACACTGCATCCACGCGCACCAAGATTCACAGTTCCCCGTATACAAAGTGGTGATAGGATGTTGATTGATTTGTCAAACAGGACACATGCCAAATATCAAGTATCTGTCTCGTGCTAGCCGTTTCTGTGGCTGTGAAGTAACTAAAGAGACTAAAACACTATAGCCCAGGCTGCAGCGAGTACAACAAATGTGATCTCTGTGATATGAGAGTCTGTGTGACATGATGTATAACACCCAGTGGCTGTATCTTCATCTGACAAAAATAAAAGTTTCTTATTTGCAAAGTTAAAAGAAGGAGGAATTCCCTGGGGCTCTAACTCACAGTAGATAACAGGTTCCTGGGGAGGAAATTCATGCAAACTCAACGCACATACAACCACAGAAAGCAGAGAGAAACGAGACACCACCCAGAGCATATGAAAACATTTGTGTCATGGAGGATGTGATGATTTCCAAAGCCATGCAATACCAGTGTTTGCGAGTCTACTTGCTTGATCATCAAGGAAAATGCATGCTGACACTTTGAAATGTGTATTTCTCAACTTGAACAAAGTTAAACGATATACAATATTAATAACAATAACTAGTAAAACAGATGAAAAGAACAAGGGGAGCATGTTGCTCTACAGAGGAGGCGGCTTGAAGCAGCACATATTGACACATGGCATCCTGGCTCTGGCTAAATCTACATCTGACCACTGCAGAGACACTATCCACAACCTGGGGGAGGAACTAGTATACATGACAAAAACAACCCACAGAAATGAAATGGCTGTAACTGGATTTAATATTCAACTAGTGGTAAAATGTTTACTATATGAAATTATGATGAATATAGTGTGTGTGTGTGTGTGTGTGTGTGTGTGTATACACACACACACACACACACACACACACACACACACACCCCCACCTCATCATAATTTCATTTTTAATGATAATAATTTAATTTGGTCTGTTGAAAGTCTCTGTGAAAAGTTGAACATGTTGAACAACAAAAGGCACCCAGACAGCGAACATTAAATGGCCAGCGAGCCAAACCTAAACCTTCCTTATCTTCTCCCTGTGTCTTCTGTCTCGCTTTAACTGTTGCCACCGTCTCTCTGTCTCGTCACGTTATCTGTTTTAGAGACACATGCGAGAGCCCGGTGTGGGCGTGGATAATGAGCAAACTGCAGCGCACACAGGAGTATTACACACCTTTTCTGTTTTATTAATTCGCACCCGTTTTGCGTTTATGTAATTGCACATGACGACATCTCAATTAGATTAATTTTGCAGCCTTAGAAAGAAGTAGATTTATCACCTCGCTATTAACAAAATTACAGTACAAGAGTGACTGAGAGAAGTCCTCCTGATGTTTTAGACACCTCAAGAGCAGTTTTGATTGCCAAACCTCCATCCCTAACCTTTCCTTTAAGTATTCGTATCACTCTCTTTCCATCTATTATTTATATCAGTCGCAACTGAAGCATAACGCTCTTGTTTTCTGCTGTCATTTGTGCAACCGAAATCAAATCAATTTATTGGGTATAAAATATATGGCTTAGAGACTAGACAGGAAGCTGAGAATGAACTATGTGTTACTGTCTTAACTGTCATCATGCCTTACGAAATTAACCGTAGATTTCTGAAGAATCTCTTCCTGACAAAGCAGAAACCAAAAAAAAGGAGAACTAAACAGTTTAAGTGTGTTTTTGTGGCATTCAGTGACTCAACATTGCGTGGGTGTTTCCCCTGCTAGTGTGTTTACCATTTGCAGGTCCTCAATGCGTGCGTTCACCCCTGCAAGCATCTCTTTCCTCTCCTGGGGTGTTTCTGGACACGGGTACAAGGTTGCTCTGAACCTGAAGACAGATAAATAAGCACATATAAGGAACTGTTGGCCAAGAACACTTCATAAAATTATACAAATGTTGGCCAGCCACTTACCCCTCACAGATCTTCTTGACTCTATTCTTAAGCTGGTCTCCCTGGAAGAAGATGATGAAGACAGACTTGTGGACCTGGTCGCCCTGTAGAAACATCATACAGTCAGGACATCAGAGAAGACTGAAACGGTCACTACATCTGACTAACTTTAGAGGAAATTTAGAGACTACTGAACGTGATTTTATTTAACAGTACTAACCGAAGTCGGGTCCTCCAGTGGATCTTCAATGTCTGCCTGCCTGAGGAACACATTTCCTCGACAAACTCTCCACAGCATCCTCTCAAATGTGGGAATACGTTCCCTGCCAATGACTCCAGCCACAAATCTATAACAGACAGAAACATTTTGTCACTTAAACTTAAAAACTTAACACTCAGCTAGGCCCTTTATTAATAGTTAAAGTTATATTTAAGAGCAACTTGTGCTTCTTAACTGCTAAGCAATGTCTCCAATTTCATAGCCTCAGCAACATAATTAGTAATACACAGTTTTAAAGTCTGGGTCATGCTTGAATAGCTGGAATATTCCTTATGTAAATGGTTAGCAACTTTAATTCTTGCTCAACAAGATATCAAATTCCTTTCAGTGAAATGAGACAAAAAAAAGACTATATTCCTGTAGTCAGTCAGTTTCCCCCACAATAAAGGAGAATTTGGCAGCGTATTGCCTGTCTATTCTTTGGTTCTGTCTTAGGGAAAAGACCGTGAAATGTGAATTCTGAATAAATGTCCACTTTCGGTGACCTTTGTTGCCTGACTAAGCTGCCTGAGCTGGTGTGTGGGAGGTGACTGGCTAACACTCTGGTCTCAGACACTGATTTCAGCGGAAGTTCACACAATGGAAATGGAAATCGCAGAGAAAAGCTGAATCCTTCTGAATAAGGACAGACCACACAAAACAGACTGACCCCAGTCTGAGGGCAGCTCCTCGGTTAGCCTCATTAGGGTCCAGGGGGGCTGATGTCTCCTCCAGTAAACTGGGATCCTCCATCTACACGAGAGTCAGTTAACAAATCATCAGGAACTGCATTACCATATATACATACTTCTCAGACATTTTTTTTTATGTATGTTGAGATTTGGACAGGAGAAAGATACAAGGGCTAGTAAATGGCTGAACAGCAACGTGTTTAAATGCTAAATGATTCACCTTAATTAAAGCTCACACAGTTTTGCCTGTGAAGGCAATGAAGTGAAATATAACTAATGTGAATAGCCGGTGTAAATGGGCCAAGGCCATGTGAGCTACTATAAACGATCACGAGTGAAACACCTTTTGCCAGATCAAGCAGCAATAAATGCTCCTTTGTGTGTATGTGATCAGTGCAGACAGCTTATCAGAACAATCTGTATTACACCCAGGCAAACCAGAAATTGCTGAGTTTACTAAAACATTGTTTAGCCACATTGAACATATCAAAAAGGTATGGTTTTAAAATAAAAGTAACAATATCAGTATCTTTAAAATAGTTTCTCAAGCTGTATTTAGTAGTTTTAGATGTTGCAACCATGGCAATAAACAATTATAAAGTTAAGTAAAATCAAACTCTTCTTTCAAGCAGCTACAATGTTGGGAAAATAAAAGACCTCAGCACATTGTTTTTCAAGGCGTACATCCACAGTTTAGCTGACCTCATCAAAAAACTGTTGTGTGCGACGCAGGATGTGCTTGAGCTCAGTCAGTTCCAGGAAGTTCTTTTTTAGGGCTTCTTGGTTGGTGTTTATTTCCTTTAGCTCATTTTCAAGCTTCTCAAATGTGGCCTGTGGGAGGACATACAGAGGGTTCAGCAGAGGGACCCAGTAGATGATAAATATTACAGTTTATGATTAAGAGAGAGAGAGAGCCGTTACCTCCAGGTCGATCATGTCCCTTGGGAAGGGGACCTCAGGGTTCTCTCCTGTGTCAACTATTGGGATATTGTCCTTCTTTATTTCTTTCTCTACAAATCCTGCAAAATAAAAGTAACAAGGTAAACAGATCAAAATTAGCATGCTGGCTAAATTTGGCATACCGTATTAACATTGATGCAAAGCTGAATTGTTTATTAGTGTGCACTGACCATTTTAAATAAACAAACAAATAAATAAATAAACCACTACTCCACATAGTGAGCACTAAGCTAAGGGCCCCACTTCTCTTTGTAGGGCCATTTAAAGGGTGGAAATCAAATTTAAAAAAATAAATAAATAAATAAAAGGTGTGTTTCAGGAGACTGAGTGGCAGCCATGTTAACATCCACCCAGTAAACTAAAGGCAGAGGGAGCTCACTATTGTTTTTTTTTTGTTTTTTTTTAGAGAGGGAGCTCACTTACTCAGCTTGCGATCCATCTCCTCACATCGTCGTACTTCATTGACAAACTTTCGTTGGAACACATTCACATCAGGATTCAGCTGCAAGAAAGAAAAAAAAATAAAAATAACAAAAGTGAGGGTCAAGCAACAAAACATAATGTCATGTTTAAAAAGACATGACTTTAAAAAGATATAAATTGTGCATCAGTAACAAGTTGAGCATGGGTTCCAGCACACAAACTACATCAGCAACCTATGCTAATGTCAATGGACTGCCAGATACTGTATAACTGTCCACTGGCTACTCATTCTATCCATCATTAACCATTAATAAGGTATTTTCTATCTGGTACGAGTCGTAACAGATAGAAAATACCTTACGCAACTTACGACCCTCGGACCCTATGTTCTGTGTGCCGTTTCTTCTCTGTCTTAGCAGAGGCTGCCCTGCCTCCAATGCTAGAGCCAGCAGGCTGAGAAACACAGCTGATTCCACTTGCCTAGTCAGTCGAGAGCACAAGAGCTGGCGAAGAAGCTGCTGTCAGAGTCAGTGGACCTGAGAGCTGAGGAGACTGTGAAGACCAGATGGCAGAGAGAAACCCCACAGGGACTTCAGTGGAGTCCAGTAGTTGAGTGTATCTATAGTGTGGAGATTTAGCCTTTGTTTGCACCATGTGACTGTGTGCTTAATCCTGCTAACGCTACCTTTTGTCTGTGTTTGCATTGCCTTAGTTCCCCTCACCAATTCACCTTATCGTTTCCTGTTTTAGGAAGCTGTTTTGGGTTTCACCGTCTTTGAGATAGACCTTCTGTTAGTCCTTACGTTCGTTTTTATTTATTTGAACAGATCTGTTTCCTTGTCTCCTTCAAGCCCCACAATTATACATAAATACATTTAAGAAGTGTACAAAAGCTGATTTTCTATATAATCATTTACAAATTGTTACAATAAAAAATTTTTAAACTGGTGGAATATGTCAGAGGATAGTTTGGTAAAATGGATTAAGATACCACGGTTGATGCACAGACCTACTCTGTTATATTCTAGCACAAAGCTTCCCTCAGGGCTTGTCAGGAATGGGCTTTCTCATGTGTGGAATGAGGGGTCAGCTGTGAGCACGTGATGACCATGATGCAGAAGGCACGCACTTTCTGAACAATGTCAGTGATGTGGTAATTTTTAAGTCACCATGACAGGTAACACTTGATGACTTAAGCATGCTAGCCCCCCCCCCCCCCCCCCCCCCCCCCCAACAAAACAACAGGTACCAGTTTTGGGAAGAAGGGCAAACCAAAGCACAATTTGTAGATAAACAAAGCCATCATAATTCAGGAGGACAACAGTGGACTTACATCACGAAACTGCACCATCCCGATCTCTCCTAGTTCACTGACACAACAGTAGGCAGCTTCTGACTGAAGGAAGAGCTGAGCCAGCGTCATCTCTTCACTTCTGAAGAGTTCTCCCATGTTGCTGAAGGATGTGAGTGCTCAGCACTCTTAAAATCCACCAGAAACTCTAGAGGCTGAATATTGATATTGTCCATTAGTGACACTCAAATACTAGCAAACTTGATTTTCAGATGAAGTGAAGTGAGACAACCGCTAGCAAAATATGAAATATCTGAGTAGTTCTATATTCAACATGTTTCTCTACATCGCACGTAAGTGTCAAATCACTAATGAGGGAGGCTTATATCAGTTGTGTGTTAGTTTAGTACAAGGGTGAGAAGCCGGCATGTGACAAAAACAGAAAAGAAATAAATATGGCAGCGTGCTCCCATGCTGATCTCATGATCAGTGCAGGAATGTAGTTACACTGAGAAGGATTTTTTTCTGTACCATTACAATATAGGGGACTTTGAAGTGGCTATAATTTCTATTGAGGGAGCAAAGTACTGGTTAATAGTCAATGTCACTATAATGCAGTTTCTGTATTGCTTGTCATGTAATACTAAATGTGAGGATTTCCTCAGGATATCTTGCAGCGAAGCAGCATAAACTCCCAACTGGAAAACGACCACACAGGGTTCCTGTAACGTTAATCTGTGGATTACAGAGTAGCATGTGACCTGTAGCACTAGTAAGCCTCCACTGTCAACACGAAGTGCACATTATCTGAATGAACACAGCATACAGGTTTTGCATAACACCACAAAACTTGACAATTTTAATGTTTAATCTAATCGGGTATAGCGATCGTTCCTGTAATTAGCTTAACGTTAGCAAGCTTCCCTGACTAATTTACAGCAGCTTCACCTGTCAAAGCGGATATCAAACAGCTAATGCTATTAACAAACCAAATTAACATGTCAATCGATGCACCAAAACTATTAACATCGCAAAATACAATATGTAAGACATCACTTAAGCTAATTAACGTTAGCTAACCTAGCTTTTACGTTATTTAACGTTAGCAAAATGATTTTAATTTAGTTGACCGGTGCTGGTCCGATTAGCCAGTGTTGGTTAAAGAGTAACTTTAATATTAGGAACAAGATGACGTTGTACAGAGATTAATATTAACTTCATCTGACATCAGGTTGCTGGTCAGCTAACTTAGTGTTGGATAACGTTAACCTATAAAGAGGGTGTGGGGCTAACAAGATAGCTAACGCTAATATAGCGCACCTGTGTTCAATAATAACATCAAAGCTATCGTACTTTCATTGACTTATTGTCTCAATTACATTATAAGTAAGCAATAGTTTTTAAACATCATGTCCTTACTGTTTAAGTGGATATCGTGTCTCTCTCTCCTCTTTGCTTCCTTCTTGGTTTCCTCTCTCCGTTTGTTGTGGACTGCTCGATGGTCGGTGTGAAGCAGGTTTGAAACAGCAGACAGCTTCTTTTTCTTCTTCTGCTGCTGTTTTCACGTTTTACGGCAGTTTGCATTACTGCCACCTTCTGGTTAGGTCGGGTAATCAGTCCAGTGGCTGTACAATTAATAACATAAAATCAATTAGTCATGTTATGCCTTCTAGTCTGTCTCCATAGTCTAATATACTTACTACTACTGACTTGTCCTGTTTTCCACACTTGTGTGATCATCACTTGTCTCGATTCTGTATATTTTCTGCGTGTGACTAGAATAATGCTAATGTCTCTTTTTCACGACACTGATCACAATGACCTGTTAGATGTTTTCCCTGATGAAAATTGTCACTACTGTGTCAAATTCTTTGTCTGCTCTTTGTCCTGTTAGCTCCTGTACTTCTTACCATACCTACTTGACTTTTGATTGAGTGTTGATTTTGTTCTTTTGTTGCACAAGCCCAATACAATCATTTCAGCATCTTTTACAAATTTGTTTGCAGGGACACCTGAATGTACTAGGACCCACATGCATTCGATATTTCCCCCTTGACTAACTATTCTTGAATTGGCAAAGAAGAATTCATTTGTAGATTTTGATGATTACTGGCTGTAACTGTCTTAATGCATGTGAGTGCTGTTGAGACAGAGTCACTACTAATGAGTATTTTTGTGTCACAACATCAGCATTGCAACAGAACAGTATATATATTCAAATAATCTCATGTTCTTTCTTAAATTTTCACCAGGTAACTGGGAATCAAAACTGTGGACCCTGTTCCATCTGTTTGGGTAGGATATGTTTGGTATTTAGTTAAGTATGCGTTCTATTTCCCACTGCTACTTTACATTTATCATCCCACCATGGCACTGCTTCCTCGTTACCTTTAACGATGGACACTAATGCAGCTGATATTACCTTCTTTTTTTATCAAATGTTTCTGTGTAAATATTAGTATCAGTCTGACACTTTCTTTCTAAAATTTCTCCCAATTAGCATTCTCAAATACCCATTTCTCACTGTGCTAAGTGATATAGACATATTTATTGACCAGATGATTGTCACTCTCTGGGGTTCCTTCTTGGTACACCCTTTAATCACATATTGGTGCCAATATTACTGGAAACCAGCGTAAGTCTAGCATAGATTCCTTTCTGTTACAAACATCTTTCCTTGATTTATGGGAGGTGATGGGGGCAGTGGATAAGACACATGACTTTGATGTGAGAAACCCAGGTTCAAATCCACTGTGAAACACCAATGTGTCCCTGAGCAAGACACTTAACCCCTAGTTGCTCCAGAGGCGTGTGACCTCTGACATATATAGCAATTGTAAGTCGCTTTGGATAAAAGTGTCAGCTAAATGTATTTCCATAATTTAAGCACACAAAATTATTTTCATCTAACAAATCTTCCATTACCTGATTATTATCTGTTTTCTCACACTCCCATCATGTGTTATGCCCATTAAATTCCTGCACCATAGAATATTATTTCTATTCTGTAAGGAAGTATTGCTGCTCTTTTTATGTCTACACTACATCTTTGTATGCTGTAAAAGTCTTACTGTTTTATATTTATATTTATTTATGTTATTCATTTTTTTGACAGGAACAATGCTCATTTTACTGTTAATGAGTCAGAGTTAGCCTAGAAGGTCTGTCTCTGGTCAGATAAAAAAAAAAAAAAAAAGGCAATCAGAAAATAGAAATTAACAACATTTTTTAACATTCATATACACAACATAAAAATACTAACAGAATAGCACAGTGCACATTCACCAATAACACATAGTATACCACATGGAAGTTTAATCCAAATTAAGTAAGAAACAAGGTTTGGTAGGGCAGGACATGGCAATTTTATATACTGCACATTTATTTACAGGTAAACTCATAGTGCTTTAAAACACATACAGCAACGAGTTACATGTACATAAAAATAAAATACAAGAAAAGACAACAGCAACAAATGAAAAGAGAAAAACCAGGGCGGTGAGGAAAACTTCAGACTAGAAGTTGCTGTTTGAGCATGTGCACACGAGTATACACTGCCTTCTAATGGTCACCGTGTGTAATTACATGCTTATTGTAAGTTTAATTTTGAATTGTAACCGGAAATTATGCTACACTATTGTGTCTGCCTTGAACAAGACTGTATACAAAAAGGCTTTGACCCTACTTGAGCACAGTTGTAGTTACTGATTTTCACCACTAGAGGGCAAGATAACTCAAGCTCTGGTGTTTGAAGTAAAAAGTAGCTAGCAAGTTACCAGTTAGTTTTTCCTTTTGTGATGGGTTGTTGCTGGATTAATGAGCTGAAATGCACTAATAACATGGGCCAGGCTTCATATTGCTTGATTACAATATGTTCATATTTTAAATACAGCTAGGCTACTGCTAACATGACTGTATGAGACATCTTGATGTCTTTATTGTCCATTGAACAATGTGGGGTTGGATCTTGAAGGTGAGGCTAATTAGCCTAGGCTAATTCTCTGACGCTAATAAAAACTTTAAGAGGAGGATTCCCTCCATTAAAGAGATCTAAATGATTACGTTCAGTCAGTGTAATGATCTGATTGTGTTTGTCACTGAATGAGTAACTTACTAGTTAGCGTCGAACTTAACATTGCTCAATATATTATACTATACATACTATATGACGGCAATGCGAATCATTAATGTACAGTAGCTCGTTCTTGATTTCTTCAATTTGGTCACTGTGTTTTGAAAGTATTTACAGATGTTAAATAATAGTAGTGATATATGTATATACCGAATCTAATATTACCAGAAGTTGTAAGCTAGCATCTCTGCGTTGACGCTGATTTGACGAATTACATGTAGAGGTTGTTGTTCCTGTTTGTGACCACTAGAGGGCAGGAAACATTCATGATGTTCTAAATACAACTCAGGCTGCGACTCTAGCTGACCCAGTGTGATGGAGTGTGTGTTATGTATGGTACTGCACAGCAAAGCTCATTGTGGGATACTATTGGTGCAATGACATTAAAGTTTTCTGATTCTGTATCAGTATTAATATCAACAGAATGATTATTACTATAAAACAGCTGTGACATAAATATTGGTAATAACTGCATTCATAAAGACCTATTTTAGTTCATTTTTCTCCTGTGGGGAAAACACTTGTGGGTGATTTTAATGTTTTATATCATCAACAATATGTTCAAGATTGACTGGTGAAACGTTGCTTAGCTTACAACAATTCCTATAGTTTTATTTTGTTTTAAGAAACTGTGTTTATGTGTGTTTAAAAGTTATTGCTTTAATATAGTTTAATTTCTAGTAAATGAACTGTTAAACTTGCCACCTTCCACACACAACACATGGAAGATCAACATGTCTTATATTCTCTTTTACATGTTAAACTATGTGTTTCTTTCCTTTAAAATTAACATGTGACTCTAGCGATATGACATAACCACAGTTTCAGAGATTGTGAACTAAAGGTTCAGTGTGTACGTTTTAGTGACATCCAGTGGCGAGGGTTGCAAATTGCAACAAATGGCCCCCTGTGCATTCACTTGCTCGTCCGACAAAATAAGTACTTTATAATAAATGTCTTAATTCTAATGGCAATTGTAAATTCAGCAGTAAAAAAACTAACTTTATACTTTTTCTCCAATAGGGTTGTACATTATATCAATTTAATTTCTAAATTCAAGAAAAAAAAGGCTTTGAAAACTGTGAACTGTGCCGCCATGTTTTTACAGTTGGTAGGAACTGCGGTGTATGTAGATAGAAATGACTCATTGTATGTATATTGTATTACATTCTTGTCAATAGATCCTCCTAAATATTACACACTGAACTTTTAATTATCATATTTCACTGGTCTGAACTGATGGTGGTATTGGATCTCGCCTCTAGTAGCCCTCACCTTTCTGTGTTTGATAGGAGTGAGTCACGTCTCCATAAGAGGCGGAGTCTGGATATCTGCTGCCCCGTGGGGACAGAATGGGGTGGAGCCCCAGCAGCAGGGGGAGCCAGGGTCCGGGTGTAGGAAAGAAAAAGTTTGACTGAGTGGTTTCACAGGGAGGAGAGGCATTTGAGTCAGGGCACACATGCCTCAGCTGTGAGAGGCCCTACTCCCCTTGGCTGGCTGGCATCCCAGAGCAGAGCAGAGAGAGACATAGTGTGTGAGAACGAGGGTGAAGAGAAAGTTTAAGAGTAAAGTAGACTAGGAAGAGGCAAACGAGTGGTCAAGAAAGTTATCTGAAATTAAAGAGAAAGATTAGGGACTAAGTTGAGTGCAGTGTGGCTCCTGCAGGTTGATTTTCAGTAGTGTATTTTTAACTGTAGTGAGTGTGCAGACGGTTTGTATTTGGAGTTGACAGCCATGGCGGATACAGGTGTCAAGAAGGAGCACGCAGTCCTAAAAGAAGTGCCTTACGATGATGACGAGGTCGCTCTGGTGAGTGCTGCCACCGAGCCGGCAGTAGATGACGATGACCCTGCAGAGGAGGTGGACCTGGTGCTGGCAAAGGGTTCTGGAGGCAAGAGCGAAGCACAGATGAACGGGGTCATGGTTCTGTCTCTGCTAGACAAGATCATTGGGGTGGTAGACCAGATCCAGCAGACCCAGAATGGGCTTGAGGCCCGGCAGGAGACCATGGAGAAGTCAGTGTCAACCATCCAAGGGGAGCTGGCTAAGTTGTCCAAGAACCACATTGGCACAGCCAACACTGTCAACAAAATGCTGGAAAAGGTACGCAAGGTCAGCGTCAACGTCAAGACGGTGCGCAGCAACCTGGAGAAGCAGGCGGGCCAGATCAAGAAGCTGGAGAGCAACGAGAACGAGCTGCTCAAGAGACGTAACTTCAAAGTCCTCATCTACCAGGTGAAATGGGGGGATACTGAGGGCTGCTGTGAGTTTATGAGCTTGTTCTTTTATTATTTTCATCACAGGTTGGACTAAGTAATAACAAATAGTCTTTGTTTGAGAATGTGGTGGGGATACTTGTTGCACACAGAGTACATGTTAGTCCTGAAAAGGGTTGGGTTACATTCCCCACCTCAGAGTTGGCAGAGAGTGTGAAAAGCACCTGAAAAGCTATGAAACCATCAGAGCCATCATCTCACCAGCGACTTAATGTAACACTATGGTATGAGTTGACCCTTGTTAGTGAAAATGAATAGTTTCTCAGGATACAGGATGCTGGCAATAGTTTCGGCTCTGTGGTTTCCATGACTGACTTTCCATGACTTAAATGAGGCTGTAATGTTTACGAAGAATCAGACACTGTGGTCCAGTATTTAGAAGCTGTTGTATAATTTACAGTCGCGCTCAGTGTGAGGTGGATTCTTCCTCTCTTTAATGAAGGGAATACCAGTAGCTTCCATGGAAAAATGAAGGCAGATAGTGACCCCTCCCACATAACACAGGACTTCATGATTACCCAATGAAACTATTTAAAGACTAGTGGGTGTAAATAAAAATATAAGGCCTATAAACACAGGAATGAAGGGCTACTTGAGACAGAACCAACGCCCCACCTCTGACTGCTCAGAGGAAGGATAGTTGGCAGGCTGCTGCCATGTAAGATGAAGATATAGTTTTTGTTATTAAGATTTCTCAGAAGTAGGACACTGGCTGCATTCATGCATTCATGGTGCACAAACTTGCACTTGAATATGCGAGGACATAAGAAGTGTGGGAATTGGGGTTGGGGCAATTTTATTTTAGGAAGCATAGCAGCTTCTCCTCAGAGAAACAATCGGGACCATGATCATCTTAAATATATTTACATTACATTTATTCATTTAGCTGACACTTTGATCCAAAGCAACTTACAATAGCTATAGATGTCAGAGGTTGCACACCCCTGGAGCAACTAGGGGTTAAGTGTCTTGCTCAGGGACACATTGGTGTTTCACAGTGGATTCAAACCCAGGTCTCTCACAACAAAGGCATGTGTCTTATCCACTATTCCATAACCCCCAAGTGTTTCAGTGGAGCAATGATCGGTCTAACTACCATTTTGCATTTGAACTCCTTTTTTTAATTTTTTAGATAAACATGCTGTCATGTCTGGCTGGTAAACTTGCTGCTTACATCATGCATGCAGCACTTTATTCTAAGTTTATTTTTTGTGCAAAGGGCTCTCGTGCCCTTCGATCTGGAATTTAGTTATTAGACTACAAATCAAATGACAAGAAATGGTCAGTGGTCGTTACCTTATGCGTATCATAACCTCTGCAATATGCTAGCTAGAAAAGAGAGAATATTTTCTTTGAAAAACATTAGTAACAGTGAATGTGAGAGTTGCAAGACTCTCGTGAGTAGAGCTTACTTCAGGATCTGTATTAGCAGGCAAATATTTTCACACCCCGCTCCTGGGATGTCCACCGTCGGAGCGGGTTACACTATTGGCATCTAGCAGAAATCCAATCATAGATGTTAGGCCTTAATAAATTACTCTGTAAAGCAGGTGTCTCCCCTCCCTACTGCAAGCGTTTTTAACTGCATGTCTGTGAGCAATTGTCAATGTAGGACACAAAAGTAGTACAAGAAAGTGTTCATAAAGCACTAATTTATAAAGCTTAGGATTTTACCGATTTTACTCTTACCCTAAGTTTTGATTGTTTTTCAGCAGATGTCATCAGCAGATTTAAATCATTCCAAATAATTTCCTGTGCTGTAAGCAATGTAAAACTGTTGTCACTGTCTTAACATGGTCCCTGTCACGTTTTCCAAGTGGTTGTAGGAGCTTCTATGTTGCAGTAGCTGCTTCTTGCTCCCACAATCTATTTATTGCCAGAGAATGACTGTACGGGTGTCCAGTTTAACTTAGGCTGGCCCGAAATTGGCAGCATTGCAAATCTGCACTGGCTCTCAGCCATGTTTCACCCCTTTCCACTGTCTGTTTGTGTGTTAATGTGTTAGAGTAGGTTAAGTTTAGAATTAGGTTAAGGGTTGAGGTTAGGGTTTGTAGAGGTTATAGTTAAGGTTAGGTGAAGAATTACCAACACAAGTGTGTTTGTGTGTGTGTGTGTGTGTGTGTGTTCGTCCATTCCTCTGATACCAGCTTTATCTGTAGATGCCGTATTTTTCTCTCCTGTCACTCTGTCCGTGCACTCTGAGAATAGCCACATACATCAGAGTTTCTAGCAACGGAGGACTTGACAGTTATGTTTTATAATTAAACCTTCAACGATGGTTGCACGCAGGATCCCTTGGCAACAGCAGGGTGGGGCGATGAAGACATGTTTACCAAATGTACATTACATATCAGTATCACAGTGTAGAAGTACTCCATGACAAGTCTTGCATTCAACATTTTACGTGAGTAAAAGTACTGAAGTATGAAAATATAAAGTGGTTTAAAGTACCAAAAGTAAAAGTACTTATCATGCAAAGCCATTTCACAATCTGTCAGAATATTGTTGGATTATTTATGCATCAATTTCTAAGCATCTCTAATGTTGCAGCTGGTAGGTGGAGCGGATTTTAACTACTTTATATTATGCTTAATTTAACACAATGCATTTTACACAGCAATTTATTTTATCAATAATCTGAATCGGCAAAGTGACAAGTGACTAAAGCGGTCAAATATATGTAGCAGAGTGAAAAGTATAGTATTTTCCCCCAAAATGTGGTGAGTAGAAGTACAAAGAAGAATAAAAAGGAAATACTTAAGCAAACTAACTCAAAATTGTACAGTATTTGAGTAAAGTTGTTACATTCCACCATTGTATCTCAGATATGCATCACAATATTTTGTGATAACAGATCTGTCAAGATCTAATCCCACAAACAACGGTGTTCCTGTGGTTCCTCATGAGACTGAAACATGAGCCAGCCTCACTATGGTCCCTCTTGAACAAATAAAATCCTCATCAGAACCATGATTGTGCAACTGTACTTCAGTTTTTATATTTTGGGAGTTTAGAACTTGAAATATATGTTAGAGAGGGGCATCTGTGGAACATTTCCGTTACAGTGTCTTTCTGGAGTTGCAGGGCTGGACTTTTAGAATAACAAACTCCTTACTGTAAGTGACCTTGCAGCAGCTGAGGTTCTTCCTGCTGCACAATCAGCCTGTCATCAGGGCTAAAAGGCCCACAAATGGTCAGTGATCCAATGAAGCCCTGCCTTCACACCTCCCCTGAGTTTCTCTGCTCTGACCATATTGCATCTAATATTGCTGCCTTTTATAGACCAATTGTCTTTCCAGAAGAAACATAATCATTCTAAATGAGTCTAGGTTTATTTCCATATTTCCCATAAGTCTCATATTGCCAGGCATTAGAATATTTTATTTCAGCCTTGCACACCTAATTTCCTTTTGTAGTGTTTCCTAAAAGCACTTACTGTCAGGAAGTACACTTAACAACAGCAACATTGTGATAAAACGATTTATAAAAAATATTGTGGCTCATTCTCTCATCTCATTGAAGCCTCATGATGGATTTAATATAATGATGATAAATGTTGTAAATGTTGCTCTAGAGGCTTTCTGTTTCTGTAGCAACTCCACATTCAATCAATAAGGAAGCAGCGCTTGTCTTTTTGTAACAGCTATACTTAAATCTTTCGCTTGGAAAATTACTAAAATGATTATTCAACTATTTGTTTTAGATAATGTTTTGCCATTATTTGATAGAACAGCTAAAGAAAGAGATAGGAAATATGGGGGAGAGAGAGAGGGGGGATGACTAAGAGCCACAGGCTGGAATTGAACCTACCTCCTACAATTCCCAGAATGGAACTTCACCCCAACGGCTACATGGGAGATTCGGGTGTGTTATGCTAGTAATAGCTAATGTAATTAGCTAGCCTCAAGCAGAGATGACGTCTGGTGATCTCACTTTATAACTCCACACCCCCAGATTTTTTTATTCTCAATCTTGTATTCTTCAACCCAAACTGACACTGACTGAAGTGACATCACTTGAAGCAGTTAATCAGATTTCACCCAGCTACCTCATATGCAGTTGTACTTCCCAAGATGTGTGAAATTGGTCCCCTTTAAATCCCCTAATTCTGTGGATTTACAGACTTTGTAAATGTAGCTAGACGACATGATTTCCATGTAATACAAGTAGTGGTGTGAGTGCTCCTTTTAGTTTTATAAGGGGAACTGTGCTTTTATCAAGGACTTTAAACTGTGACTCAGCCAGTGGGAACTGGGGATCATTTGTGTGTTTCATAATGTGCATTATCTCTTTAATTATGTGGATTGATCTACTTTATGCAATGTGATAGTGTTGTCCATTAGAGTGTGAGACAGTATTGCTGTGTGTCTGAATTCTGGGTGTGTTTGGCTGCAGCTCAAGGACTGTGATACCCATGTGGTCAACTCTATCAGGGAGATGTAAGACTTCTCAGTTACAGTCTACTTATTCCACGCCAACCTCAAAGGCCTTCCAGAGCTCAGATCGCAGCCAACAAGCCCCAGCCCTATTTTCTTTAATAGCTTTTAACCCTGCCGGGACTATTTAATACCTCAATCCCACTTACTCTAGACATAGTAATCCAGTCATGGCTGTCGGTCACTTCAGCTTACTGAATCTTTGTTTCCAGGCATAAATCAGATCTCGGCCTCATTACAAAGAGGGTAGTTAGGAAGCACTTAGCCCCTTGCATGGGTGAACAACCAACCCAACTAAAAAGCACTCGACCAGCAGCACCAACTTAGTGTTGTGATTCATCCTGCTGGCATCTGTCTGACTCTCCTGCCAACATGCCCACTTGTTCTCCTCCCTTCTTCTCAGTTTCTCTCCCCTACCACTCCCGCTATCGATTTAGCCCGTTCCAACTCAGACGTCTAATGTAGAACCCAAGGGCACAGCTCATTCAGTATTTGCTACAGTACATGTACACTATGTTGTTCTCTTCCAGTCTCTCCTCTCTGTCCTTTTTCTCCTGCTGCACTCCTCTTCTCTTTGCTAGTGGAAAGATATCTGGCAGGCTCCACATTTCACTGTTGCATGTCAGCTACTATGTCAAGCCAGCGCCAAGTTCCAGTATTCGATGGAGTGTGAGCCTCTGCATGCAAAAAGTTGTCAAACAAGACATGTTCTATTATAAAAAGAAAAAACTTTATAGATAATCATTCCTGAAGAAAGAGAACACTAATGAGAAACAGTATAGTCTCAGTGCGAGTCCAATTCTGGAGAGCTAACCCTAACCTTGTCCCACCCCACATCTTCTCAAAATTGTCGCCGTTTGCAGACACTGTTCTGCTTAACTGAATCTCAGCACTTCCACACCATCTGTGGCTGACTTCTTAGAAAAGGCAAAAAAACGCTTTGAGTGTTTCTGTCACTCGTTTAAGAGACGGCGATGAAGCTAGTCGCACCTGAATTTGGAGTGCCCATGTATTAAAGCCTTTATGCTAAATCCACTGAAACGGACCAGTACGAGCTGACAGGCAGGTTAGCGACTTTATCCTGTCATTTTCTTTCTTTCCAAAGCCAAGTGTTACAGTATGAGAGTCCTACCTGAAGAGAGGCTATGAATTCTTCATATTACGCGATACGAGAACCACATAGAACATTATTTATCAAATTGGGTTGGACTTAACGAATTTAGTTGGAGGACACACATGTGACAACATCCGGTTTTCAAAATAAGGTGTCTATACAGTATGGAAATAAGATTAATTGGATTATATTCACAGAATGGATCAAACATATTACATGTGTCCATTAAAAGTAAATGGACACATGTAATTTACTTTACCAGACCCTCTCCTCTGACCCACCCACCCTCAATAGTCCCTCCAAATCTTGTGGGAGACTATTTAATTCATGCAATGGTAAAAAAAAGACGCAAAAAATGTGAATGTACTTGTTCGGTATTTGGCAAATTTTTTCATTATATTCGGCTTCGGATAAATTGTTCACCTTGTTTTATGTTTTCTTTGGAGGAAAAAGAGTTTTTCATGCTGACATGGTATTTCAAGTTTCAAATTTGTTTATTGTCATTCATCCACATACAGAGTGTACAAATGAACGAAATGCCCTTTCTCACAGTCCAAAGTGCTAAAAGCAAGATCACAATAATCAACTTACAGTAACTGACACTAGACAAGAATAGATGTATTATTGGAAAGTGGAGTGAACACAGTGTGGCTGGCAGTTTGTAGTGCAACCCATATCTAAATCTATACTTCATAATAGCAGCAACAAAAGTAATGATAATAATAGTAATAGTAATCAATCATAAGTATTTTTTAAAGTAGTGGGAGTAATAGTTCAATAGTTAAACAGTAGTAAGGCTTAAATAATAGCAAGGAGTATTAACAGTATATTCTGTATGATCAAATAATGTACAAATATATGAAGAGATGGACCATTTTGAACACTCAAGAATCACAACAGAGGGCTGATGTGGCATAATTGGACTGGTGTAATTTCATATACTCACACACAGTACATTTGCTCTCTGCTCTGCTATTTCAGATTGAGCGCACAGCACTGTGGTGTGTGTGTCTGTAGATATTGGAGGTGGATTTGCTGATAGTGGTACTGTAGTCTTTCCTGTGCTACTGTCATCAGGATATACAGTTTGCACAGCAGAAAAGGGATCCCTGCACTTCCATCACTTGGAAACACATGGTTGTCTGTTATTACTATCGCCTATAGTTAGATCTATCAGTCTAATATAGTTCTTTGAGTCATGGTTGTATAATGAGTGGACTGCTAAATATTAACAGTCCACTCATTATATAAAGTCTACAGCACTTATGTTGTTGACACTTTCATGTGTTGTGTGTTGAAGAGGAACTATGAGTTCAGTTGTTGAGTCATTTTGGGACACAAATGTATTAGTTTTTGTTGCATATCAGCTTATCCTACCAAAAACTAGTTGTGTTATTGTGTGTACATGTGTGCAGCACCTTACAGTATAATACAGTGCAGTTGTTTGTGAGGCACTAGAGGACACTCCAATTGCTCCAGTTGCTCCTATTGAAATAACTACATTTTATGTGTCACGATGCCTGATTTCTGGCCCTAGCTGCCTTCCTGTCTCACCAAACATCCCCATCCCACAGCGGCAGACAGGATTTACCAGCTGGGAGACCGATCAGGTCACCCCTCAGTTTCAACAGTTGTAGTTGTCATCCAGCGTCTTGGCTGACTAACAGAAATGTGTCCTCATACCACATCACAACTCGGTGGAAGCTGTGTATACCCTCCATGCTGTTTATTCCAAGATTTGTAGGCACACCCTTCATCTACGCAGCCACAGCCAAAATAAAAAGTTGGCCAAATTATCTGAGTTGGTATATTAAAGGAAACCGTTATGTTGCTTTTAATAATAAATATACCAGCTCCAATGCAATGGAATTGTGTCCTGTTTCATTGAGTGCATCTGAATTTAGTTGTAGGCGGTAACAATTGATTGATTAAATGCATTATATGTGTTTTCTGGGCTTATTTCCAGACAAATGTGTTTGACTATGTAGCAGCAGTTGTTGGGTTCATACTGTACTTTGTATGCTTTTTTTATTATTTAAATAAAGATTTCCCAATGTAACATGTTAAATACCAATACTTGTGGGGGATAAACTTTTGCAAATAAAACTAATACTATCTGTGAATCTAGGTACCACAGCATTGCCTGATTATACAATCGCAGAAAAAAGTATGTGTACCCTTTTGAATTACCATAGTCTCTGACTATGACACTCCAGAAGGTGTATATTCTTCTGCTGATGCTGTTCTGTTGCCATTCTTCTGTTCTTTGGGTCGTTGTCCTTTTTCATCACCCATCTCCTGTTGAGCTTCAACAGACGGACAGATGGCCTTACATTCTCTTGCAAAATGTCTTGATAAACTTTGGAATAAATTTTGATGCAAAATTTGATGATAGCAACCCTTCCAGGCCCTGAGACAGCAAAGCAGCCCCAAATCATGATGCTCCCTCTACCGTACCTCACAGTTGGGATGAGTTTTTGATGTTGGTGTGCTGTGCCTTTTTCCTCCACACATAGGTTTGTGTGTTCCTTCCATACCACTGAACTTTGGTTTCATCTATTCACAGAATATTTTGCCAGTAGTGCTGTAGAACATCCAGGTGCACTTTTGCAAACTTCAGACATGCAGCAGTGTTTTTTTGGACAGCAGTGGCTTCCTCTTTCCCCCCGTGGACTCCGTTCTTGTGTTTTATGTATCGTACGTCAAAAGAGATGTTAGCATGTTCCACATATTTCTGTAAGTCTTCAGCTGACACTCTAGGATCCTTCACCTCATTGAGCATTTTGCTCCGTGCTCATGCAGTCATCTTTGCAGGACGGCGACTTCTAGAGAGAGTAGCAGTGCTGAACTTTTTCCATATATAGACTGTTTGTCTTACTGTGGACTGATGGACATCAAGGCTTTTAGAGATACCTCTGTAACCCTTTCCAGCTTCATTCTAGTCAACAATTCTTAATCTTAGGTCCTCTGAGAGCTCTTTTGGTCGAGGCATGGTTCACATCAGGCAATGCTTCATGGGAATAGCAAGAGTAAAATTGATGTGTTTTTTATAGGACAGAGCAGCTCTAACCAACACCTCCAATCTCATCTCATTGATTGGACTTCAGGTTGGCTGACTTCTAACTCCAAGTAGTTTTTGGAGAAGTCAGTAGCCAAGGGGTTCACATACTTTTTCCACCCTGCACTATGAATTCACAGTGTGTTTAACAAAATCATGGAAAGATATAGTTGTTTGTGTGGAGTTAGTTTAAGTAAAGTGTGTCTGTCTACTGTTGTGACTTAGATGAAACATCACATCACATTTATGACCAATTTATGCAGAAATCCAGGTAATTCCAAAGGGTTCACATTCTTTTTCCTACGACTGTTTTAATACAAAAAGTTGCTGTGAAAGCAGCACCATACACTCACTAATATAAGTTAAGTGTTTTCGCTGTAACTTAAGAGGTTGCGTGTGAAGGTAAAGTCTGATGTGTGCAAACCCTCAGTCTGAAGTGCAAAAGTCAGGTTACACTGGTGGTATATTTCACATTGGTGCGATGGCAGCTCGCTGTTCTTGTGACTGGTATGTGTGTTATAGGCTGTCAAAGAGTGGGTGCCAGATTTTGGGTGCCCTCGGGATTAGACTTTGCATGCACATGGATGTTTGGGATGATTAATGTGTAAATAATAGAAATCATACTTAAAGTGTATTGGCATTGTAAGAGGCAAACTTTAAAGGTAAAACAATTTACTATATTTAAAAAAAACTTTATAGAGTTAATGGGGACTATGTTGTCAATTCAGAACAAAACAAAGCAGTGTGGGTGATTGGCTGGTTGCCTTCCCTCTTGTAACCCCAACTGTTGTGAGGCAGGAGTTATTGCTCATTTATCATTATATTGGCCCTTCAGAAGTTTCCTAAAGGTGGGCCCAGTACTGTATTCATGTTGGGACCTTATTTATGCCCTCACTTGATCCACACATTCTGTAAAGTGGTAATTTGTGTTTCGCACAGAAACAAGAACACTATTGACACTATGAATAATTGCAACACACTGTTTCACTAAATCTTCATGCTCACAGCAGTGGGGCGTGCAAATTCATTATTATGCCTAAACTAGTTCCAATCTTTCACAAGTGGAAAATGTGAACTGAGAGTTGTTAACTTTGGCTGAAACTGTACTTGCTGTACCCCTTTAGCGTTGATGTGGATTGTACTATTAGAGAGAAAGGGACAGACAGGCGTATATGGAAAAGTACATTTCCTATCTTTGCATTAGACAAATAATGGGATTCCAGTGGTTTTAGAGTCATGGATGTGGGAAGGCTCAGCTGTGGAAAATGGCTTCCCCCTTCAGGTCCCTATGTGTGAAATCACAAATCACTGAGGCAGAAAATCCAAGGAACTCCCTTCCTGTGGTGTGCCCTGTAACATGACATTACCATGTTGTCTTTGTGGTACACAGAGCCCCTCTCTTGGAATGAATCTGTCTATAGAAAGGCCGGGATTGGTTGCTATTTCCATTACCCACAGGACACTTAAACATTGCACCATCAGAGTGGGTTGTTTTAAAAGGGATAAGAAAGCTTCATGAAACAAAATTTGCATTCTTCCCTCCGCCATAAGAGTTACCCCAAAATAACTGAGGTAGTAGGCAGCTGTACCAATCATCTGTGAATTGTTTTAGCCTTATTCAGGAGAGTGTGGGAGGATTCAATATTAATGACCAGAGCCCATTAGTGTTCTTATTTTAGCCTCAGAGCTCAAAGCATCGCCATTCAGGCCTCTGCAGGGCTCTTACACGCGGACCTCCACCTCTTTCATGTCAATCTCTCGTTTGGCTTGCTCCCATCCTGGAGGGGTACATGGGTCAGTGATATCACTCATTGTGGAAAGCTAAGTGCACAGCTGCAAGGAGTAGACCGGATCAGACAGCTGCTCCTGTGACTCACTGAGAGGCCTGTCATCACACTACCTTAAAAGGAATGGCGTGTGTCTGTCCTTGTGTGTGCGTGTGTGTGTGTGCGTGTGCGTGTTTATGTACAAGCAAGCGAGTTGCTAAGTGTCTGCATGCATGTAGGGGGATCAGGACCGTGTATTTTAATGTGCATGTATTTGTTATCCAAACAAAAGTCAACCTTGCTCTTCTTCCTAACCACTCATGTATTGATAAACTGAAATATTTGTAAAGACATATATTATAATATATATATAGACTCTTTATCCACCTTGTTTGGATTTGTTTGCAAAGCTGTCCATTTTTCCTTTATATTCAGGTAATAAACATGCAATTAGATGTAATCTGCATGAGAAATAAAGAAATAAATCACTTATAATAATTTTCCACTTATAGTGATCAATTTGACCAAGACAGATGTTATCACTTTAATAGGTTCCAATTGAACACAAACTGAACTCCTCACAATTAATGGCAAAGACAACGTGGTCATTTCTTAGCCAGCAATCTGGCATCTAATAATCTTTCATATTCGACACAGACATTAAATTGTTTTGCTAATTGATGACATCAGTGTCAGTGATAACATATTTAAATAATTAAGCAAGAATATTCACTTAAATGTATTGATTTAATTCAATTTAATTAAATTTTTACAGCGCAAGTTCATAACAGACGTTCTATCATTGCATTTTTCATATAGAGCAGGTCTAGACCGTACTCTTTGTAATGTCAATCAACGTTTGACCAGGAGAATTAGTGAGTTGTAACAGCAGAGACAGAGAAGGTAGACGGCAGTGGCTGCTGTGGTCTCTGTAGAGTGCTGATGCAGAACACTGTTTGCTCTGTTGTCCATAGTAACAGTGATTCAAATATCCCTTGAGACCTTGTATGAGTCAGACAGAGAACATTTTGCCTCTGATAATATTTAGACAATGAAAAAGCCCTGTGGTTGTTATGTGAGCACCTTAAATTCAAGGATTATTTTTAGAATTACATCAATTTCACCATAGGTCAAGAATTTTCTTGTCTAATCTTTAATAATACTAATAATAATTTGCCAAAGCAGAAGGCACTCTTGACCTGCTTCCTGCCTGTTTTAACATTCCTGTCTCACTTGCTTTTCCTCGGTAGGTCTTAGCTGTTGACCAAAATCTTTACCCTCTGTCTGCTGGGATTTCTTAATTGCATCTTCTGTGTTGTGCCTCCCTCTGAGAGACTCCTCAGACAGTTGTTGGCTTGTCCGAGCAAATCAGTCTCACACACACACACACACACACACACACACGCACACACATCCAGAAAGAAAGTTCCTTCTTTCTAGCCAACTTTTCCATGAGGTATGATTCACGCTACTCTTGGAGGAAAGAAATGTTAGCAACAGACCTCCTTCTCATTGAGGAGAGCACACATACTCAGTCACCATTCCTCTGGCACCTGTCAGTAAACACACAAATACACACACACACACACACACATACAAGTGTAGACTTCTCCGTTGCCAGTAAGTGAGAGGAGAGAGGAAGGTAACACAGGGGCACTAATGAACTTACCATCTTTTTCCCCAAGCTTCCAGTCTCTTCCTTTGTAATCAGGCAGGGAAACCCAAACAGGGTTTGCTGATATTATCATAATTTCCACAGAACAGTGGGCTGAGTCAAGTTTTAAGAATGTAAAACAACAAAATGTTCCAACATTGTCTCTGATTATTTATAAGGGTTCTTGTAATCCTTGAAAGTCTAATAAAAGATTGAAACATTTTAAAAATGTGACTAAAAAACACCCAAATTCATCATAGATGAATATATAGATAGATAGACATAGATGATATATTGGCTAATATTAGCTTATTGCAGATCAGTGTACATATCAGCCGATAAGTAACAAGAAATTGCAGGAATATAGGTAATTACATAGTTTGTCCAGCAGAGAGCCCTGACAGGAAGATTTTTAGACAGTAAAATCCATAAAGCCAATTCACCAAACAAGACCTTTAATGACATTTTTTTTTTAATTTAAGAGTAAGTACTACAGTATGCTTTTCATAATTTTAAGGTTTAAGTCAAAAGAGTTTGGCTGTTCACAGAAACACCATTAGTAAGTTGGGCAGAGATGATTGATCTTGATTCAATAGTACATGCTTTAGTGACGTATAGAGCTGATATGGTCCTGGACCATGTTGTAATTTCCCTTTGTGTATGACCTCATCTGGTACCAGGATGCCGTGCACTGCTGTTTTCTCCAGGAACACGAATATAAAATTTGAGATTAATACACTCCTTTTGCCAGGGACATATACTATGAGGTTTTTATGTACTGTATGCCACTATTACATCATTCTGACAAAATCAATGTAATCAATGGAAAAATGTGCTCATGCAATCAAAAATATCCCTCATTAACGTTATTATAGCAGCTCAGCCTAATTTTGTGTGCATGTGTGCAAAGCAGGTGCAGTATTTATTTCCGTTTAATTGTAATACTCTCACAACTGAGAACCTCATGTTGGTATATTGTTGTCGTAGAAATGTCAGCTGTTTATCCATCTAAACTTGCCCACCCACCAGAGACAACATGAGCAGGTGGTTACCATGGTGACAGAGCGCTGTGTTTATCTGTTGCTGTGCGGGGAGAAGAGGGTGTTGTGTGGTGAGGTGGGTATCTGTATGACTGAAATCTGCAGTGGCTGGTAGCCAGAGAACGGTAGATGGAATCTGGAGAGAGGGAAAGGCCAGCCCAAAATAAACCCATACAGAGTGGATCGGCCAGGCCCACACTACACACGGCACCAGATAAGGAGGCAATGTCCATTTTATGATAGGATCGTGTGGCAATATTTAAACTGCCTTGGCAGAGGTGCTGATCACATGATCTAAGCAGATGCTTTTTTTTTTCTTTAAGAAGTTGATATCATTATTGAAATACATTTTACTATAAATATTACAAGTTACTAATTGCGTAACACTACAAAACCCACCTTCACAAACATCAGTTTAAAGCCTTGTGCTATTTGACATTGACAGTGGCAATCCAAGACTTGTCTCAGTCCTTTTTCAAGAAAAAAACAGGTGAAGCTACATTGGAAACAATTTTTTTTTTAATGCTCTCTTTTCCCGCGCTCTACTCTACTATGTTTAATAAGTAATGTGTATACAATCGCCTCCGATGTCCTGCATGTCAAGATGCTGAGATGCAAGACACTTCTCTGTGAAGTGGGTGGCCACATTTCAAGGACTATGTTATTCATTAGAATGCAAAACATGCAGGCTACAGGGGATGTAGTCCTTGTTGCTCGTGTTACATGAGACGAGAGAAGAGGAGGTGTAGCAAAAAATACAACCATAGAGAGTAGAACCAGCAATGATTCAATCTGAAGTGACAGCTTGGAGAAGAGGTCACTTGTGTCAGAAGTGATGCATACGTTTAATCACATTGTGATGGTCATTCATTTGACCAGTTATTGCGGCCTTATTAAACAGTTTATTTTCACAATACTCAATAAGTAGGTGTTAGATAAACAGACATCTGCTATCAGCAGTTTCAACTGTTTCTGTGGGAGATTCAGTCTGTGTGTCAACACACACATTTCGTGACCTTATCACTCCACTCAGTCAATATTGGACAAAACTAGGACTAGGTGACAATAAAAAAATTTTTTTGCTTTTAGCTTTAGGATGAAATTCAGGTTTTGTACCTTATGCTGTTAACATATAAAGCCATCTACACTATGACCCAATTTGCAGACAACGTGATATACTAAAATATGATGAAGACACAGACATCAATCACAAGATGCTTACATTTTTTCTTTGTTTTTTTTTTATATTTGAGGTTATATAAAATATCTACTAACCCTCACTGGTAACCCTCATATGATGGCACAGGTGACTTAATCTCATAATTCTATTAAAATATATATTTTATTTTATAATGTGGATCTACAATCTGAATTTCTGGTACCACAGTACTGTGAAACAATATGTAAATATGGTTGCTGCAGTACTAATTAATTGCCAGCTGTCAGCATTTCAGCTGTATAGTTTGGTATTTGTGCATAGATATAGATATTCTTTGAGCAGGTGAGAAATTGCTGAACTGCTGTACTGTGCATTATATGGTTAAATTGAAACTGCACGAACCATAGTATTTCCAATGAAGTGAAAGTAGCATAAAATCCCCCCAAGGTCTACTCTGTTTAATGTAAGATTTGATTGAAAATTATGCCTTTAAGTCACAACAACAAAAGTGTATGTGTTTCTTTACAGAGAAACGTTAGCTAAATGGCAGGAAATACACTTGTGGTTAGATGTAACAGCCTGTTGGCTTTAGTTTCAATATGACTGTGAGGCTGCAGATAATATAGGTTTTCTTTTAAGCCCCACAGCTTTATTATTACTTAAGAGATGTGGTATGCAATACATGTGACCACACCAGCCTGTGTCCATATTTCTAAGACTTTAAGCATAAAATAACTGGGTGTAGCCAGGATGTCCGTTGATTGTTGGCATATAATAAAACCACAAGATGGCACTCTACACTAGCTCCAAGCATTGAAATGTTGTATGGGTAGATGATGCATGAATCTGTAAAGTATCATGCTCATATTTTCAATTTCCTTTCTCACCCAAAGGCCATTAGTTTCACTTTCTCTGGCTGATAATTTTCACAGGACATATTAAATTAAATTCCATAATTTACATTAATCATACAATACAATCAGTGAAGCACCATGTCTGCTAACATTGTACTGAATGTCATATTGAAAATTAAAATGTCAAATCACAAATTGTCATCACTTACTATTATGCTGCTGTGGTTTAATATAAGTCTGTTGTTCTTATTGTTCCTATTATGCTCCCTCAGGACCAAGTGAAGCCACCAAAGACATCCAAACCCAAGACAGCAGTAGCTGAAGGTGAAGCAGTGGAGGGCCTTGAGCAGATACCTGAGGAGGGACTCCCAGACAAGCTCAATTCAGATGAGGAGGTGGAGATTGAGGAGATTGTCGAGGAGTCTCGTACCAAGCGTCTCCAACGCAGCACCAAGCAGCAAGTGGACAACATAAAGAAAGCCTTCTCCAAAGAGAAAATGGAGAAGACCAAGCTAAAGACCAAGGAGAACCTGGAGAAGACCAAGCAGAGAACCCGAGAGAACCTGGAGAAGACGAGACAGAGAACCCGTGACAACCTGGAGAAAACCAAGCACAGCCTGGAGAAGAAGATGGGCAAGCTCGGGTCCCGCCTGACACCCAACCAGGAGCGCAGGGTGAAAATGAAGAGCTCCAAAGACAAGGTGAAGAAATCCCTCACCCCTGACCACACGATCTACGCTCGCTCCAAGACCACTGTGTACCGCGTGCCCCCCTTCACCTTCCATGTTAAGAAGATCCGAGAAGGTGAGGAGGAAGTGGTGCAGAACACGGAGATGGTGGAAGTAACCGAGGCCGAGGGCCAGCCAGGAGGAGAGGAGAATGGGCTGGGTGAACATGTGGAGGTGGAGGAAGGGGAGCTGGTGAGTGTAGACAGCCCAGAGATGGAGGCTATGTTGGAGGTGACTGAAGACTCTCAGCTGGTCAGGGTGGAGCCAGACCACCTAAAGAAGGCCCAAAGCGAGTAGAGCATCCCAGCTCTGCAGGGCTGTGAAGGGAGAGATACAAGGATGAAGAGGGGAACAGAGTCTTGAAGAATGAGTCTAATCACAAGGACATAATATTAGTTATATAGGGACTTTCTAGACATGATCACAATCTATGACATCTCATTTGTTTTCTCTCTTTTTACTGCACCCAACAGGGATGACTTTCATATTTGCTCCTCTTTAGCATACAAATGAGAAAACAAAAACAAGGCTAGCTTTTGAAACATGCTGCAGGCTGAATGATTATCCTAGACTTGTATGTTTGTAGGTACTTGCTGTTGTTGGTTTGATAAAATGAGTGGCTATAAGAAAGAAAGGTATAAATAGTCTTTGTTATTGAGATGTAATGTGTAATATAAAATTTGCCATGTGTGATATGCACATTAATAGGTATGATAAGAGGAAGTTGTTGGCAAGATTAATGTTTTAATGGATGGTTTTAGTGATGTAATGTGCACATGTGAAACAAAAAAGTGAACAAGTAGGCAAGCTTTAGGACTACAGAAGAACTGAGGAGGCATGGAGATGAGTGGGATTAGACTTAAAAAAAAATTTCCTGGAGCAAAGTGTTTACAAAAACATTACCCCTGATATGCAAAAAGCATTAGACATAAAGCTTTTGTACTGCCAGTCACTCTGGCATTGTGCCAAATGCTACAATATAATGATTCTCATCTGTTTTTATCAGGAACGCAGGAAATAACTTCAACTATCAGAATATTGTATATTTACATAACACTTACAGACACCGATACACTAAACAGCTGAAGTTACTGTTGTGGCCTTGACATGATCATTTTAAGACCTAATGTTTTACCTTTCAAAAGACAAGGCTGCATGCCAGTATCCTGTATGAACACTTTTTTTGATCTTATCTGAAAAGATAGTGATAAAGGGTCATGAAACCTGAACAGAATCAGTAGTCCACCACTGAGTTTTAAGTTATAATGTATAATGTGGGAAATTATCTCTCTCTACTCTGTTTTTTATGTGTTGCTCATTCAAACTTTCAGCAATAATGAAATTTTGTATGTAACCTTTGCTGTGGCACATCTTTACAATGCATGCTTGAAAACATGGTTTAATCATCATTTACTGTAATGCTTTGATGTACTGTATATTCACCATGCTATATTTATTGCATCTGGATATACTGTACTCACCAAATTCCACATAGAAGACTTCTGCACAGAGGAAGAAAATCGACTGTCACCATGGTCACAGCTCATCACAGTACATTTGCACGTCCCTCTTAAATTTTCCCAGGGTAATTGCACGCCAGAAAATGATGGTCTGAAGAGCAAGATGACAGTTTAATGACTGACTACATAACATGTGGAGATACAAATGTCATCCTAAATGCAGTCGAAGTGAGATAGCACACTGCCAAGTTTTATGAATGCCGCGGCGCTTTAATAAATGTCAGAACCTCTCCAGCTCCACTATCTAAATACAGCAGAAATGCCAAAAATAATTATCTAAAAAAATAAAATGAAATCAAGGTCAGAACACCAGAACAGCATGATCCAGCCCACAAAAGGCCAGGTGCAATCTTGCGTAGTTCCTATGAATTATAAAAGAAATGTCCACACTTGTCTGATCATTATTCATAAAATTAGGTTTACGTAAGTGAGAGGACAATCGTGCAGGCCAAGAGAAAGCTATGATAATTGGATTTTTATTCATCTGTGCCTGATGTAGACTGGCAATGGCAATGTTTTCTTTTGATCATGAACAGCAAGCAAACAGGGCTCCGGACAGGAAGAAGGTGATTGTATGGCTTCCATTTTTCTCCCCAGAGACTGCGTGTGATCTTGATGTGGTGTAGGCATGCAGAAGCCCACTGTGAAGCATGGAACACTACTATAATAATCAATGGAGTGGGGAATTCAATTAAGGAGAGTGCTCCCTCTGAGCACTGAGTAGGATATAGAACAACGGAAAGGACGTGTATCTGTCTCTCTGTGTGTGACTGTGTATACCATATTCCCACACTGACATTTTGGTGAAGCTCCAAGTTTATGTCCACATCAAATGGAAATCCAGGCCTGTGAAATCATATATTGCAGTATTATCTCGCACATCAAACATTGAAACACTTGTAAGATATTGGACCCTTTTGTAAAACAAACATGTGTTTTTGCCACCATGTATATTTGCCTTGTTTTGAGATAGTAGGTTAAAAAACTGAACCAAGCTGCCATAAACGTGAGCTAGGCCAGAGCTTATATACTATAGGTCACAGCTTATACAGAGATATTTTGAAAAAAAAAAAAGATCAGTCACGCTGCTGCAACACAACCATGACACATAATTGCTCTTGGTGTTATTGATTCATACTGAGATAATGAAGCTTGCCTCGTCTGTTGTGTTGAAGGTCTCTTCTGCCTGAACACTTCAATATAAATAAAAGCTTACTGAATAATACTGCCTATTATTTTTGTTTACTTTACTTATATATTTACTTATATATACCTAAGTCCACTATTTGTGTTTCAGCTTATATATTTTACTTTATCAGTTCATCTACTGTGAAAAGAGGCTTGGGTAGGAGAGGTCAATAATGAACAGCTCTGGTGTTATTAAACTCTTGATGACGTCGCCACTGCCAGTAACTCAGATGACTTCCAGGCTGGCTGTTCCGTCGAAGTGTTCGTCCTCCCTCTGCAGCCAACAAGAGCACGGTGCTTCTCTGTGGGCCACCCGCAGGGAGGGGCTGCTACGTGGAACAGCGCAATTGCGACAGCAGTAAACACGACGCTCTCAATCGAACCCGACTAAAGTCCCGCCTCTGTTGTTCATAAGCTGCATTATGATTGGCTACAGCAGAGTTGACGACTAGTATTGGTTGTTTGAGTTGTCATTGAAGCAGTTTGTCAGGTTTGCCTGGCCGGAAAGACTGCAATGTAGTGTTTGGTGTGAAGGGCTGTGCACGCATCGGAGAAGTGTGCTGGCAAGAAAAGATACACGGTTACGATCTTTTTCCGTGTGTTCTCCCTCGCTTTTCAGTAGTCACATTTTACAAAAGTCGTTTCTGATAGTTTGTGTCACTGTTTTTTTTAGCAGAGTCTTTTTACTGAGAAACTTTCCAAAGGAGTGCCAACGAGTTTGGTAAGCGACTAACATTACAACGACTTCTGCTTTTGGCTTATATTAACATTTAACGTTATGCATGGTGAGCTCTTCTATCCATAACGCTTCTGAAATACATTTGCAGTACTATGACTGGGTTAACTTATAAGTTATTCATGCAGGAGAAAACATTCTGTGTCCACGGTGTTACATAAGTTATGAAAGTGTTATTAGTTACTACGTTTTTACATGTAACATTAGCTAACTCAACTGTTCTTGCTCCGTATGGGGCTGATAATGTCATAACCAAGGCTCTGGGTCTTGTGAATGTATGTTTTCTAGTTTGCTCATGTGATATCTAGATCGCCTGTTTTAATAATGGTCATAAATGCGTCAGTTGTGAAACCGGAGTGAAAAAGGCTCAAACTTTACAGAGATGCATATTTGGACCGAGTGAAATAGAGTTTTGTTTTGTGTTTGCCTTAAATTGTCACGCCCATCTCCATCCTATCTGCAGGCCAGCATGTTGACACCCTACCTCACAGTGGGATAATTAAAATCTTCCATTCCACAAATTTGACTTTTAGGGATTAAAAGTCCAGACCTTGACAAAATCCTAATTTTGAGGTGAATAGAGGAGTTTGATTTTTCAAAATAGCATCCTTAGTGCGGATAGTATAGCTGTGAAGTCATAGTGAAACAGACTACTACACTGTTGACTGTGACAAATGAAATGTTTTAGAGTCATAGCATGACTGGCATGAAGTAGAGAAGGTTATGACCTAATTACATTTATAATATTACTCTTTTGTCACCTGTGTATACAGAGACAATAAAGTTAGCATGGGTACTGCTTTCTTTGTTCAAGGAAGTACTTCCTGGAATATCAGTGACATGTTTTAAGGAATCAGATTTTTTATCAGATGCTTTACTGTTGATGCCACATTACTATAGAGCATTGCAAACTAACACCACATATCTGGCTGGCCTGGCAATTTTCTGGCAATGGCTGCTTTATTACAATGAGATTGAGTTTCAAAGTTCAAACAAAGACAAAAATGTTAAAGATGTGGAGTTCGGATCAATATATGTGAAAAATTAGCATCTTTCAAAAGATCCCCAAGGCTATCATTGAGACAGAATGTCTAATGTAATTTGACCACCAGCCAATATGTTCAGATTTGGTGGACACATTGAATGTATGAACTTGCCTTCCAAATTAACATTTCCCTTTTATCTGTAAACTATAAACTAGTTAGCTGTTAGCTAGAAGCCAGTGGGTATGTGGCTTTAACTCAATGCCAAACATTGTTTTAAAATAATTATTACTTAATAATAAAAGAGTAATGTGACACTTCTGTAACTGTACGCACTGGTTAATTGATACTCTTGAGAACTCACAGAGGGACTCTACCATATGTCAGAACAGTCCAGCCACTTGATTTTTGTGGGTAGTTTATCGATAACTTTGTAATTCAATGGAATAAATAAAAAGTCATGATGAACATAAGGCAAGGCAAGTTTATTTGTATAGCACATTTTAACAACAAGGTAATTCAAAGTGCTTTACATAAAACATAAAAGCAACAGGGAAATATAAAAAAGTTTAAAAGCAACATAAAATATAATAAAAGTTACAGTGTTACAATCAGGGTTAAAAGAGTTAAATGGAAATATTTAATTAAAAGCAATGATAAAAAGCTAAAAACAAAGAAAAAGAAAACAGGACAGTAAAAGTTACAGTGCAGTGTAAGTTATCAATAAAAAGAAAAATCTTAAATATTTAATTAAAAGCAATGTTAAAAGAGAGAACGTAGTGGAAATAGATTATACAGTAAAAGTCACACTATGCCAAGAGGTTTGTAAATTTAACTTAAGGAGCCTCTTGGTCTCCTATTTACTTGGCAAGTCTGGCTTCTTAATGTATCAGAGAATTAATGCAGCAATAATAAGTAATATAAGTAGGCCGTACTAATTCAGGTTATGCTAAAATGAAAGGAATCCTCACATTATTGAAGATGACTCCGCATCCTCTCAGGGTTTTCACATGGCCAGGAATTCACACCATGTAGATGCACCTTTTTCATATATCAGAGAAAGAGGAACGTGGGTCACGTGGAAACTGTCGAGTTGGATGGACAATTACTGTTTTGTGCTTTACATGCTTAAAAAAACCTTACCCACAAAATGTCAGTGAGAATAATTGATTTAACTAAATTCTTCTGGGTTATTTGGGAAATTGACAATTTATTTAGGTGAAACTTAACACAAGTGTGTTTTTGTTTGAAGTTGCCATTATTCAAAACATATGAGATAGAACCTTACACTGAGTTAGCAGTTTATTAGGTATACTTGAACAATATTATCGAAGTCCGTTACAATAGATAATACATTTACACACTGAGCATTTTGAGTTGTCAGACACAGGTGTACCTAATAACACTGGTAATGGCTTCATTCAATTTAGGTGTGAGGCTATCATTAATGTTATTAGTTACACCTGTGCTTTTTATGCTACAATATTTCCGAATGTCTCTGTGGTGGGAAAAGAAGTTAAACTATAATCTTGCAATAAAGTATACACGTTCAGACACTGTGTAAGGTAAAGGTTGATTAATTTTATAGTAATTGTTAAGGTTTTGGTTAGGATTTCATTATATTGTGAGGAGTACTGACTAATTAATGAAGGAGATTCTCAAATGCAGCATGAGTGAGGCAGAAACATGGACAAATGTAGAATGCAAATTTAGGTTCTCGTTTTAACTTTTTCAAAATGTTAACAGCGCTGTCTGTGATATCTGTGCCATTTCTGCGTTACCTAGGATCTTCTGTTCTTTATCTAAATTCTTCCTAAAACAGTATTGTGCAAAGTTGGTGTACAACAAGTAGTGACTACTGACTTTTGATGATGACAGTATCTCAAAGTTATGTAAAAGAGTCTAAACAAAGGCTTCAGCTGTTCATTTAATATGAATGCTGGGAGACAACTTTCTGTTGGCTTTACTGCATGTCTGGTTATTGTTAGTGTACAGTATAGAGCCCTCAGGGGAATGGTGCAGCCTGCTGTTGGTAAGATGAGAAGGATAGCAGAACCAAGATGAGAGTACCTTGTTCAAGTTGCATTGTGCCCCTCAGAAAATTAATATGGAGGAAATGATAAAAAAACTAGTCTTATATATATGTCGAAGAATATGTTTCTCTGGTTTCAAATCCATTCCTTCAATAGCTTTTCAACATCCAAGAAAAGGAAGTGTGGTTTTCATTGTTTCTAGTGAAGACAATTGGGGCAAAACCTCAGCCAAAGATCATTAATTACTATTTGCTAAGCATCTTGACAGCTGTTCATGTCAGCCTGTATTTCTTGGTGGAGGCGTAGTGTTTCGCTGAACAGGAAGTTACTCTGCTGAATAGGAAGCCTCCCGAGGGCCTCTCATCATTTTCAGTGAAAACCTGACATTTAGCTGTTTCTCTCTGGTCAATGTCAAAGTTGTTCTGTTAATGCATTAACACTGTTATTTTTTAATATTTAGCAGCATGTGCCTTCCTAGAAATGTGCTATGGATATTCTTCTGCTTAATTGATATTGTTACCCCTGCTATTTTTATGTAGGTTTGAGGACGTGTATGTCAGGATGGCCCAATGGAACCAGTTACAGCAGTTGGAGACCAGGTATCTGGAGCAACTTTACCACTTGTACAGTGACAGTTTCCCCATGGAACTACGGCAGTTCCTTGCCCCCTGGATTGAGAGTCAAGACTGGTGAGAAATAATTGAATTCTCTGTTATGAAATGGCACATTTTGTTTCCCCTGTTTGCTAACATGTGCCATTAAATTGCTTTTATCCTCCACTCCCTCCAGTCTGGCAGTTGGCCGCTCACAATGACTCGCCACACAGAAAGCTTTTGTGTTTTAACATTCATTGTTACCCTCCTCCTTCTCATGCCTTTTACTTTCCTCATGACACCATTACAGGGATCCATTGCATATTATGTAACACAGGGCACTTGAACAATTCTGTAATATTAAGATAACAGTGTCTGGCATCCAGCATTTGGTCTTTCTCCAAAGATCATTGCCACCATCACCTAGTCAGCTTTCACAGGTTGTCTTATCACTGTGAAGTTTGATGTAGACCTGGATTCAGATACATGAATTGTCAAACAAAAGATTTTCTCCTTGTAATGTCCCTCCAGTGGTATACAGGATGTTTTGATCCAGAAAGCAGTTGTGACCTTTTACCAGATCTTAGAAAGAACTAGAAGCAATCATATCCTGATTATGTTATCTTCTCCTTTACAAGGGCTTATGCTGCCAATAAGGAGTCACACGCCACACTGGTGTTCCACAACCTCTTGGGAGAAATAGACCAGCAGTACAGCCGTTTCCTGCAGGAGAACAATGTACTCTACCAGCATAACCTGCGCAGGATTAAACAACATCTGCAGAGCAAGTACTTGGAGAAGCCGATGGACATTGCCCGCATTGTTGCCCGCTGTCTATGGGAGGAGCAAAGACTGCTACAGACTGCCACCTCTGCTGCACAGGTAAAGAAAATATGCATTTATCTAACTGTAGCCATCATATTACATCAAAGAGCTTCAGCTCATGAAGTGTAGTTGGTACAGCAGTGATATAGTATACCTTTTTAAACCAAATCACAATTCACTTAGAAATCAAGTCATAAATGGGTCGAAACAGTAGCTCTACATGTTTTATTCTCTTTCAGGATGGTCAGGCAGCCCATCCCACTGGGACAGTAGTAACCGAGAAGCAGCAGATCCTGGAGCACAACCTTCAAGACATTAGGAAGCGAGTTCAGGTTAGTCTCAATCAGATTAAGGGTTTGAATGCGCAGTAGAAAGAATCCTGAACACTGTCTAACTTGGACAAAATGAGTCTATCTTGCCATAAATATAAAAATCTGTTTTTTCGTCAGGATATGGAACAGAAGATGAAAATGCTCGAGAACTTGCAGGATGACTTTGACTTCAATTACAAGACGTTGAAAAGCCAAGGAGGTATATTCTAATTAATATTTTCTTAACTTTAGCAGTGGTATTAATATGTTGGAAAGTATTTAATTTAGTCTCAGACGAACATTTATTGTTTGGTATAGATTAACTGAATCAGGTTTGTTTGCTGACCTATGACATGTCCAGAGTTGTCCCAGGACCTAAATGGGAATAGCCAAGCAGCTGCTACCAGACAGAAGATGGCTCAGCTCGAGCAAATGCTTAGCGCCTTGGACCAACTCAGGCGGGTGGGTTTCTATGCTTTTTCATATTAAATCAAAAATACCATGCTACATGCTAGGCCACCACTATTGTCTTTTTAACACTAATTTTCTTGATTTCTTAAAACTGGAGGAAGTGTTTTGGCATGACACATGGTAGATGAATATTTTAAGAGTAATTACGTTGTTTTATTAGTTGGGTTCATGGAAAATAATGCTTTAGAGTTTGAGGAACACTAAGATACGGTACAGAGGTAAAGCTACCAGTCACGTCGACCAAGGTGACTTTATTGATAGTAATTATACCAACAAATTTAAATAATATAAATTGGAGCCCCTTTTTAAATGTTGTAGGTCAGGGGTTTTCAAAGTCTGAGACTGTGGGCCCCTCAGACAAAGCTTGGAAAAAGGTGCCCCCCCCCCCCCCCCCCCCCCAGTTTACTTGTTTAGTTTCGCTCAATTCCTGGATGCCTGTGGGATCATGATTATGTTATTTGATCTCATAGACAAGTTGAGGCAAAATAGCCTACTATTGCTGTTTGACATAACTTCAGACTACACAAAATATATTAAAAAAAGGTCTGTCGTAAGGCATTGATTAGTTTCTGATAATGTGGGAAAAACAGTTCACCTACTGTATCTCTGAACTCTCTCATTAACCAGGTCACACACGTAGGCTATTCCATGTGATCTCCTTTTGATAGGAGTCCCCCTGGGGAGGCCCGCCTCACACTTTGAAAACCTCAGTTGTAGGTTGTTCTGACTTCTTAACAAAACACCTGAATATTAGCACAGTCATTGTATGAATCCTTTAATCATTGAAATAACAATGGAAAGTCTATACCATATATAGGTGATAACTGATTATGCCCATGTGTAACGGATGCACTGTGCTTGTTATCTTGTAGCAAATTGTGACAGAGATGGGAGGCTTGCTGACCGCCATGGATTATGTCCAGAAGAACCTGACAGATGAAGAACTAGCAGACTGGAAGAGAAGGCAGCAAATTGCCTGTATTGGAGGTCCACCTAACATCTGCCTGGACCGCCTCGAAACATGGTAACCAGGGATGCAAATGTTAAGCAATCCACATTGTTGCTCCATTCCTATCTGTCCATCACTTACTGCAAGAGAAATATTTCCACAATTTCTTTCTTTTCCTTCCCTTCGGCACAAGTATTTCCTCCTTCTGCGCAAGTTAATTTGTTTAAATGTTTATTTTGATGACTGCAGGTCTATGGGTTACATTGAATGCTTCACTTAAAAATATCTTTTGACCACAAATGTTCAAGATGTTGCTACAAAGAGTCATAATAAGAAGTATGGTTGTGATTATAGCATCTAACAAGTGCATGTGGTTGTCTTTCATACCGTGAATAGATTATTTTGTCAACACAGACTTTGGTCTGTTCTTATCCTTTTTGGTGATCTCCGTTTATCTATACAGAGATCAGCTAAAATATTTCTGCTGTATTTGTTCAGTATTAACTAGTGGCATGTTTCATCAAGACATTTAACCTAAACTGGGTATAATTTTCTAATTAGGATAACATCCCTGGCTGAGTCCCAGCTCCAGATTCGTCAGCAGATCAAGAAGCTGGAGGAGCTTCAACAGAAGGTGTCCTACAAAGGAGACCCCATCATCCAGCACCGGCCAGCCCTGGAAGAGAAGATTGTGGACTTGTTCAGAAACCTGATGAAGAGGTACTGCATGTGTAAATCAGAGTTTGGGTAGGCCTCAGTGTATGATTTAATTGATTACGCTGCAGCTACTTATTCGTAATATCTGAAGATATATATGTTTGTAGTATTTGTTTTGTTGTTAAGTTAAATGTTGGTATGTATGTGAAACTGTGAGTGTCTCGGGACGGAGACACTTTTCAGAAAAATAATCTAATGATAAAGTCAAATCAAACCTTTAGGAACGGTCTATGGTGGAGAGATTCTGAGCTCAGAATTCTACTTACTAATGATAAGGAGCTTTCAGATGCATCTCACAGTCTTCATTGAGCAAATGTGATCACATCTGAGCCATTTCCATTCTATGAAGGAAAACTAAGATTTAATAGGAAAGGGCCCTTTGATCTTTCTCTTAACTGTAAGTTGTTACAATGTTTGCTGGAATACTTCTCTGAAACATGATCTGCTCTGTCTTCTAGTGCTTTTGTGGTGGAAAGACAGCCATGTATGCCCATGCACCCAGACAGACCTCTGGTTATAAAAACAGGAGTGCAGTTCACAAATAAAGTCAGGTAAGATGCAGGCTTGCAACACTTTATACATTTTAATGGCAATGTTTTATTGGTCCCATATGACACCTAATGAATGTTCACAGTATTTTTTGTCTAATTTTTCCAGGTTACTGGTAAAGTTTCCTGAACTCAATTACCAGCTGAAAATTAAAGTTTGCATTGACAAGTGAGTTTTTTTTCCAAATCTTTGGATTCTAACATTTATATTAATTTTTGATTAGTAAGATTTATTTAATGGAGGAGAAATTATTTCTGTACTGATTCAACTGTGTGTTTTTTAGGGAATCTGGGGATGTGGCTGCAATTCGAGGGTACAACTTTAAGAACACTTTTTTTCAAACCTAAGAATTTACTGTTTATTGTTTTAGAAAAGAGTTTCACTTTGTGCTTGTACTTGATTTTCTTAGATCAAGAAAGTTTAACATCCTCGGCACCAACACAAAAGTTATGAACATGGAGGAATCCAACAATGGCAGCCTGTCAGCAGAGTTTAAACACTTGGTGAGTTATAAAGGCAAACCACTTGGTGGTTGACAATGATAAAATCCTGCTATGGAGCACTAACTTCCTGTTTGTTACAGACCCTTAGAGAACAGAGGTGTGGTAATGGTGGCCGGACCAATAGCGATGTAAGTACTAAGTCTTGATGGGATAATGTAATTTAATGCGCACATTGTTTGATATCAGTATTCTATGTATAAGGATGCCCTGTGAGACACATCAATAGTCCGTGCAGTTTTTGCAGAGGTTTGAATAATGTGCTTTCTCTAGGCCTCTCTGATTGTGACAGAGGAGCTCCATCTTATCACTTTTGAGACAGAAGTCTATCACCAAGGTCTGAAGATCGATCTGGAGGTCGGTATCATGTCTCCATGAAACATTGCTGTATTCTCAGTTTAACGTTCATGTAACACCAGAAGTCAACAAAACTATGTTGGTATTTGAGACCCTGTAGAAAGTAAGTCATCAAACTTGAGTTTTTAATTAGTAGTAGTTGTTAATTAATAGTCCTCCGTCACCTCTCAAGCTTCTGAATGAGCCGTTACTGAAAGATAAACCTCCTCCGTCAACTCAGTTATTGGCCTGACCCAAGTTAATCCACTGATGGCAGGGTAACTCGCACTGAGTATATCTGTTGAAGCAAAGTTTGATTTCCCCTTATCCTCTGTGGGTGAGAAACATGTTGTTGTTGAATATGCAGGACCCAGACACTGGTATTTTAGTAGTATGTTATGACAAAGTGAACTTTCATATGTAATTGTATCATTCATTACGTATTTCTTCTAAACTCCAATGCACCTTAGAGCTTCCATCCACAGTTGTGTGAGACGCTGAGTCAAAACACTGTGTCCGTCTCAATAGCAACATCCACAATATCTATAAAACTATTTTTGTTTTCATGGCAAAACAAAGGTCTCTCCTGAGAGATGATATGTGTTTGTTGTGAAGACAAGATGATGAGACAAGATTGCTTGCATTATGAGTCAGACAATGCAATGCTGCCTCTGTGCATTATCTATAGAGTGATTAATCTAATAACTAGTTAATCTCGTATTATTCTTGTTTCATATAAGCAAGATGTAAGACGCAAAGCAAGAACTTAAACTTTAACCCTTCGGCCACATCTAATTTGTTTGCACACTAAATCTTCTTGGGCTTCACATAACGAATTTTACACACTATGATTTACTTATTTCATTTCAGTGCATCATATAATTATCATACCATATTTATATGAGCGACCCGTCATACTCTGCGTGCTGGATAAAGGACGACCCTCATCAGAACATCAAAATATCTTGTGCTAAGAACAGCAGCATACTGTCTAGGTGTAAATAATGTTAGTGTGAAGTTACGATGAAGAAGTGTCATTACTAGACAATGAAACTTCTTGAAGCAGAAACTGTCCAATGTCTCATCATTGTGCAAGAGTAAATGTTGGCAAGGAATAAACAAGCTTTTTAAAAAAAGAAGAAGGCACTATAAACATACTGAAATACATTTCCCTCCATTTGTGCAGACTCATTCCCTGCCTGTGGTTGTCATCTCGAACATCTGCCAGATGCCCAACGCCTGGGCTTCGATCCTGTGGTACAACATGCTCACTAACCACCCAAAGGTAAGACAGCACCCTCTGGTGGAAAGGGACTGAACTCTGCTGGGGTAGAGTGCTTACACATTACAGTTGTCTGTCTATGTTTTTAAAACTATGTTGGCTTGGGTGTCTCTGTACAGAACGTGAACTTCTTCACCAAGCCTCCAGTGGGGACGTGGGACCAAGTGGCTGAGGTGCTAAGCTGGCAGTTTTCCTCCACTACCAAGAGAGGCTTGACCATTGAACAGCTCACCACACTGGCTGAGAAATTACTAGGTAAGGTGTCATGCCTAAAAGTCTCCAAAAACGTTAAACATTGCACTGTGTCATATATTAATATGTGATGTTGTTCTGTAAATGTCCATCCAGGGCCTTGTGTTAACTACTCTGGCTGTCAGATCACTTGGGCCAAGTTCTGTAAGGTACTTCACCTACCAACCACATATGGCCATATGGTTCAATCTGCCAACTTACCATTGTTTTGCTTCAATGTGAGTTATTTTTATCCATCCTCTTCACAGGAAAACATGGCTGGCAAAGGCTTCTCCTTCTGGGTGTGGCTGGACAACATTATTGACTTGGTTAAGAAGTATATCCTGGCACTGTGGAATGAAGGGTAAGAGGTTGTCCTTTGTCTAAAGTAAAGTCCCTGAGCAGAATTGCTTGTTGGCTGCCTTTTGTATTATATAAAGTGTTTTGACATGTATTTTACAGGTATATCATGGGCTTTATCAGTAAGGAAAGGGAGAGGGCCCTTCTCAGTCCAAAACCTCCCGGCACTTTTCTGCTGCGCTTCAGTGAAAGCAGCAAGGAGGGGGGCATAACATTTACATGGGTAGAGAAAGACATCAGTGGTGTGTATTTGTATATATCTCTTTTTTTTAACTTATAATATTTCCGGAATTTACTTTATTTTCTATTGTGACACTGAGCTTCCTTGAATGTTTATAGGAAAGACCCAAATCCAATCAGTGGAGCCGTACACCAAACAGCAGCTCAACAGCATGTCTTTTGCCGACATAATCATGGGCTACAAGATTATGGATGCTACCAACATCCTGGTTTCACCTCTGGTGTATCTGTACCCTGAAATTCCCAAAGAGGAAGCTTTTGGGAAATACTGCAGGCCAGAAGCAGCTCCTGAACCTGAGATGGGAGGAGACTCTACGGGCAGTAAGTCACTGCCTTGTTCTTTACAACACATACTTCTGTGTATACATTTTTATTGTAGTCACTATTTTTGTGTGTGTGCTAACATTTCTTCCCCCCTCACAGCTATTCAGCCATACTTGAAGACAAAGTTCATCTGCGTTACCCCGTAAGTCACTCCTCCCTTACCTTTTAAGTCATAAGAATTTATGGGATTTGTTTCTTATGCCACCCAGGGATCTTAGCTCTTATTACTAGCTGTTGATGTTTGATTATATAACGAGATTCTCCCTGAATGTTTCTTCTCAAAAACTGCACTTCCTTTTTAACATTTTTTTTGTGGCAAGTGTTGCAAAATGTTAAAAGAAAAGAGAACAAAAATGATTTTCACTTTCACTGTGAGTCATTTCTGTCATTGGAGGAGCCATCACCCTGTTCAGACCAAGTATTTTGACTCCAGATACGTGCAGATTATGTATAGATTCAGTTTCGACAGATTGCAGTTCACACCTGGGATCAGGTTGTGTCTACACTAGTGGGAATTCACACAAAAGAATCTAGAAAACAGTAACCTAAACTAAAATTCTAGGCAAACTAATATTTATTAAAATTTTAAAATAGTGAAAATGGTCAGATTAAACATGGAGTTCATGTTGCCTTTCTTAACACCAAATATATCTGTAGCGCATAAGTTGTATTGGTATTGGATATCTGAGATATACAAAAAAAAAGAGTGATAGTGTGAGGTCAGCTGAGATCAGAGGAGTGTGTGCACAGGCCAGTCAGCCATGACTGCTTTGGCTGGTAGTGGGGTTGATGGCGTTGTGAGGTTTGCTTAGTGAGATCCTGACCTGTCTCCCTAGGTGTCCCTCCGTGTTCATGGACTTGCCGGACAGTGAGCTGCTTGGGAACGGATTCCCAGGGTAGGCGCTTGGGGGGTGGTGGCATGTAGGGCTGTGTGTGCATCTTGTCACTTTGTTTGTGTGTTTGAGGGGTGGTTTTCAGGGACACTGATGCAGTACCCCTACCTACATACTTCCTGTTTGTGTTTCCAACTCATTGCCACTTTTCTTGGTCCTAATAGAGGAGCATCTCCCTGCCTTCATCAATTTTTCATTTGATTGAGGTCACACTCTGTTTCCATGCATTTGTGTCATAAATTCTTTGACCAAATCCATTTGTTTGGATTCAACAGTCCAAAGTATTTTCACTATGATTGTTTGATGAAAATTGAAAAGCGATTTCGGATAGTAGTAGTGTTATTAATGAAAATAATTCCAAAATAATTCGTAATTCCATAAGAAAACAAGCAAGGCAAAAGCCATGTCTATTTAAACAAAGACGGAAACAAAAATAAGGAAATTTTACTTTCGTAAGCCTGAATAACGGTCTGTTCAATCCACTTAATCCACTCTGCTAACCCACAACTGTAGTGACATTGACTGTAGAGTAGTTTTCATTAACATCATTCTTAAACATAAAATCACTCACCAAAATAGAAGCAGGAACCAGTATGTAACATCTGCCCAGCCTTTCCTGGTTTCATTTGTAATGTATTTTGGGATTTATATTTAAATACATATATAAATATTTTACCACAGAGCCATCCCATTTCCATCTACTCTTTATTTATTTTTTATTTTTTTGGGCATGACTTTACGTACTGACACGAATGCTGAATTATCTTTCTATGTTGGTGTGACCTTTCCACTCATTAACCACTGATATACAGTATGAATTAAACAATGCAGCAGAATCACAGCCCTTTTACTTATGGTAACCCTGCAGTCAGTGTGATGGAGACGAACACAAATTAGTAGGTGGCTGTTAGCTTACCACTTGTGGGAAAGTGGGAAAATGGTTTTCACTTTGTCCTTTCTGTTTTCTTTTTTTTTTTTTCGACAGCACAAACTCTGGAAACACCAGTGACCTGTTCCCCATGTCGCCCCGCACCCTTGACTCCCTGATGCACAATGAAAGTGAAGTTAATCCAGGACATTTGGGTGAGTCCATACACACATTGTGTACATACACACAGATATTTGCACTTTATATGATATTCATAGACACAATGATTTCCTAATACTGTAACCCCTAAACCAAAATATTTCATTAAGATAAAAGTATTTAAGTACACACAAATACACTGTACAACTTGATAAATACATAATAATAATAATAATAGGAATAATAATAGGAATAATAGGAATAATAATAATAATAATAATAGCTGTTATTTTGATTTCTTCCACAGATTCACTCACTTTGGACATGGATGTAGCATCACCTATGTAAAGAGATTTGCCCAGTTTCTTCATTCTCTTCCCTTCTTTGTTGGGATTTGATATTGTGTTGTGACAGAGGATTTGATGTTTTCTTCTTCCTTCTGTGCACACAGCCTGTCTGTACAGTGTGTTTCTTGTTACTATGTAAAAATGAATCACTTTCACACCATAGAAAATTGAATGATTTTGAAAGATATTCTTTTAAAAAAGATTAGACTGGTTGTATTTTAAGCAGCATCCTGCTCCCGTTCAGTTCTTACCCATCTTCATAAATGTCTGGGATTGTATTTTTTGAGAACAGTGTATTTTTGCGTTGTTGACTTTTTAAATGGTTATGAATTCATGTGTTCTTTTCTTTGACTAAGAAAATGTAATGGGTTTAATTGTTGTATAAGCTATGGCGCTTTGGAATTGTACTTTGACCTATTTTTATGCATTTATTGGTCTTTTTCAATATGTTTTGTCGCATTTTTAGTCCCTGCCAAATGGAATGTCACAGTTGTTTCCCGATACCTTGATTTTATTTTAAATGGGTCTCTGTTTGTGTTTTTTTCTCCAAATGGAATATTTCCTATATTTTTTCAGAGCAGTTTGAATCATTAAAAACTGTAGTGAGAAGAAAAGACAAGGAATTTAAGACACTTCTGAGGTTATTTTCCGGTGAGCTAGTTTTCCCCGAGCTAGAAATTACATAGCATAACACGTAGAAGTGGTGCTCTGAAAACATTTTATTTGTTACTCCCATTTAAATACTGTAATTTGTGATCTTGTGAATTGCACTTGCTTTTGAAATTAGCATTTTTTTTAATTTTTGTTGTGCCTGAATTCACCTGAAATGATCAGATATGTAATGTAAATCATTTTATGAGCTGTTTATTGTAGGACAAACTTGTTATCAGAATAACCATGGATGTTTAAGAAAGATATTTCACTCTAACAGAGTGTACACAGTGAGGTGTGTAGCGGTTGACTTTTAACCTTTCATACAGTTGAGTAAACCCTGTCAGAGTTTAATGCAGGTCACATGTTTGTCTGTCATGCCATGAAATTCAAGAGGTTTTCTGTGAAATATGTTGTACTATTCATTATTTGAAAGAAGGCAATAAAAACAAGTTAGCACTAATAGTAGTCTAGTAATCTATTGGCGTAATTATTGACTTGCAAGTAAATTATAGAAACATGTCAAATGTGCTCAAAAATCGCGAATTCAAATTGTTTAACCGTAACTGACCAATAGGAATCGGCACTGTTTAGCAGATTGAAATGATTGATGTCCTCATTGTATACAACATTATATTACCATGTCACCTCTTAAACAGTAAGACGTAATTTGCAAACTATTGGTGAACTCGTACAAACAGAAAAGTACAGTACAGTAGGCCGGCAGCATCCACAAAGACCAAAAATGAATAACTTATTAAACAGCCAGTTAGAAACAGCAGCCTTGGCTGGACTTTATGTTCATGACAAATTAAGATTTAACATGATGGAAGAAAGCAAAGCAAGTGAAGCAGAAAAGACTCCTTGATGTGTAACCTGGGTCAAAAATTACTCAGCTCAATGTTTGTTTAGTTTGTCATTGCAATGAGTAGTTCAACTTTTTAATTTTAGAGTTATTCAAATTATTTTGAGAAATAATATTGTCAAAGTTTTATGTAAAAGAGCACACTGGACCAAGAGTATGTAGAGCACCAGCATCTTAAGATTTATCCACTGAGTACACCACTACCCTTTTCAACTTAAACGCTCTTTCGAAGAGGCCTTTTCACTAAAGGCATTTTGACACGTCACAGAAGGACATGCACAGGTGTAAATAATATGACTGTTGGCTGAGTTCCATTCTTCTGCTTCAGTTTTTGGTTTCTAGTATTTTGTGCATGCTGACTCACAATCGCACAGTCACGGCTCAAAGACACTTGAATAGAGCCAATGTTATTAACAACTGTCCTTTTTCTAATTTTGAAGTCTAAATATCTGCTGTGAACAGGCTTATTTCAGGAACTTTTAATCATCACTCATTCTTAACAGCCAACATTTTAGAATACTACGGCACTGCATACGAAACATATTGCAGACTTATTACACCTACACCTTACACCTTATTTACATGTATGTATCATTTAGTGATTTATGTATCAATTGATGTGGAATTAAAACATCCTGTTTTTTGAGTTTGAATATACATCTGGTCTTCAACATTCCAGATATAAAGCAGATAAAGACAAAGATGATTAGTAACAGAACAGAGATCAAACAATGCTGGATGAAGACATCACTGTTTTTGATTCAGATTCTGGACACTGTTATGCTGCCAAACTGGACAAGAAGTGACAAGCTGACACTTTTGAGCTCAACTCTCACAGATGAACAAACAGACATAGTTTTCTAATCTAGTCAGAGGAAGTCTAAAATGAGTTTCATGGCAGTGGATTCATTCTGAAGATGAAGCAAAGGCAGATAATATTGCCTGTACAATGTTCTTAGGACTGGCTGAAGATCAGCATCAGGAAAGACTGAAATGCACCATTGTAGATGGGGAAATCCATTACAACAGACCATTTACAAAAAGGAACTCCAAAGATTTAAGACAAGCAATAAAGCAATATGTGATAAAGAATATGCAAGCAATAAAGGTGTTATCTCGATGAGGAACTCGGAGCCCCAGTTGGTCTGGCACTGCCTACTGTAGGGGAAATACGTGAAAGCTTGTTTTAGATGTGACAATGAGTGTGATGATAAAGAGTGAGAAATAACTGTTGTTATTTGTGACAAACTGTTGTTACAGGTTTAGGCCCTTAGAGATGAAACACACAGGGGCCTGTTATTGCTGCTATGATTTAAAATAATTAGTTTACCAGTGGTTTTAACAATTTCTTTTGCAGTTGCTGGGATGTGAATGTTATATATATATACATAAGAGATGACCTGCCATTGCACTTTCTATTTTCAATTTGAATCCAACAAGCAGAGTCTTTCTCTGCCCCTGATGACAAATCTTTCAACACAGGGTCTCTGGACTTCCTTTATTGGAAACCACGTATTGCATGTGTGCACCTCGACTACATTTTGGCTATAACGTGGCACTGATGTGATCAGCACGAGTTTGACTGCTGGGATTCCCGAAAGTCCTTTGGGGAGTATGTGCCAGCTGTGATAAAGCAGCTAAATAAACACAGACAGTAAAGAAGTAGTTTCTGCATTACTGAGCCTCTGCCTTGCTCGACGCTACTCTCTCACTCTCTGGGTCATGTGTGTCTTGTTTGTCTCGCTGATAGGAAATGAACACAGACTGGTTTGAGGAGATGTGGGCGTGTGGAGAAGTGCAGCTTTTACCGTCAGCATCTGCTGACTCAGCTGTCTGAGGAAGCAACTGTCACCCTTCAGTTCTTGCTTGCAGCCAATCAATCTGAAGAATCAATGAAGCTTCAACAGGGTGCAGTGTGGTGATGGTTGATTGTGTGTGCATGAGTGTTTGAAAGAAAGAGGGACTGCTAATTTAAATTATGACTTTTTGACATGGATATTGGAAAATGAGGTCATTCATTCCTGCAGCATGGCAGGAGACTTCAGATTAATTACAGTCAAAACTACATCTGGAATTTTACATTTCGTTTCTGGTGAGATACTATAACAAAGCAAATTTCTACAAGGAATGTACTTGTTTACAATTTTGAGGTACTTGCTTACTTACTTATTTGATAAACTCAGATGCCAGTATGTTACAATTTAAGCTACCAAATATGATAAAGCATTTTTAGAATTATAGATCTGGCAGACTTAATGCAATAAAACACTGTTTACACATTAGTTTATCAACATATGTTAATTTATATATAACAATATTTAATAAATTGTTTATTTAAGGACTTGTACTTAAGTACATTTTACTCCTATTTTTTAAACAAAATATTGATTGCAGGACTTTACCTTGTAATGGAGTATTTCACATTGTTTCACCCAAGTCAAGGATTAACTGTGGATGAGGGTGGATGAGGGTTTTGATCCCTCTTTGTAGTTTCATTTGAACTATAAGGTAATATATATATAAAACAGAAGTGACATGCATATTTTCTTCAGCTATCAACAAGTGTCCACATAGTGGCTGTTTGGTTTCTGTTATTTGCAGCAATGGCAGCACTTGTCCTCGAAATCTAAATGATTTTGGCAGGCTTACCTTTGGTCCCTGTTACCACATCTGTGCATATCTGCGACATTTGTGTGAATTAATGTATCTAAAACAAGTTTACAGCTACAAATGATAAACCCAACTTTGAAACAAACAAACTTTTCAACTGTTTTCTAAATTTCCCCCCCTGTCCATACTGGATTCAATGTGATTTTTGTAACATTTAACACAGTGTTGTACCAGAAGGCGTCGCTATTCTCCAGATTTGGGAGCGATGCACTGAGTTGGATAGATTTACTGTACAGATAAGAGTTAATCCAGTCAACCGGTCTGCTTCTAACAATGTGCATCAGAAAACAGCTTTGATCACAGCGAGTCAGAGAAAAGTGAGGCCGAGTTAATGACCTGCAGCAATGAGGCTCTCTCTCTCAATTTGTGTATGAGCAGTTCATTAACGCATGTATTATTATTATTATTATTATTATTATTATAGTGCTTTCGAGTTATTCTTAATTTAAAATTATTTAAATTTTATTATTTATTTTTAAATTATTTGATTTTTTCTGTGGATGTTGATTAATTTTTAGTTAGGACTACACAAAATAAAGTTTAAAAAGCATTCAAAATCAAAAAACATTGTGCAGATGACATATCAGACAATGTGATGTGTGATGTGAAAATGTAATAAATAAATGTCAAATAAAAAAAATATATAGGCTATAGCCTATACAATAATAATAATAATAATCATAATGATAATAATAATAATAATAATAATAATAATAATCGTAGCCTATATGAAGTTTCTGCAGATTCACTGAGAATAGGCCTAATTAAATGATAACAGATCTACTGTGTCAGTTGTCATTACCGCCTCCTTCAGCCTGAATCCAGCATTAGTCTGAATCTCCAGGACACAAATGAAGAGAAACTGTTAGCTCTAACAGATAGTCAAGAACCACCGGAAGTGGGCGGTGTGTCAGAGAGAGAGAGAGAAACTGCAGCGAAGTGTTGGAAACTAGACGACTGACTGAGAGATTCCTGTTGTAGGTTTCTCACGTCGCTGCAGCCTCTCTCCGTATTTTATGAAAAAGGACAGCAGCTTGAGTCGCTCCTCAGAGGTAAGTGTGACAGTTTAATATCTGTGACTTTGAATGCGTCTTGTCTGAAGAGGTGAACGTCCTCGTCTCGTCCAACTGACGGTCCGCGTTGCGAAAGAAATTCTGACAGCGCTTTGTAAACAAACTGCGAGTGCGGCATCGCTCCTCCGTCTGTATATTCTGCACATAGAAACCCGTTTGGATGCATGACATTCCTGTTGGATTTTGTTTCTGTGTTACTTCTTTACTTTCCCTTCTCTGTTGTTTTATCAACGGAATTTGGGACCCAACGGACCGGGTTTGAATCAACAGGCAGTTCTCCGCGCGCAGACGGAGGAATCCCTGTATGATAATGTTCACGGACTAAAAGGGTGTCTGTGGTGCCATTCAGTTTACAGTCACCTTTTCGCATGAGACTTGCCTGTGACTTATGCCTTATTGTATTCTCACTGCTGTAGCACTACTCACTAATAATTACTACTAACTAATAATTTACTCGCTGTCATAGTGGTGTCTTTCTAAAACCTACATGTTTTCAATAGGGGCAACCCTCCCTCCATACTCGCGTCACTCTAATGTAACCTACATGAGGCGTTAAGTCTCAGCCGAGGTGAACAAAACGATAACCTGCGGCAACGACACACACACACACACACACACACACACACACACACACACACACACACACACACACACACACACACACACACAGTTTTACAGGCTTTGGCTCTAATAATCGTTATTCCGCGTTCAGGAGTCTAAAAATGGTGTAATTGGCATGCTTCAGACGTTTGACAGGTGAAAGCCTGGCTGAGAGCTTAAATATGTTCAGTGACTGTCTTTGTCACACTTTAGCACTGGCAACATGCTCAACGCTTATGTCCTGCTGTATTCACGTGCAGTTCTGAGCCACTTTATTTGAGGAAATGCTTTTTCTTCACATTTCAGAGATAAATCTTTTACTTTGTACTGGACCAGCTGTAACATAAATGTCAACATATCCAGAATTAAACATTGTTCAGAACGGGTACTTTAACTTTTGGTAGTTTAAGTACATTTTATGGTTGATACTTTTTCAGTTTTGGCCAGTACCAATTTAGGTTTATTCAAGTAAAATTAAAAAATGTACTCTATTGATTAGTTAAAAATATTACATATAGTTACTGTCTTAATCACAATAATAATAATAATAATAATAATAATAATAATAACAATAATAATATGATACATTTTAGGAAGATGATATACAGATTTCTTAGAAAAATCTATACTATAAGAAGAACATGGGAGTGACGTCATACAGAATAAACTAAAAACAACCATTAAGTACAATAATAGTACTGAATAACATAAATACAGTTGCAGTCCTAATGGCAATATGTGAGATTTCCAAAACACTCACCAAAAGGTCACTATAATCTCTAGAGCTTCAAAAAGACTCACAGTAAGCCTTTATACTATAGTCATTTTGCACTCGATATGGCTTGGGAAGAAGAAGAAATATGTTTTTCTGCCAGCTCTGTTCATGTGCCCTTTGTCATATTCTCCCCAAAGCTGAATCATAGATTTGAAAGTTGAGTTGAATGTTGATAGAGCATGAGTATCTTTGGTCATTCCAGTCAGGTCTGTGCCATTCATTTTAGCTGTTCTTATTGTGCATTACTGCAACACAGGATTCATTGTTTCTTTACATTGACGTGTTGATATGTGGTCTGGAAAAGCATGAAAGGATGGTTCATAAAGGTCATTACAAAGCTGACTGTCAAAGCTGTAATGATCGACTTTTGAATCAAGACACTGGTGTTTGTGCTTGCTTACAAACAGAACTGAAATGTCACAGGTGCTTTGATGTCTCTGTGTCATTTCCAAGAACATGGTGTGTTGGGTGTGTGTGTGTGTGTGTGTATAATAATAATAAACTTTATTTCTCTAGCACCTTTTAAAACCAGGTGCTTCACAAAATGCAATACAATACCATACAAGCAAATCAAATAGAAATACATTTTCATACACAGAAAATGCAATAAAAACAGCTTAAGAAGTTCAAGAACTTGTCAAACATAGAGAGATAAAAGAAAATATAAAAGAACAACAATAAACTATTTGACATTTTAAAAATATTATATAAATATCATTCTGTACAGGCGGGACCCTACATGACATGAGAGCAGTTGAAGAACTGAAGTTGTCAACAATGACTTTTGAATACTCTGTTTGATATGTATGATGAAAACCAGATAAGATAATGTCACCAAGGCCAGCCCAGTTGGTGTGAGTCTGCTGAATGAATTCATTAGTATTAGAATGTCATTTGTTATGCTTGAGTAGGGCTGTTTCTGTTATTGTGGTTTCTTTCTAAAGCCAGATTGAAATTTATCAAATATATATTTGCTATCCATTTTTTCTAAAAGTTGCTTAGCAACCACCTTTTCAACAATTTTTGAAACCAAAGCTAATGTGGTTATAGGACGGTAGTTACAGGGGAGTGTTTGATCAAAACCAGGTTCTTTAAGGAATGGCTGGATACAGATCTATTGGACACAATGACCTAAGGGTAAACTCATCTAACAGCGAGGTGGAGTGAGAAGTGAGCCGGCAGCAATTGATGCTTTGAGGTTTTCTTTCTTTTTTTTTCTTTTTCTTTTTTACAAAATACTTAAAGAACATCTCACAGACCTCTACAGAGGTGGCATAAACAGCAGCTCGGGCAGGGTTTACCAGACTGTTGATGGTACTGAAGAGAAATCTGCTGCTACCGGCTTTGATTGCACCTTCTGATACGCAGCTTCTCTCATTTGTTGCACCCTGAATGCTAAGTTGCTCTGATAAGACTTTGTGTGTTTTCCTTTGGACAAACCTGCAACATTTCTTCTGGAGTCCTACAGTGAAGCTGGCGTTGACTTTTTCCCTTGTGGCTCCGAGTAATTGAGAGTTACATGTTGTGATAATGCCCTCTGTGATAATGTTCCTCCTTTGAGGCTGCAAGCAAAATGAATGGTTAGTTTGCACCTTCCTGTCTGGCTTTGGGATGGGTTTTTAGTACTTTTTGAAATAAGTCAATAAATTAAAAACAACAATTTTCATAATGGATTCATCATTTTGTCACTTCAGGACTTAAGGATTTTGCAATATCTGTTTTATATCTTGGGAAATTAAATACCTTTTGGTTTTAGATGCTAATATTTCAAGACATCACCTTGGGCTATGGGAAGCTGCGACCTGTTGTTTTTATAAAATATTTTATAGACTGATTTTTCAGCTTCTAAGTGCACAGCTGAAGAGTCTTCTTCCTTGTCAGTTCTCCTTGTTTCTTCCATTTTGTTGGTAGTGTCTGCATGTGTGCTCTTTCAATCAATAAAACATTTCTGTGAAGACGTAATCTACAGGAAGTAACGGTCAATGCCTTTTAGCATTTACCCCTGTTGGCAAGCACCATGTTACCCTGCCTGCTCCCTCTGTCACTGCAGGGAGGGTTTTCCCAGGTTTGACAAAGCAAGGGTGTTTTGGGTTTGCGCAGGAACATTGCGTGCTGGCCAGGCATGGATTGGCTGGCACACAGTGTCCCTGTCAGAAAGACCCAGATGTAGGAGAAGCAGCAGGAGAGACAGGGGAACCCAGTGTTTTATCCTACAAGCCCACTCTGCCATGTGCTCACAGCATGGCATGTCCTTAAACTCGTATGTGCTTCTCACTTTTTCTCTCCCTGCTGCCAGACAAGTGTAGAGTTCAGCAAGGCTGGAAAGGCCGATGAGAGAAAATGTGAACACTGTAAGTAGGGGGCGTTATTTGGGAAGGACAGCACAGGAGACATATTCTCAGCATTGACATCATGAGTAGCTGGAAGTGAGCAGTTTAGAGCAGTGGTTTTGATCTGACTGAGCGTGAGTCAAAGGTGTCCGAGTCACTTATGCATTAATGATTGTCTTTAACATTGGGCTTCTGGTCGGTGGTGAAAATGATCAAAGTGAATAATGTAAAATAAATTATGAACAAAATATGAGTTGAATCTCCCCTCATCCCCCTATTTGTCTTTGTCTGAGAAAGGGAAACATGTTTAAATGGAAGTGATAAGGAAGGAAGCATGTGGTGACATGCACTCTAACCTCCTCCCCCTTTCAGTTGGGCTAAGGCTAATCCACTGATCACGTGACCATGAGCTTTTAGCCTGGTCTAGGCCAGGAGCGCTCTGATCCATCTGTCGAATAGCATTGCTGATTGTTGGCATCCACAGTGTGTATTCCTGTCTCATGATCACTGCCTGCTCCACACAAGACTCAAATTTGATTGCTATCAGTTACTACCACCATAGTTACTTCTGCAGCAGTTTCAGTTTCCTCTCTGTGTCAGCGTCTTTCCCATTATCCTGTACCATCCTTCTGTCTCTCTCTATGTCTAACTTTCATTGAATTCTTCTCTTCACCTTACTCACTTCTCTTCTGTGTAGTAAGAGTAAGAGAGTAAGTGGGAGGAGGATGACAGTCAACCCTTCCAGACACTGAGAAACATGATAAGGCCTTGGGTTATTATCTCAGTGACACAACGATAATAGGCAGAACATTAGAAGGCAAGTTTGCACTAAGCCATATGAAGGAAGTCACAAATCAGGAGAGTAGGTCGCACAAATTATTTAATTCATCTGTGAAGCCCCTGTGGTCCCACCAAAAGTGTACGCTTGAATTCCCATGAATTTCACTAAGGTTACTCCCCTTTTTTTTGGCTGTGATTTTATATTGTGTAAGGAGACTTCGGACAGAGGTCAGCCCAGAATAGACTTAGAATGGATATACGTGGTCTGGAGTAATCATTTTCTCATGCTTACACAATGCCCCCCTGCAAGCCTAAACACACGGGAACAAAATACTGTTGCAACTTGCTGCTTTGGCACCACAGTAGGCTACCAGGTCATAAACGTCTCAATACCATACTTTATTTCATGTCTAGAGGCTACTTTGAATTCAAAAGCATCCATGAATAAAATGCCGACTAAGGTTCAATGATGAGAATAAGCTGCATATCATCATCTTGTTGAGATTACCTCTGATCGATCAGCTCACTTTGTTATTTAGATTGTGTCAAATTATGTTGCAAGTCTTAATATCTCTCATCCTGTGGCTTGATCCAAGTTGTTGCTTCAGTAGGGACACACACCCAGCTGAGGGTCAGAGCTTCAAGGATAGCAAAAGCCAGCTTGTGAGCGACTGGCAAGTAGTTTCTTTCTTTGGATTCCCTAGTGCAGTTGGGGAATCTAAGTGAAAAAAGTGAAATAGTTTTCTTTCTCTCTCCAGAACTAGCATCAGTGTGCTTTTTCAGCAAGAATCTTAACCCCAAGAATTAGACCAAGAGTTGCTCACCAGTTGTGTGATGACCAGCATCACACAACTATGACTGTATTTTGAAGCTCTGGAATAGGAATGTCATCAAAATGCTAAATCTTCGCAGGCTGTGGCTGCATATATGCCCTGAGTTAAATTGTTGCATTAAATGAGAGTTTAATAAAAGGATGGTTTACTGTAGAATCTTGGATTTGTCATTTAGTAAGTTATTGATCTCTGACTTTTTCATAGTGGTGTAGGAAAGTTATACTGCACAACCTATTTTGTGTTTTATTAATGCCTTGGGCCCTGAGTCATGCTTGATCTCTCATGCATGAATTATGTGAACGAATGGTTTTATCTATGCCCTAAAGGAAATTGTGTCATGTGAAGTCTTAAAAAGAGGGAAAGACGTTTTGTTTGTTAAGTACAGAACACGTGCACGACATATGGTTGGTGATAGTAGTAGTCAAATTAGTGTTAGTAAAGTACTTCAGCATCTTGTATCATGATAGTTGAAGTTGTTTTTTAGCGTTATTTACAAAGAAAGAATCAATATGCTACACTGTAAAACTGTTCAATAAGATAGTAAGTAAGTATACTAAATGGAAAGAACAACTTTAGATTAGTTCAGACAAGTTGGTGTAGAATAAAAAAGTGCCTGTAGACAGATGGTTTTGCACAAATCCAGTATACTTGATGCAGCTCTTTGTGGCACTAAAGTTATCACTGAATCTCTGCTTGTAGTTTATTTTTTTCTTTTCACACTGTTCACACTAGTGTTCTTGAACTTATATAGCCTGACCTGCTGGCCTACTTCTGAAGGGAGTGTAGTTTATCACCAATGGAGTGACCAGGAAGCTGAGTTAAGCGAAGTGCCATTGGACAGTATGTACTAGTTAGAGAGGGTCATCTACTGTAACAGTGACACTATGAAATTAACCAAATTTAAAATATCTTATATGACCATGTCATTCACAGCAACTAAGAAAAAAAGTAAAAAACACAATTCACCTGTCCTTAAATACATACTCTTGAAATGGAGTAAGGAATGTGATACTGTTTACTTTTCTGTTAACTAGCATTACTTTGCATACACCACATACATAATATGTACAGTTCAAACTATGGAACTGGTTATATATTGCTATGATTTTACTGGACCTTGTTAATAAATGTCACCCTAGAGAAAAATGATTTATCTTACAGCTCTCTAGGTGTTTAGTGTTGACGTTTATTAGTGCTCTAGATTTGAAAAGGGCATCTTTAGGTCTCCTCCTTTTCATTGTTTTAAGGTTTCATAGATTTTTCAATCCTCACAAGCTTTGCCATCATCTGATACTAGTCACCTTTGTCACGATGACATCAACTCCATCAGTGTGATGGTTCACCTTTCAAATCTTATGCTGACTAATCAAGTCATTTGAACTTGGTGTAAGTATAAATTACCTCACTTACAGTACGGAGTAGCCTCATCCTGCCCTCCTCAGTCTCATTTGGTCATGTTCAAATCCCAACACTTGCCCCCCACTTTAATGAGGCAGCCAATCCTGATACACAATGGAACCTGAGGCTGAGGTAACTGCATCTGCCACCACAGGTGTAAAGGAAGAAGCCAGACACTTTCTGTACATGTTGTTGAGAGTGTGACTCAATTATAAAACTTAGAGTCAGTCTAGAAGCAATCAACAATAAATAATGATCAGTGTATCTTTGTGTTTTGCCCTATTGGCATTGGTGGTATGCATGGTACATAGGTAGGGGGGTCTCTCAGATGTTTGTGAAAAAAGGCTGGTTTTGGTGGCTGTTGGGGTTGACCCAGCATGAATTGGCTGAGACATTGTGTCTTGACGCCCCAGATACAGATAAAGCAGCAGCTGGGAGACAAGAGAACCCAATGATTCTTCTGATCACCATTTCACTTGAGTTGTACCCCATTTCAAAGCTGCGATATAAAAAAAATTACTTTGAGGCAAAAAGTGTAGCGCGATCGTGCCCTCCTCATCTTTAGTCGGCCATTTTCACACCCAACCACTTTAATGAGTTGTTCATCCTGATACGCAGTGTAACCTGAGGCTGAGGTAACTGCATCTGCCAGCAGGTATAGGGGAAGCAGACAGCAACTCAGCTCATCACTGGCCAGTTTCTATAACAGTTCAGATAACTCACTAGGTCAGTGTTCAGACACCACACAGGCAGGTAGAATTAAAGAGACGGGTTATTAGAGCAGGAAAAGATGTAACTGACAGCCAAAGGGAATGGCTCAAATGCCCAGACGGCATAGACAACCTGTCAATAAAGTGGAAAACTGAATAGCTAATGAGGACCGGGTGTGCAGGCAGGCGACACATCACAAAGGCAGTCAGGTTATCAGAGGAGGAAAACTCACAAACGATGCCTAGTGTGCAGGTGTGTTCTTTGGAGGACCTGAAGGTCAGGCTAAACTAATGGCGCTTTCATCGCAATCTCACGATGTCAAATATTTAGATGTTCTTCTGCAGGACAATCCCCTTAAATAGCCAACAAATAATTAAATACCAGTACTACACAGGCAAGTAAATGGTACTAACTAACTAAACGGTTTACAGTTTGAGCTGTGATATTTATGTATAGACAAATAACAGACAACTGGAAAAATGTTCCAAGTTAATAGTCAATATAACAATATGATTTCTATTTTTCTGTAATGTGCTGTGATTTACAGCATATAAAAGCTACATACAAGGCCGAACAGTGGGGTTTACGCCTGGCTAGGCTACCATTATTTCTATGCAGTGGCTTCTCATTGGTCCAGATTAAGTAATATACTGTATTCAACAGTAACTGATGACCACCTGACATCAAATGCCAAATACAACAGCATTAAATGATATTTCTAGTCTAGTTTCGAGTCCAACAATCACTGGACTTCTGAGGCAGATACTGATAATGATTTTTGAAAGTTCTTAAAAAGGCTGATAACGATATATCAGCTGATGTTTTTTAACATAAATTTAAACGCGTAATCACCTCTTAAAGTTTGTAATTGAAGAATTGTGACCAAGATTTGTGCTGTACAGGACATTTTATTGTTGGAAAATAAAAATAAACTAGTCCTCCCTGGCTGACAATGCTGACACTGCTTCTCATTTACCTCAAAAACATCTTTGGCATTTTCGTACTGCAGATTCTTTGGCTGGGATATACACACAGACTATATCAGTGATAAGCTACTAAGTCGGCAAATAATATTGGCTGTGCTTTTGTCAATTAAGTTTTAATTTCCTCCAATGCAACCTTATTTTCCTTAAATTTCTTTGCATCATTTGGAGGATTGCTTGAGTGTGAGGCTCAAGAAGAAAAAAATGGCGATGATGCTCAGGCTCACTGTGGCAATTTCAAACAAGACATAGATACACAAACTAAACATGATTATTATGATATGTTTAATGTCAGAAAGACATACTGAAGCTTTAACATACTGAATGTAGATATAAGTTCAGTGATAGCTTTTTTTTTGAAACACCAGATCTGTTAGAGACACTTTTGTCTTAACTGAACAGGATGAGAGGTAGCTGGTGCTGCTATGTTCAAGCCTATTACAGGCTTACAGCAAATGAGACAGATTGGAAAACCAATGGAAAGCTCACAGACAAAATAAATAGAGATAGTGGATGAAAACGGGGTGAGATTTTAAAAACAGAAATCATGCTGTCAGCAAATGAAATAATGTCACCTAATGTATCTACACTGGCGACACAGACGTAGCCCATGAATGCCCATGGGAGGGACAAGATAAACAATTTAGTTCAGTTGTTTGTGTTGCCATTATTCATGGTCCTTGAATGAATGTGTGTGTATGTGAAATGTATGTGTTTTGTTCAACTAGATTTAGGTCATGGATGCTCCCTTGTGTCTGGGGAACAAGCTAACATCTGTGTAAGATTACTGTAAGAAGCATTTGATTAAAAAATGATTATGATGACATACCAGGAAAAAAATTATTTATGCTTATGTCCCATTTATATTTTGTTGTACATTGGATTAAAGTGTGCTGAATTATAGTAGAAGTAGGGCTGAAGGATCAAACACAAATGCTATCTATGGACATCAATTCCCTTCCCTTTGTATTATATTATTATTTTTTTTATTATTTTAGAAGTGTGTGTGTGAGTTTTGTTGCATTTTCTGCCCTTTGCACATGTACACCTTATGATCTTTTATAAACCAACACTATAAGGTAGCAAATGCTCTTTATCTGTCTTGTCCTTATGCGTAGATGCACTGGCACAATATAATGCAAAGTCAGTGTTTGGATTTGTGGAGCTGTTATCCCGTATTGATCCTGTGAGCTCATTTGTGCCTGCGGCTGCGTCTGCCTAACAAGGCTCTCAGATGAGTCCTGCACGACATCTCCAGCCACCCTGCAACTCCCACAACAAAACTTGTTTTATTTACTTTATGTAAAATGAAATAAGTACTTGTATAATTAAATTTAAGCAATCCACATTCAGTGTATTTTTTTGCTGTTTTATGCACTTTTGCATGCAGTATATGCGTGCCTTAGTGCAAATATGTGCCTTAGTTTTTATAGCATCTAGTTTCAGTTTTTACAATAAAGCATGCTACTGTTAACAAATAGGTCAAAGAGGTACCTATGATGAAGTCAAAGTGTAACTATTATTAAAGATGCCTCAGTCATAACATCAGTGTAAGCCAATAGCCAATATGTTTATGACTCACAAGAATTTGATCTTAACTTACATACATACATAAATACATTCAAAGAAACATTAGGGATTCCATCTGTTGCTGTCCTAACTGTCCTCTGCTACCCCATTGAGGCATTTGGCCATGTAAGTCAATCACATGCACTGTTAAATATACACTGGGTGGGGGTGGGGGTAGACATTGTGTGCATTCTGTATAAATACAGTGTATAGTATAGAATCACCAGGGCTCATGGTGGTTCAGTTCTCACATGATCTGCTATCCCTGCGCCTTTGTGTTGCACACAGCAAGCCATGAGGCAGCATGTGTATAGAATTGTGAATTATAAATAGATAACTAGCTATCTATCTATCTATCTATCTATCTAGCTATCTATCTATATACGATACTTGTTGTCCACATCTTGTTTTAGGCAGATTATTGGTAACCATTATTGTTATTGGTACATGCATTCAGGAAAGATGCATTGAGGAGGCAGGCAATTTTAGGAGCATTACCTGACCTTGAACTGCTGGAGCAATGCGTAGATTTCACAGGAATACACAGCGAATTCGGAAATTATCTCATGCAGGGAAAGCAGGGGAATGAGGGTGTGGGGCGTGGCTGTGGCACTCTGTGTTACTTCAGTGTCCATGCTCAGCTTATCCAGATTATCCCTGTGCCACTACCATAATCACTCAGATGCCACCATACATACCGCACCATAAGGTTTATGCCTTTGTTTTCCTTGTTTAATGTGGCAGAGATGAGAGCTCTGTTCTGTTTTTCTGTTTGGATGATCCTCCTGTCATATAGATTGCAGCGGCGCTATGAAATCAAGTTGCTGTCCATGGTATGAAAATTGACAGTTATCCTGCCACGTACATTTGCCTGTGTACAGTATTGAATTCTACTGCGTTGGTGTTATTAGAATCTGACTTTGGCATGTCAGACTCCTCAACTTGCACCACATAGTCACACAAACATATCCATCTGAGAAAATGTCATGAGAGACTTGAGGCTGATATCACCTATCTACATACAAAAAGATAATAATTTCATCAGCATGGGATTGCTTTGAAAGTCCCAAAAAACAAGCTGACCCTGATCTGGGGGGGGGACTGACATAAGTGAGGAGCAGTCTGTCTGTACCTTTAACTCACACTCACTAACTCACTTATGCTGACATAAGGAATTTATGCTGACATAGGGATTGCTTTGTGTCTCAGTATATTATTATGTTTTTTGAAAGGACTAAACAGCCATGGCTATGTTAAAATATGTGATAATAAATATCTGATGATAAATGATGGATTTCTTATGGCAAAATGTCATCGCCCCCTTCAGCTGTTGTACTACCACTGCTGTCTCCTTTGTTTTGTCTCTGCCAGTAACTAGTGAATTATGGAATTATAGAATTGATAATGTCTGAACCTTTCCAATAGTAAAATGTGTACAGCACTGTGTACATCAGTGAAAACTGAGTTTTTGGGGCTGTAACAGCACATAAAATTCACAGTATATGTACATCGGGTTTGGGTCACAGTTCAGTACATTTTCAGTAATGCAAGGAAAAAACATTTTTTTGAAAATAAAATGTAAACATTCAACAGGGGCTCATTGGCCATAGTTCTTATCCCCTTTTTACACTCAAATTAGCATGTATATGCAGGTTTTAATATGTGGGTAAAGCTAAAAGTAGGCGACTGACTCCTTTCCCACTGCCAGTAGATGAGTTAGCCTTTCCTATTTTTTTCTGATGTGTCACATTTGAAGTCACGAGCGCTCCGGAAAACAGGTTTAGAAAGCACCATTGAGGCCTGTGCCTGTGCCATGTTAATGGTGGTTGCTGTGTGTGGCCTATAAACTGTAAAAATAATTAGTAGCTGTGGCGTTTCTGGTTTAACAGCACCATGCTGGGCAGGTGACAGGTGTGTTTATGGTGTTTGTGTGCTCTGAAAGACGTCACGGTGCGTAAATAGTCACACCGCTGATGGACTGTTAGCCTAGCCCGGTTGTCATGCTTCCATCACTGCCGATTGGGGCTGGAGCTGATAAATACCCGTGACTACTGTTATTTGACCGGGGAATGAATGCCGATTCTGCCCTTTTCCACTGAAGACAAAAGCCTGTTAGTGTTTTTTTTGTCCAGTGTGAAAGAGTTTTTACTGACACAGTTAAGGTACTCGAATAGTGGCATATTTTCAGTAAGAAAAAATAAATAACAAAATAAATAACACAAATGTCAGTAATGCTCAATTCACTGGCGTTCTAGTAAGTGGTAGTCATACACTACGCCCCTCCTGGCTTTTTATGGTCTTAGAGAGCAGCAAAGAATTACCATGTAACAGCAGGTGTGTTGAAACATTTCTACATCAACAGGCAGATGTTCTGGCAGTTCAGGAACAACCAAACAGGGGGCGGTGAGTATTTTGATGTGTAGCTTACTCCTACAAGCCCAAACCAAGCTCTTTGGGTTGTGGACTCCACTTGTGTGGTGGAAGTCCGCCTCTGATCATGATGTTGACACGGGCATTTTAAATCCTATTTATTAGGAGGAAGACAATCTGTGGGTGGGACCAGAGTCCTCCCTTCCTGTTGATGGTATTGTGTATACATCTCCAGTATGTTAATATGCCAAGGTTCCCTTCAGAGTTTACATCGTGTATGCTACTGTTTTGGAACGAGTGTCGCTGTTTCAAGCTCAGTCCTCACACATAACCATATCAAACTACAGTGCCTGCATTGATTTGCAAACGTAAGTGCTCCCATCTTCTGCTCTTCCATTGGTCAGGAGAGTTCTGTCCTAGGTCAATCATTAGCTAGTTTGAGGCTGTGCTTCCAATGGCTTACTAGGGACTTGACTCTAGGGGTGGGCAAACTGACGATTTTAGATTGAGATCGTGATCAAAGGGGTCCACTTTTCAGATTACTTACTGACTTAAGTTTACTGTCAAACTTTAAGTAAAGATAAAGATAAGTAAATGCAGGCTTTCTGTGCCCTGAGGATCGAGAAAGTTTTCTACAAAACATGTTGACACACATGTTGGTTTATCGAAGCAATCAAGTTACCGCCCAAAAGCCTCTGTATTTCCTTAGACATAAATGAAAATTACATCACATGGTAATAACCCTGATAGCCTTGAGGAATAACTGCTTGAGTGATGTGCTTGGGAGCTAATCAGTGAGCTAAAACAGGAATTCAGATCAATGATATTTTCTATTTAGAATAGTTTTTTAACCTCTTTATTTGAAGCACTTGAACACACTTCTGTGTCAAGTCCACATTTTTAAATTTTCTGAAATGCCTGATAAATTTACTTGTGGGAGACTAGCATCATGGGTGGTCTCATTTCAACTCTTTAAGCCACCGATATTGCAAAATAAATAGTCTATGAACTGAATAAAAAAATGCATGATTTTATATTCTTAACCCTATTCTTAAGTTTAAGTTAATAATTGACCTGCTATAACCAAATAAAATGGGCCCTGTTAATGCTTGAACTCAGCCCTGTCTGTCATGAAGTGTTGCTGGTGCTGTCGTTGCTGTGGGGCAAAGACCTCTGTGCAGTAAAGGTGGAGTTGACCTTTACTGAAAGCACTGAGCTTGCCATGAAGGGAGGGGAGACATGGTAAGGGGAGCAACAGTCGGGCAGAGGCGGGGAGGGTGGGAGGGGGGGTCCAGAGCTCTGGTGACTGGGTTAGATACTGTGTGTGAAAAACTGCAGTTATCTGACCTCTGACACATGACATGCTGGGAAGATCAAAGGGCAGAGCTCACAAAAGCTGCCTGCATTGGTGTTTACAGGAGGGTTGGTGGAAGAAAGAGGAAAGGAGAGAGGGCATACGAGAAGGACAATACCAAAGTGAAAGGGGAACTTAAACTTAGAGAAGCAGCAAGGTAATATTAAATATAAAGCAACAGCGGATAACAAAACTTAGATTATATTTTCGATAAAAACCTTTTTTGATAGTTAAATTCTTCCCGTTTTATAACAACTCAACCCTCTATCATTCAGGTGCTGCCTGTCACTGATGCCGTTAGACCAGTTTGAAGATGTTGAAACAATACATAACCCATATTTGCCTTACCACAGTCCCTCCCCTTGCCACACACACACACACACACACACACACACACACACATACACACACACACACACACACACACACACACACACACACACACACACACACACACACACACGCAGTTGTTTGTTCCACTGTCCCCATGTCATTGACGTAATGCATTCCTAAGCCCCCTTACATTAACCTTAACCTATATTGTAGCCTGAACACTAAAACGAAGTCTTAACCCCCTCTAAAGCAATCTTTACCCAAGGGACCTCAATTTTTGTCGACACTGTGACACAAGTCCCCATCAGTTTGTGTACATTCAGGTTAAAGTCCCCACTGGTCTATAAGAACATACAACACATACACACACACAGACATATGTGTACATACACCTTCTCTTTGATTCCTACCGCATGATGTGCTTCTTGGAGGTAGCAGAGGTCTCAAAGATTGAGTCTGTATGACTGAAAAAGGAAATGGACAAAAACGTGAACTCTTAAGATAAGAGTTAAAAGAGTTAGGACAAATGAATTGGGTGTAACTTTGAATAGAATTTCTCAGGTTAACTTTGTTAGAGTTGGGCTAACTTATGTAATCACACATAAATGTCAAATGGTTGGCTCCAGTAAACTAATTTAGCAGCACACCCTTTTTTCCAGCTGATGAAAAGCATTGATTTGACTGCCTGAATCCTCCTTATGGATTGGAGCTCATGCAGAGCATGATCATCTCCTCTCAACTCCTCACGCAGCAGGACAGCTAAGTCCACACCAGCCAGGGGTATGCAACAAGATCCTCTTACTATATATATGCGGAACAATGACTGTAAGATACTCACAGTTAGTCAGGTTGGGCTCTCTGACAGTTAGAAACAAATGTTATTCAACAGAGCAGAAAGGGTCTGCAAGAAAAATTATGTGATAAGCAATGTGTCAGTGGAAATACACCAAGGAAGAAATCAGCAACTTAAGTAGAGGAGTGAACACAACCATGTTAACAAGGGGAGAAAGAGAGAGAAAAAGGAGGAAGTGACCTAGTCTATATATATGTGTGTGTGTGTGTATATATATATATATGTACACATATACATGACGCTGTATACTGTATATATAACTACAACAAATTTGCATCTTTGAGTCATTGTTACCAAGTTCATTCTCCCCCCCAGTGATATTTAGCAGCAACATTTTGAGCAGCTGCAATAGCAAGGAGTTGACACAGTGATGTTGCTTTAATCTCACAGGAGCATATTAGCTTTTGCCTGTTATTAGAAATAGGTAATCACAAACTTCTTCATCCATATTCCCAATTTCCAAATAAAAAATGTACATCTAATGTGCATGCATGCTGTTTGTAACTATTTTTTACTGGAAATCCCTTGTTCAACCCATGAAGGAGCCTGACTGCCTGGTCCAGTAATAAGAAAATTCTGTTTTCAATTTTCTGAGATCTACCTCAAAGTCTCATTTCCTCCTGTGTCGTGGGATCAGACAATAGCTTCAGAAAATCCAGTCTCAGCATTCTGTGAGCCCAGGGGGGTTTACAGCACAGTCTCCTCATTTGCCCTAACACAGGAATATGTAAACAACATCCTCATCTGGGGCCTTATCACAGCTCCTCATTGACCTCCCCCCACATCCCCTTCTACAGGTCCCGTCTGGGGCATCCACAGTTCCCTGGTCCCAGTTAGATGTGGAGGGCCCATATAATATGTTTGTTCACTTGTCAGATGGCATTTAACACACTGTTTGGGAAGACAACAAGGCTGGGGTTTGAGGAAGGGGGTCAACTGACAGGGGTGTGCAGGGAAGTCTGATGGAGAGGATCAAGGTCTGGTACTGTAGATTGTTTTTAAAATAAAATGAAATGTCATGTAATCCGTAAGAAAGTACATGAATCTATAGTCTGTACTTTAAGATGACTTTGGTTTGAGTATTTATTTGTAGGTAAACACAACTTGTTTTTATCATTATCACACATCTTTTTAAACTACCAGCTACCAATTACCTAACTTTACTACCAAAAGTATAATTTTGCAGAGATTTATGAAGTCTTTCAATGTTTTAATTCAGCATACCAGAATACAGTTCTTGAACTGCAAGAGTAATGGAATGAAATGGATGTGTTTGTCAGATTATATTAATCCTCTTGTTATTGTTGGACAAGACTAAACAATGTATGAACTGACAATTGAGAAGCAGCAGATCGTGAGCCGGTCATTTATGTTCCTTATAGTCATTGTCTGACTCCAGACAAATGTCAAAGAGTGTGGCAGAGGTGGTGCATTGTAAGGCTAGGTGCTGCTCATGACAAACATGTTTCTCTGGTGATTGAGTGATTTACCAGAAATGGACACTTTTGTTGGGCAAGGTCTAACCAGTTCGGATAAAGGTCAACTGTTATAAAGGGATGCGTAAAACAATTCTGCAATGTCACGTGTCAAGTCTCCATGTTTGTTCAAACTTTAAGATTTTTTTTGATCTCACTGTAGACTTATTATATCCTATTTTTAAATTAAAATGGGCCAATGAGATGAAAAAATATGGTTACTTATTTTAAAATAAAGTTATAAAATATGATAGCTGTAACTTTTTACAACTTTCCTACAGCTATTCATTTTCTAGATTTAACAATTTTGAAATCTGGGTTTGAGACAGGTTGTGAAAAATATTTTAGCCTAAATAAGACTAAATAAAAAAAGAAGAAGAAAAAAGAGTGGATCTGTACATTATACCTATTGTGCATTGTAGACAATACATACCATAACTTGCAGTTTTGATGTCTCAAATTAAAGGCAAACTTCTGAGAGACTTATTATTGTATGTAATTATTAGCCTTGGAACCCTTATATAGATGTCATCCAAGGGTTTCTCTGGGTCTTTCCTGCTAATAATTCACAGAAAGCAAGTGTAAGTTGTCAGTATGAATCTGAGAATATGTGATATTTTATGGCAAAGGAAAGTTTTTTTTTCAGTATTTACTTTGCTCTTGTGGGGACACTTGCTGTGAGCTGAACTGTCACTGTGTGTGAATGTGCAGGTACTAATTTGGCTTTTTCTTCTCTTCAGGGGCCCCTCTTTCCAGGCCTAGAAAAATACTGGTGTCAGGGGGACCCTGTGGCAGGTCCTGGCTCTGAACAATAGCTTCAGTCCTAATTTTTGCTCTGGTCCACTAGCTGAGGAAAGTAATTTATGTCTAATCAAAGATAAGCAATTGTGACTCTTGATTGTGTATAGATGCAACTGATGTCAGCCAAAAGATAGCAAGTGCTTCCCACAGATAATTACAGATTAATTTGCAGACTGTTTTTATGCAGCAGCCAGGATAATCCATTCCACAGAGAGTGAAAACACTGACTTGGTGATCTGATGAATAAATGGGTAATATTGGGCATTATATTAGCAAATGTATAGATTGTCTAAGCACTGTTTTTACATGCCTTTGAGACAGAAGGCAGGCAGAAACATTCAGTCATGCTGCATGCATGTGGAAATGACACAGCAGTTGGGGTTTAAAAAAAACATGATGTTGCCAAAGGTCTGTGTTAGCAGATTAGAGGTCCAGCACATTGTTGTGTGCTAAGAAGAGAAGAAGAAGGGAAGTTATGACAATTACCCCAGCTAACACATGGACCAGTAAACTTATTTGTCTGGATCTGTTGCATGTTCTTTGTTTCCAGTTCATGCTGTATGTAGGTTAAGCTTCTTTTGAGCGATTATTTTGGAAAGGGTTTTTCTTTCTTATCAGTCAGCCTAAAGCCTTCTGCTCCATACATGTTGTCATTCCAGAGTCTTTTATTCAGATAGAAGAGCTTTTCTTGGTTGGTTATTTGTTATATAACAATGAATAACAATCAAATCAATAGTTAATTTTTTAATTGAAGTCTGTGAGCTGACAATTGAATAGCATGAATATGAAGCAAACACACTGTATACTAATGTATTAGGATTTTGGAGTCTGGAAAAGATTCTCGGAGAATTGACTGAGCTCAACAGCAGGAAGACAGATCTCTGCCTTTGGATTGCCTTGGACAGTAGGAAACAGAGATGGGTATTTTTCACTGCTCTGATGTTTTATTGACTAAACAATACATAACAGGCAGATTAGTTGATAATAAAAACGGGGTTGCACCGAATTGTTCACATGAAAAGTGACTGAAAAAGTCAAGAACAAAAAAAGCGAGTTAGAGAGAAAAAACCCTGGCTCTTTGCACAGCTGGCCAATCATGACATGAAGTGAGTGTGAGATTGTTGGTTTCAAAAAGTTACAGAACTTGTCAGATAAAGCACCTCGATTCCGACATCAGAACGGTGTGATGGGAGGGATTCCCGAAGCATTCTGATGAAGCATACTAGCAGCTCAAAGGGTAACCAGTCGGGCTTAGAACTATTTTCTGTTTTTACACTATCCTGCACTGATGTCTCATTATAGCAGACAGTGACAACTGGCTAGCTAGTCATTCCTGCTGTCTGTTTCTGCTCAGTAGTTTTCTGGTTGCAGGGTTCTGCTCCAATAGTGGCTCCAGTCTAAACAAGCTGGCATTCCTGTTGCCGCGGATTTGAGCTACAGGCCATGTCCACATTTAACACTCCCTCTGGGCGTCAGATTATATAACGTCACCCACTGGTTCTCTGTAGTCGACACCAACATGCATGGATGCACACATACGTGTAGAAACACATAAACAAATACACACAAGGACTGCTGTCCTCCGTGCATGCACAAATGCAGCAATGTGATATAGGCCAAATTCAACATCCAGAAGAGAAAAGCAAAGCTCAGTGGGTTGTCACAAGGCAGAGACAGATAAGACAAATACAGAAGTAACTGCCTTAAATTTGATACATCACTATTATCTATGTATAGTTTTAGTCTTACTGCTTCTTGCTCTGACTAATACTAAGGCTGAATTATATTGGACGAAAATGACATACACAATTTATGTAGCTCCAGTTGGGGAAAAAATAATGACATAAACTTAATTGGCCGACGGTGGATGTCTGGAAGACAGGAAAATATCTCAAAGAGGTGGTATTATGCTCGTTTTCAGGTTCAACATCTTATTTAGGGGTTGCACCAGAACAGGTTTACATGGTTTAATTATTAAAAAACACCAAATCTTTGACATACTGCACATTGCTGCAGCTGCTCTTTTCATCGTGTGTGTTGAATGCTTCGTTTTAGATATGGAGTGATACATCTTGCCTCTACATATTTGTTGGGAGTTGCACATGCGCAGTGTGGTGAGTTATTAATCTGTAACAAAAATATTTTTCATCCATAAAGTTTTAACTGAGCTCACAGTAACAACTTTATGTCCATTGACTGCCTGGAGGGTAGCTAGTGTTTGGAAGTGAGAGTAGAGGTGTGTGCTGCAGCTCAGTGTTTTTCCACTGGTGTTTTTGAGGGCGTCGGACTAGCCGCTTGGCGAGCGTTATATGACGCGCATTTTGCTTTCATCCATGTGTCATCATACGGATGAAAGGACTACAAACGAGCTGTTTTCAGGCAGTTCAGAGCAGTGTTTTCTGTGGGAGATGGGAACTCCCTTTGGGCTTTTTCACTTAGCAGACCTAATGCACAAAAAAGATATATAACTCAATAACGGAGAGGGGAAAAGCTAAAAAGCATAAAACCACCTCTTTAACACTTAATGATAATAATAATATGCTTTTTAAGAATAATTTTAAGTACATGCCATTTATAGTTACTTGGGTTAAACAATAGAATAAAAACCTTTAGGGAATACATGCCTGGGGCTCCTGATATGAAACACTGCAGTAGATTGTCTTGGCGTTTGTGTTAATTGTACTGTGAGTGCAGTGGAGAAAGACTTGACAACACAACCAAAGCTCAGCTGCTAGCTTGTGTCAGCTGTTTGCATCTTCATCTTTTGCGTTTTAAACAAATGAACACAAACAAACACAAAGATTGGTTGCTGTTAAACGTCTGCGTGCTCAGTGTTTGCGTCAACACCTTTGCAGATCATTATCTGCAATATATACAAAGTGCAAAATCATGCACTGTAACAAACTTCATACTTTGTAGATATGGAAGTGAATTGAACATTTGCAATTGGATCAAACGTCTCATTTATCGTTGTCATTTGTCTGTGCATTCCATGAAGCCAGTTTTCATTATGATATTAAATATTTTTGTGCAATTTATTTTGCCATGGTAAAACTATTTAAACCTACTGTACAATATGAAGGTTGAAATGCACTTCAACAAACAAGAGATTCAGTCTGACACATGAAAGTACTTAAAATTTTCCTTTTAACAGCTGCAGTCATTTCACCTCAAATACCCTGACTTGCTCTTAGACATCTGTCCAGATGGTTGGAGAGTGTGAGCCGGGGGAACAAAACAGATCATTGGCTGGTCGAGCTCTGGCTGAAACGGGTTTAGAGCCAGAGGTTGAGAGGCTAGCAGGCCAGCTGAGCACAATGAGGTCACAATGCCAGGGAGAGTACAGCAATAGAGATTTGCAAGAGGCACTCATTCCCTCCCTATGAACCACGGAGTGAAACCACATGGCGTGAGTATCTAGCTATGTTTGCATTTGTGAGTTTCATTCTAAAAAAATTTGTGAGTTTCATTCTAAAATGAGACATCTGACATTTGAGAAAGTACAACTCACTTAGGAATACTTACTACTGTATATATACAATTGACTATCCCTATTAATGTACCCCGCCTTTTGCCTGCTGTCAGCAGGGATTGGCTCCAGCCCCCCCTGCAACCCTGTACACAGGATAAGTGGTTGACGATGAGTGAGTGAGTGACTATTGCTATTTATAGAATACTGTTTTATCCAAAACTACTTTAGCAAATATGAGACACCGGTTAACGTAAGTGCACAAAGCTGTTTATTCAAAAATATTTCCTGAACAATTGAAGTTATGTGTTATGTTAGGTTTCATAACTGAGTAAGGACATTTTCAGTTTCACTGTACTCATGGTAAGACTTTAAAAGTCACTTGGGGATCTTAAACTAAAGATCACAATAGAATGAAAAGATATTGCAGCCTCTCTTTACCAGGCCACCTCCTTTAAATAGTCTGCTGCTTTCACAAGGTTGCAAAAGGCCACAATTGCCACATGTCATCACTAGTAAACTAAGGCATCTCTGTTGTAAAAACAAGGCTCTGCTAATGCACAAAGAAAAATGTTTAAATATTTTACTTGCTACATGTAGTAGATAGAGCTGAAACGGTGTGAACCGTCATTATTATAGTGACCAAAATTAGACCACTGTCAGTATTATGGGGGTATTGTTAAAATGTGCTGAAAATGTACTGATACACACAAGTTTTATATTGAAAACCACAAAAACAATTTGCAGCAAAATGCATGTTTTGTATGTATTAACATTAAAATAATAGCCAATATCTTATGTAAACATATAAAAACCATTTCAAATGTGCATTAACATTAAATATGTTATAAGCCCATGCACAATGTCCATAAATAAAAAAAAAAAACATTGATACATTTTACAACAAATTCGACAACTACTGGATTTTAAATGAACAATATATGTTGGATGAGTACCTAACATATTATCATGTGCAATGAGCGAATAGTCTGCAGACACACAGCACGCACAGGAGCAGAACAACGTGTTTTTACACCTTCACCTTTGACACCTTCAGTTTACAAGCTATTGGCAAGTTAGACAGTTAAACCATAGCACGTTCCCTCATTCCGAAGTCCCCACATCATGCATTGAGCTACAAGTTAACTTACGTAGCATTTGTTTTAAAGCAGTGGGTGGAAGTGTTATGAAGATGGCTCATAAGATTGCCACCGTTTGCTGCAATTTAAGATTCCCTCTGCAGTTCTATAAAAACCAAAATACGACCAGATTTCAGACTTTGTCCTTGGAGGACTAGGCTGAAAGCTCTCCAGAGCACTGTGACTGACTTCCACCATGTTGTCATTGACCCAAAACAAACCCACATTGTATGCTACACATGTGCACCTGCATCGGGGAGGCTGTTGCCACCAGCATGCAAGAAAATCACCAATTCGCAGGAGTTGTAGCATCAGACAATATCCATGCATCAATTTCACTACCAGCAAATAATTCACACCGCTTTATGGGGAAAGGACATTTTCAGCGCGTTGAGACTTACAGATGTTTAGTTGATGTCTGCCACAGTATATGACCAGATTTCAGATGCACCTGCATCGGGGAGGCTGTTGCTAGACAGTATTTACCGTGAGTTTTTGAAAGTGCAGTAATCAAACATGGTAATGGTAGTTAAAATCTGTGACAGTAAAAGTAACCATCAGGAATTTTACCGGGGTTTATCATTAAACTGGTAACCGTTTCATCCCTAGTAGTAGAGTCATATCCTAGGCAGTCATATACTGGTTTGCTACTCAGTGCAATGCATGCCAATGACACACATCGTTATTTTCCAGGCTGGATAGCAGAGTCCGGCCACGTGCTGTCACCTGCATTATCTTATGACCTCCTGATTGATCCCACTTCATGCTGTCTGCTGCTCCATCATTCAGCCTGCAGGCTGCTCTGCTCAGTCAGAGCTCCAGCCAGTGACACAGACATAACATATTGCTGAAGCCTGCTGTTTCAGGCTTACAGGGAGGCAGGGAAGGTAGGTAGGAGCAAAGCATAGGCTCTGCAGTGGGTCCGGTGCAGCTGGTGATTCTTGTATGTTTTTTCAGTTTAACCTCAGTATCTTTAGTTCAACAGCCCAGTCCTCTAGTTTACATGTTTTCCTCATGCTTGTCTGGTGCTTAATTGTTCATACATAAATGTAATTTTGTGCTAACTGAAAGACATGCCTAAGTGCAAAGAACATAAATTGTAGCACAAGACATAATATTAATTGATCAAGAGCATTATCACCCATATAACAGCATTCAAATACACTCTAATAGCAATGGCCTCTTGACTATCCTCTAAAAGTCAGAGTTTAAAAAGTTAATGGGCCAGGAAATGAGAATTCCACCGCCAGTTAGTCTGTGGTCTTCTGTCAGTGGGAAGAACATTAAATGGAAGGTGTTGTCAAATCAGTATTTGGCAGCACATTAAAAAAAATAATACATGGATAATATAATAATAATACAGTGCCATGATGTTTTACTTTAATCATCAATTTATTTGGTTACACTGTAGAGTCTCCTGAGATACTTTTTGTTAAGCATGAAAGCAAATGCACAAGTATGAATATCAGAAATATGATTTCCATAATTGTTCAAAATGATTAGTTTATTATTATTGTAGTTTACAGTGACTTGCAGATGCTTTTTCCTTCTCGTTGTTTCTGTTTATTGCTGGATACAAGAGAATAAATTGAACCAAGATTTAATCTTTCCTCTCTACTGCTTACTCTGAGAGTTTTAGCAATCACACCATAATAATGTATGACTCCTACAACCTCAGGGGAGCCACTGAAAGCTTGTGAATAATAACTTTATTTTCTCACCGGAATAGGCTACTAGCTAGATTACTTTTTCTGTACTTTCACAGTCAGTGAGAATCTGCTTACGTGTTAACCGTTAAAGTGTAATTATTGTGACTGCAGCTATAATGCTGTCTATGGTCATATTTTCCTGTGTGATTTTTCATCCTCCACCCCAACCCCACGCCTTCTATTTGTCAGTCTGGTTACTTTAGAGCAAATGTTTTCAAACGGTGCTTGATCCACACATTTTCAGATTCAATGTGACTTACACTACTTAAGGATATATCATTCTACATAAATGCACTTAGAATTATTAGTTAAAAGGAGGGGGTAGGTGCAGGGGCGTTGTCAAATCCCTGCTTTAGAGAGGTGTTTGTGGTAGCTTGACCCTGTTTGCTAATGTTCACTTTTGTCCATTGTGCCACCAGCACGCTAGAAAATCACCAATTTGCAGGAGTCGTAGCATCAGACAATATCCATGCATCAATTTCACTACCAGCAAATAATTCACACCGCTTTATGTAAAAAAAATCCAAACTTCCCCTTTAAACTCATCACACACAGAGATTATCTTTCAGGGGAAAGGAAATTTTCAGTGCATTGAGACTTACAGATGTTTAGTTGATGTCTGCCAAAGTGTTGACAATATCTACACAATACCCCCCACAGGATATTGATCACTCATGTGAAAGCGGCTACTTAATGCCTGCCAGAGACTATCTTCTCCTTTTATTTGTAGAGGCTCATCATCGCAGCCAGCAGACAAAGAGTATCCTCAGGCCTCCGCTGCACTGCACTGTGGGTAACTGGCTACCTGGGGGCATGTGTAGGCTTTTCTTTCCTCTTTACACAATTACATTTGGTCTGAAGTGTTTCTGTGTGTGTTTTTGTGTCTAAGAGCACAATACAAAAGGTCAAATTTCAGCTCTTTAGTACAGATGTGCTGTATTTGAACATGACGACAGCGGGCCATTCTGCCATCTGTTTCGTCAAACTGACTGACGTATGTTGTTCAGTCTGATCCATGGATCCATCAGTGATTATTTTTTACTCAATTGTTGTGTTGTTTATAAAAAAAGATCAACATTTTCCAAACATCAACAAATTATTAACAATTATTGATGATGTGTTGAACACAATCAACGCAATTTTGAATATATGTTTATTCCAGTTGCTTACAAGTTGGACTGCCACCAATTTTTGTTTCTGTTTTTTCCATTTATGTCCTGACATAACAACGCTCTCTGTCAATGTGCCTCTATCCCCGTCAGTCTCTGTACCGTGTATGAATTTTTCACACATCTGTCTGTTTGGTATTCAGGCATCATTAAGAATAAGACAATACGCTCTAACAAATTATACTGTTGCTGCAGGCAAATGTTCTGTTGCTTGAAATGTACCTTTGTATGGAGTTAATTTTAATTTATCCATGCCACTGGCAGTGCCCTTTATTCCGCTTGGTCGTTTTCCAATTTAATTGTTATGTGTGCGTGTGTATTTTTCTAGCTGTCCTCGAGCATTCGGTTTTGGTCTTAAGTGAAAATCTACTCTCAGGTCATCTCACGTTTATAAATCTGTAATGGTAAATGGACTTGATTATGCATGTGTTCTAATTTACTTTTAGACCAGCTTCCCCTCCATCTGATTTGTAAAGCTCTACTTCAGTTAGAGATTTCCTCAATTTCTCATAATTACTTTCAGCTGTACCCTAAGTTGATAGTATATTTCTTGTTTTAAATAATGTGATTTAATTTTACAAATGTGTATAACAGTTATGATCCTCACATTTAAAAATAAGAACCCCTGGAGAGTATTTCATGAGTCAATATCTGTTTTATAACAATGTTCATGTGTTATGGGGGGATTTTCTTTTCAAACAATCGCTCAGTCTTGGTCTTAAACTGCGTCACATTTGTCATGTGAAAATCAAGAGCGCTGTAACTCCATTAGCTTGCAAGCTGTAAGTAATATGGCCACAAACAGACACACGGAAACGCACAATTTGCCTCTAACTGCTTCTGATTGGTGCTCATTTTGAGTATAGGTGGTTGTCAGCACAGCCTTGGTCCATTTTGGTATTCGTGTCAGTAGCAGCTCAAAAATGAGCTCATCTTGCTAATGTGTGAATGTGATTGTGACAGCCATATTTCACTCTGGTCCTTGTTTAGCCTGTTTGCATGGAAATATAACAACAGGAGCTGACACTGGGGCTGATAGGAAAGGCCTGCGGGCCAGAGATGTTCATCTCGCAATGTGATTTGCCCATCAAATGTTCCTTTTTTAGAGTTCAGTTAGTCTATTATACATAATATTTATGTTTTTTCACATTCAAATGTAAGACAATACATGTGTCAACACCTTCACATGTGCATGTATGCACACACACACACACACACACACACACACACACACACACACACACACAAGCACATTACTAAGCTAATGAGTGATTTTCCTCATGTTGACAGTGTGATGGGATGACGGTTGGAGCATAGCAACAGGACCTCAAGGCAGGTTGGACTGCACAAAGACCTTCTTGTAGTCGTCTGTCCCTCCCTTTGAGCTCCTAGCACATTCACTCGTCATGTGCTCCTCTGTGACAACAAGTCTCCCATGTCTATTTCTTCTTTCATTCTTTGATTTTGTGTGTTCAACATGAATCAACAGTCACATTTGTTTGACCCTCACTTAATGATCGTTGCCAGTTTTACGTAAGTTTGATACATTTGCTTCACCCTCTGGTCCGCACCAGCATGTTATCCATGTCGACAGGTTAGGCTGAAGTGAAAGACAATAAAGGCCCCAACCTTGATGTGCAGACACCGTCAGACTGAAGGGTAGTCATTTTTCACTGAGCTGGTGCAGCTGCTAATTTGGAATTAAAGTAGAATCTGCTGCGAACTCCTTAAATATTAAAACTCTGTGAAAGTTAACTATGAAAGGTGGAATTCTGGAGATAATTCACGACAACATTTGTGTTTGTGCCAGCTGTCTTCTGAAAAAGGTGAGAGTTGACAAGATGTACTTTGGCCAGCCTGTAGTGTTTGCATGCAGGAGAGCAGTCAGCTAGATCTGTGCTGGTGATGTAATGAGGATGTTTGACCTGATTGGGCTAATGTGTTGCGTCCTGATTGCTGCTCTGCACTCCAGTGCATTTCAAGGTTTGGTTGTTTGCAAAACCCATGTTTCTTCCCTGCCCCTTGACCCCGCCACCCTCTGCCATCTTTTCATAAATAAATCCCTGTTTACCCTTGTTTAAACTATTCACAAACATTGTCCTGTTCGTGTCCTTGCTACCATGAAGGTTAGTGTATTTTGTACCTGCAGATAACATGTTTGACCAGCCTTTAAAGGTGCTTTGTTTCTCTTTTTAAAAATGTCCCTGAATGGGCCACAGTTTCTGTAGAAATAGATGCAACCATGGGCGCTTGACATAACACCGGAAGTAAGTTATGGGCTTAATTTTGCACTTGGCAGTTTTACTCTGAGATGTTATTTATAAATGCTTGTAGCTCAGGGTGGGTGTGATAATACATAGCCTCTGTCACAGAGCAGTTGGACTGTTGGAGAGATGAAGGTAGGAGAATAGAGGAGCAGGGAAGTCGAGCAGAGGGGAGTTGTTTATTTAGACCTCCTTTATATACATAGACAAATAAAGTTTCCTGATTATTAGTTAAATGTGTTTTCCCTGCTGCTGTCTAGCTCTCCTCAGAGGGCAGCATCAAGAGTGAAATATGTGTTCCTTCCAACTACTTTTCAGAATAAATTGATCCGCTTGAGGACCTGATCATTAACATTGTGGATCAGAATGCTTTCAAGCTTGAGGCACCAAGGTTTATTTGGCTGCCAGATAAACAAACAACCGTCAGCAACATAATTAAGTTGTACAGAGTTAATTGATTTTTTTTTTTTTGTTGTTGGACCAATCAGATGATCCAGCTGCAACTACAACCGTGCCTTATTTAAAAATAAAAAACAAACTATGTCAGCTGTGTTACTTTAATTTATAAGTCACCAGAGACAATACGACCATACCATGTTTTGCATATTATTGCCAGTTTTATCATGTCATTTATTCTCAACATTTTTAATGACCATTTTCCAAAGTATATCACTAAACTGACACCTATGAAGACTTGACACCCCACACACATCAATTTATATCAGCCAACATGCTTGAACAGCAAAACAGAGCTGTAGTTAAATGAACTTTTGAACAATTTTCTCAACTGATTGGTGTTTTTAGACAGGGATTCTTACTGCTGAGGTTGATAGTCTCAGTTCCAGTCATACAATTTTAGTGAGAACGACAGGAGGCAACTGAATCAGTAGATAAATTGTGAAACACCACACGCACTGTGTAAGTTTATCTCTTGACTGTCAACAGCAGCTGGCCCAGACTAGAATAAACTCATTCCACTAGGTCAATCAGTTGTAGTGTCTCAGCAAAAACTAATAACTTGATTTAACTACTAAATAATTGAAAACCAGCCAAACAGTTGTAGTATAGTCTGCACCCTTTAAGTAAAATGTGGATGTTTTCATATTATGTCTTCCAAGCAGCTATTGGTTTCACTTCATGTCACTACAATATGAAAATCAGCTTGCACAGACTTCAGAGTCATGTTTGTCATATGAAATGGAGTTAAAAGCACTGATTCTTCCAGATGGTTCACCCATATGCTGGTGGGAAGTTCCAACGGCTAAGATCTGAGGGCCAGTTTCCGAACACCTTCTTATTCCCAAGCTACTGTATGAAACGTGTAAATGTAAAATTAAACCCCTAACAAGTAAAACTAAAGTAAAAAAAGAGACCGTATAAAAAGGATAATGTGAATTTGGTATCCACAGTTCTTCAGAATAATCTAATTGGATCATTACAATTACATTTTCGTACTGTTTTGACATGAACTGAAAACATTAACTGCTTGGAGATACAAGAAAACCCACATCCATCAATCCAAAGGTCTATGGTGTGCAAATAGTCATCACTAATGTAAAGCAAAAATATCAGTCTTGTCCTTGAAAACACAATGAAACTAGCTGCAGCATCATATGGCATGTTATTTGTGTGCGCCCTTTCAATTCTGGCGTTTACAGGTCTTTGGTGTAAAGGAGAGCGGTAAGATTGCTTTGAATGGTGGGTGGCATTTCAGTTTTCTAACAGGAAGTGCTTACGTTGATGAATGGCAGTTTCTCCTCAGAGGAAAGAGTGGGTGACACAAGTTCATGTTTAATTTCACTCTGTTCATGCCAGAGTCAGCTAAATGAACATGCTACTATATCCTGAACCCTGGGGAATTAAAAAACTCTTGACTGGGCTCTAAAACACACTGCTGCTAATTCTGCGCTGTGTGATTGTTGCAAACTAAATAAGAACAACAAAGATGTTGATGAAGATTCAGGGCCAGTACAAGAGGGATTGTAGTATTGTTCTTGTTGCCTAGATGGCTGAAGTTGTAATGCACACTGGCTCACAAGTGTATATCATTGGAATATATCAGTTTGATCTCCTTAAACAAGCACACTCAACCAGAACCTCTCCCTATTTAGAAGCGCATAGTGAATTGAATACTATGTGTGTTTGGCAGAACAAACCAGTGACGGCTTGGTTAAAAAAAATATTGTTTTTGTTGACTTCTCCTTATGTAGAGTAAGAGGGATTTTTATTTCTTTTCCATTCAGAGCTGACTCATAGAGAAAGATTGGAGTTTTCTTCTGTTTTGTATTCCATTTTCCGCAGGAACTTATGAGTATTACCAGATGCTGTGATTGGCATCGCCATATGATATATGTACTGTTTTGACAGCTGCTATAAATCTGTGTCTCCGTCTTTAAATACGTGTCCAGGATAGAATCACACTTTGCAGAATAACTCGTCTTTGAGGGAACACGCGTCGAATGGTGATTTAGAGTCCCCTCTAAAATTGTGAAATATGAATTTTTGCGGTTTTCAAGAACAACAACAGCAAGTTTACCACTTGAGGTGGAAATTGAGTCGCTTATTGTGGCTTCCACTTTCAATGCGAGAGCTTTCATTGCATCACTTCCCACCTGCGCAAAAATGTAAAATGTTATACATATGCTTTTGAGGCTGTATGTAATGCTATTAAGGGTATTGAGTTTATAGTTTGGTGTGAACTGGATGTGTCTGAAATTGGCAAAATATAAGAGTTGAATGAATAAAATAGCAAGCACCTTCATCTTAACTCCTCTGAGCATAGCTTTGACCAGTATTGTAAACTTTTAACCTGCACACTAAGGAATAGATAGATAATGTACTTTTACATTCACCCTCTCTGGGCTGGTATGGAGTGTCCTGTACAGCTGGGTTAGGACAGCTTTTTTGATTTGTTTGTTTTTAGCAGTTGCATAATGCTAGTTGGAACCAATTCCTCTTATTTCTCATCCAGCCATTCTCAACTCATAAATATGCCACAATTCTGCACAGTGGGTGAAAAAGAAAACCTGTGTAGTCCTTCCTTGCGGACTTGCCAATGTTATGTGAAGGTACTGAGGTAGAAGACTGATTTTGCTCTAAGTTGATGTAGAACTGTGTGTTGTTTGGTTTCTGAGAGAGTAAAACACTGGAAGCCAACGTGGATTCATTAATTTAACCGACAATTCATCAGTTGACCAAAATGAGTGTCTGGTGTTACCATGGCGTTTGTGTGTGTCTGAGAGAGAAAGAAAGAAAGAGAGAGACCAAAAAATCTCTTGCCAATCAAGTCAAATTGGACAACAAAAAGTATGTGTGAGTTTGAGAACAACTTTAGAGATAGAGCCATGGAGTCTCTCCCTCTGTTGGAAAGTAATGGCAATAAAGATAAAAGAGAACGACAACTGACGATCCTGAAGGATGAGTCAAGGTAAAAGTCTAGTGTGTGTGTGTGTGTGTGTGCTCATAAATACAGGGAGTGGACAAAATACAAGGAACACCTTACAATGTGTTGCAATCTAACTATAAAACCCCAAACTATGGTCTAAAAATGACTACAGGGTTGACTGAACAGCTCTCTGACAGAAAGCACTGAACATTATACACTTCACAAATGCAGTGTTTATTGCAGGGCTATTGTATTTGATTGCACTGTAGTGTGCTGTTAATGTGCCCATCCTTGTATTGACAATGTGAAGATGTGTGAGTTGTCTAGCTGAGATAATAATCTCTTATGTGGAGTCAGAAGGCTTCTCAAATAGCATTACTATGTTTCCAGAAAACGGAGCCAACAGCACTTCATAATTTCTGTTATGGGAAGAGAAACATATCAAGAGCATTAATATGAGGCCCATTTTGAACTTTAATAACCCTCTGTGATAATTTCCTCAGTAAACCTCTCCAGTGAGTATGAAACTGCACTTCTGGCTCTTTGGCTGTTCAGTGGCATTTATCATAGCTTCAGGTAATTTATTTACTGCCACTGTTGGTATTAACACACATGGCTTACCAATCACTGATCAAGGAAGGCTATCAAATTGGGATTTGTCCTAGTGTTCAGTGGCCATTTTTGTGGGGCCAGCACTATAAATGCGAAAGTCTGGCCCTGACTGAGCCATGAAGTTAGCTCATATCTATTCATGGACATACTTCATTGCCGTTATGCAGTCCCTGTAAAGAAAGAGGTCAAGTATTTGGAACATCAAATATATTCTAAATAACGGTTCAATATGCTGTAAACAATTTGAGTCTACTGGCAAAATATTATTTAGCCTACTCAAATGTAGATTTCTCCTGTTTTTCAAGCATTTAAAAACAAATTGGCCTTTAAAAAATCTTTTTAAAATATTAATATTTAAAATAAAAAAAGAATCAATAATTACTTTACCTCTAAGTTATTCGCTTTTGTCAGTATTTGTATTTGTCGTGTTTTCCGTCATATTGTAATGAGCTAATAGAAGCTTGTTTAAACTGGTATTCAAGTCGTCTGTCTTGAAATGAAAAGCTCTGTGTTCACAGTGGGCGACTAGTCTCAAAAACAGGGACTTGCAGAGCCTTTGCGCTCGACGCAAGTGGCACGATGACTTCACTTTTGGTGCCTGGGACTCTGTATCGAGCATTAACAAAGCTTTACAGTGACACAATTACAATCTTCAATTAAGTCCTCAGGAGCACATACATGGTCCAGCCATATACTTAGTCTTGTTTCTATAATGAGTCCATTCTATATATTTACCTTCACCAAGGAGTTATGTTTTCAGTTTTTTTGTTTGTCTGATAGCACAATTGCGCAAAAACCACTGAAACATGGTGGAAGAGTGTAACATGAGCCAAGGAAGGACCCATTCAATTTTGGAGTGGATCCAAATCACAAGGCCAGTAGATAGCCAGTAGTAGTCAGTTGTGAGCTGAGATGATGAGGCTTTTTTTTTTTTTTTTACATTTGTGATTGTATTAGTCCCGCGACCCGATCCCGGATAAGCGGATGAAGATGGATGGTTGGATGGATTGTATTAGTTCTGGAAATATATTCAAATATAGTTGTTTGCACTTTCCATTTGCATAAAATAGAAGACTGGACTTCTACCAGGTAGATCGGTGTGCACTGTGAGCAGAGCATGTAGACCTACTAATGAGGTCATAGGACCAGTCACATGACACGTGGGCTACCTTTCTTCTGTGCAATGAGATTAATGCAGGACGTGACAAATTCAAGACACAACTTTAGATGGATCAGTCTCAACTAGATGATTGTTTTAAGTAGTGAGCGAGTTAAATTGAACAAAGAAGCAGGATGACAGAGAAGCTACGAAGGATTGAGCCAAGGAAGATAGATCCAGGCAGTAAAATAAAGATACATATTTGTCTGGAGACTTTTGACAGCATGTGGGTTCCGGCTGTTCTGCCTCAATAGGGTTCAGCCAGGAATGAGCTGAATCAATAATATTAACCCCAACTTCATAATCTCTGGCTCTGTGTGCTTCAGGATGCCATGCCCTTCTGTCAGGCTGCAGATCAAAGCTTAATGCAGCTAACATTACTATTTCCACTCTCTGGATCAGGCCTAATGATCTCTGTCTCCTAAAAATAAGAGTTATTCCTGATTATAAAGTCATCTCTGTTTTTAACTGGATATTCCTATTGCTCCATAATTCTGAGAAAGACACAAAATCAAGGCTTTAGCTTGTCTCCAACAGACAAGACTTAAAGGAGACTTACATATTATGACCTTTGGTTCTCTGGGTTGAGACAACACTGCACTCAGTTCATTGCTTGTAGCGGCTAATCTGTCCTCAAGCCTAAAGCCTAAAGTAAAGATGAGGAGCGGGCTACAGACATCTGTTAAGCTCTTTGACCCACTGTATTTGCTGTAGTTGTGCACACTCAGAGTGTGGGCTTTTAAGCCACAATTTCAACTTTACCTTCAAATAAAGCAGTATCTAATCTGGCCATACTGTCGGCTATGTGATGGTCAACCTGATTGTCTGACTGCTCGTGTTTCTTGACCCATTGGACCTATTTTTTTTTTTTTTTAGAAAAACCATGTTTTGAGATTTAAAGAAATACTTTGGTGAGTACTATGTTATCATAACCAATAGAGCCGAGGGAATGAAGCATATGGGTGAATGAAACCAAAGTTGTAGTGAACAGTAGTTTTTTCTTTAATTGTTATTACTAATATAGACTGAAGAAAGAATATCTGTTCATGCAATTACATTTAAAATAGCTTTCTGATTTCTAAAGTCTATGTTTGTGCTGTCATTTTTCCACAAATATCTTTTTAATTGGTTCTGTCTCGAAAAACTTAAAAAAAATTGTAGCAGTTAAAGATCACTACATACCATCACTAAGAGAGCTTGTACTTCTCGGCTTGACAAGTTTAATATTTTACGTTATGTTGACGTGTCCAGGACAACTGGAATTAAGTGAAATCTGTTCAGTGGACTTTCCCTTTCACCATTTCAGCTCTCTCTCAACCTATCATGCTTTTTGTGCTCCAGTCCTTGTGAAAAAAGATAGCTTCCTCAGAAGCACCCATGGTTGACTCACTTCCTCCTTTTGCTTTCTCTCTCTCTTTCTCTCTGATTCTGTCTCACTCTCTCTCTGTCTGTCTGTCTCAGGTTTGTGGTGCTCCTCTTTAGAGTTTCCTGCTGTTACATGGTATCACAGAGCTGAAGGCAAGAGGTAAAGTGGATTTTGTTTGTTTTTTTTAATCTGCAGTGAATTGGTGGTAAAACGTGTAGCATGTTACAACATTTATAGTTTCTTAAAAATAGAGGAAAGTGACAAAGAGAGAGACTCCTTTGTTTTCACAGTATACCTCAGGGTCATGCAAGGGCATTTGGATGTTGCGGTTTGTCAGAGTGAAACAGCTGCTGAGAAGCATCTCATTCTCCTGTTGGAGGTGAGAATGGAGGTGATAATGGTGGGCACACAGCACCTGCAGCCTCCACCTTAAAGAGCTCTTAAAGAGACAGACAGACTAGTAAACATGAGTTTGTCCCACTGTCTTTTGGCAGCACGACAAACGCAGTTTAAAGCCTTAGCTCCCAGCATGCCCCGTGTGCCTATTTGTGTGTCTGTGTAATATAGGATGGTACAGAAAGACAGTCCTGCACTCACAATAGGTGTCACAGAAAGAGGTGGTAGAAAAGGTTTTGTGCTCTTCCTGTTGGGTTCCTCTTCCAATCAGCTGATAGTACGAGCGCTGATGCTTACTGCTGATGCCCTCACTGATAAAACATGTGCACGTTACTCGTTTCAAAAGCAAAATTTGTCTTTTGAAAATATGCTGAATACGCGTTTAATTTGCCTTCATACACACAATCTGAAAACAATATGCATGCACTACAGCAAAGATTATGGAGCATTTAGTGTTGTTTTTGTGAAATTTCATGTCATTTTTTTAGGTAACAAAAGTGTCATTAACTAGCTACTATAGGGAACATATTAACTGTTTAAATTAGACTTTACTTGTTTTATTTTACTTAAGTACACCTGATCACCTATACAGACTATAATAAATATATGAAATATGTAATATGATAACCAAATATTATTTAAATAAAAACAAACATCTTAAATTTCAGCTTTAAAACTAAAAGTTCTGAAGTTATTAAGCATTTTTTATGAAATTATAAATTAATAAATAATTAAATAATATTTATGATTGGTCTGACTGACAAATTTGGTTCTTTGTGTTCTTTTTTTTGTACAAATTACCTTTAATCGTGACAGTTACAAGTCGCTTAAAATCATCTGCCATATTCAGAGTTGTGAGTGCAGGAGCATTTACATAAGCTGAAGGATTTGTCGCAAATGCCAGGATTAGACACAAATACCATAAGGAGTGGAATTATCTTTCTGAACTCATCTCACCTAGACACATAAAGTATATAGTAGGTGAACATGCATGCATATGGGCGCAGCTGTGAGGGGTGATTTATGCCATAACATACACACATGCAAACACTTTGCCTGGTGATCAGAAGACAGGAGATGTTTGTGACAGGGCATTAGAGTTTTTTCCTTAAATTTAATTATTATTCAATTGACTCGTGGCCTCATTAAGACAGATGACTGAAGGTCAGTTTTGCAAGTCATGGGATCCTCTCAAATTTGAAGCACTTTCTTTTTGTGAACGGAAATGGCTTCCTGTTTTTTATGCAATAACCATGACAATGTGCACAGTCCCAAACCAGTGGAACTTCAGTTACTGACTAGCTTCTGTCCTGACAGAGGACAAAAAAGTCGAATATGTATGAAAAACAAGGGGAAACTCTCTCTACAGGTATGATGAGGAAATGAGCCATAGAGAGATAAAGTAAACAAGAAATTGAAAGACAGATATAGTAGATCAGCTTTCTCTTTTGCTTTTTTGCTCTGCATGTTAAGATGCTGTCAAATGTCCATTTAATTACATTGAAATTCAAAAGATGCACGCACTGTCAAGTAGAACCACTGACACCACAAGCTCCTACAAATACATACATACATGCACACATACACACACACACACACCACAAACTTCCCGCGTACTCATATCGCTCAGTCTTTTACTGACAGTGACTGTGCCACTTTTGAGAAGGGTGAGTGGGTGTGTTGACTGGAAACAAGTATCAGTGACCCAACACAAAGTCCTCTCAGCCAAGACACTTTAACACTTAGTGTGGAGCTGTTGTCTCCACAGAGGATCCTGTTTAAGCCCTCAACATAACCGGCTCAACCACTATGGCTTGGAGCTGCAGCCATGGAGGGAAATCAGAAACATCTGTATACTGCAGGTTTCATTTAATGAAATCTATACTCTGTGAGCTGGTAGTAATATGTTCAATTGATTGGATTTAGTCAATTCACCCTGTGGATTTTCATAAAAAAAGAACATGTCTTAAAGCCATACAATTGACTGTTTGCTAAGCTCCCTCCACTGTTTAGCTCTCTGTTCTTGCACTGCACTGTTGTTCACAACGGTATTGGTGGCAAATGTGTCACTTGAGACTATACCGGTCCCAGGCAGAGCCAGTTAGTCTTACTATAAAACTATAAATAAAAATGCAAGATCAGGCTTTTTTCTGTTAGGTTGCATGTTCACTTTTAACTTTACAAGAGAAGATGGGGGGGGGAGCCCAACCAATATGGGATTTTTAAGACTGATACCAATTTTGATATTTGAGGATTTTTAAATCTGATATTTTGATATATCAGCCAATATGCTTTTTTTCTCCTGCTTTTGAGAAACACATAACGTAAACGAAGATTATCCCTAACATTTGCTCTGTGTAATTATGAGACCTCACCAAGATAACAACATAATGACATAATGCAGCTTAAAAATTTACTTTTTATATTGTTATTTATAATACTTTGCACAAAAGCTGACTATGTCAGCTGATTGCTGTGTTTTCTCCTGGATTTGTGGTTTTGTTGCCAGCAGTTGCAGAGTACCCTCTGCATCTGTCTCTCTTTTTCTTTATTGAATTGTCATTTATTGGCTGTGACACAGATTTATCTGCAATTATCTCATAGTACTCTAGTAAGGACGTCAGTGTGTTTGTAAGGTGTGTGTAAGGTAGCGCAACTTTATACCTGAAAACGTTGGCGTGGGTTGCTGGAGTATAAACTTACCCCAACTCCAGAGATCAGGACATAACTTCTAACGTAAACTCTGCATCCAGGACTGGCCTCCACGTTCTTGTGGTAAACATAACCCATTACCCGACAAACTAATGTAGTTAGTTAATTCCGGGCTCCTTGAACTTGGGAATACTGTAGGTAAGAATCTAGTTAGTTGAAAATGCATCACCTTACTGTTTTTTTAAGTTGTGTTCCCTACTCTCTAATTAATAACCAGCCCCCTTTTCAACTTCAGGGTGTTGAAGATGGCAGTGTGGATCCAGGCCCAGCAGCTCCAGGGAGATGCTCTGCACCAAATGCAGTCTCTGTATGGTCAGCACTTCCCAATTGAGGTGCGACATTATCTGTCCCAGTGGATAGAGGGCCAGATCTGGTGAGTTGCACCCCAGCACAAACAGAAATGTTGCATGTTTGTCCACCAGAGCACATTTGGACAGTTCTTTTTTTCTTATTAACCAAGTGTGTTTAATTATGCATGTGTCTATGTGTTTTGTATGTTTCTTGCATGCGTGTGTGTGTGTGTGTGTGTGTGTGTGCGTTGTTAGGGATGCCATAGACCTGGAGAACCCACAGGAGGAGTTCAAGGCCAAACGCCTGCTGGACAGTCTGATCCAGGAGCTGCAGAACAAGGCAGAGCACCAGGTGGGAGAGGATGGCTTTCTACTCAAAATCAAACTGGGACACTACGCCAGCCAGCTCAAGGTAACTCTTTTTGGCTTTTGTTTGCAGAGAGAAAGATATTGCATGCAGAATTGCATGTGGGTCAAAGTATGACCAAAGGTAGTATGTACAGTATGTACAGTCGCAGGAAAAAGTATGTGAACCCTTTGGAATTACTTGGATTTCTGCATGAATTAGTTATAAAATGTGATTTTATAAGTCACAACAGCGGACAAACACGGTCTTATTAAAATGATTACACACAAACAATTATGTTTTTATTATATACACTGTGTAAACATTCACAGTGCATGGTGGAAAAAGTATGTGACCCCTTAGGCTAATGACTTCAAAAGCTAATTGGAGTCAGGAGTCAGCCAACCTAGAGTCCAATCAATGAGACGAGATTGGAGGTGTTGGTTAGAGCTTCCCTGCCTTATAAAAACACACCAATTTCAATTTTCCTATTTCCATGAAGCATTGCCTGATGTGAACCATGCCTCGAACAAAAGAGCTCTCAGAAGACATAAAATTAAGAATTGTTGACTAGAATGTCCTCGGTGAGACAAACTGTCTATAAATGGAAAAAGTTCAGCACTGTTGCGACTCTCCCTAGTAGTGGATGTCCTGCAAAGATGACTGCAAGAGCATGAGCAGAATGCTCAATGGGGTGAAGAAGGATCCTAGAAGGTCAGCTGAAGATTTACAGAAATCTCTGGAACATGCTAACATCTCTGTTGACAACTCTACAAAATGTAAAACACTTAACAAGAGTTCATGGTGTCTGATGTTTGCAAAAGAGCACCTGGATGTTCCACAGCACTACTGGCAGAATATTCTGTGAATAGATTAAACCAAAGTTGAGTTGTATGGAAGAAAAACACAACCCTATTTGTGGAAGGAAAAACTCTATCTATCACTGCCTCAAGGCCTGGGAGGGTTACTATCATTGACGGAAAAAGTTAATTCCGATGTTTATCAAGAAGTTTTGCAGGAGAATGTAAGGCCATCTGTCCACCAGTTGAAGCTCAGCAGAAGATGGGCATCAGCAGAAGAAAAACCCACCTCCTGGAGTGGCCCAGTCAGAGTCCTGACCTCAACCCGATTGAGATAATGTGGCATGACCTTAAGAGAGCAATTAACACCAGACATCCTACGGATATTGTTGAACTGAAACAGTTTTGTTAATAGGAATGGTCAAAAATTCCTCCTGACCATTGTTCATGTCTGATGTGCAACTACAGAAAACATTTGGTTGAGGTTATCGCTACCAAGGAGGGTCAACCAGTTATTAAATCCAAGGGTTCACATGCTTTTTCCACCCTGCACTGTGAATGGTTACACAGTGTGTTCAATAAAAACATGAAAACATAATTGTTTGGTATTAGTTTAAGCAGACTGTTTGTCTATTGTTGTGACTTAGATGAAGATTTTATGACCAATTTATGCAGAAAGCCAGATAATTCCAAAGACTTTACATACTTTTATGCATATATATATATATATATATATATATATATATATATAACTGTGTCTTTCATTTATTTGTCAGATATGTCAGTAAAAGGGACCGCAAATTGTTTTTGATGCTTTATCTGTAGTTACAAGTTCTGAAGAACAAAAAATCTCTAGCATAAAGTGGCTACTGTTCATGCAATCAAATAAGAAAATTGAAACACGATCATAAAATTCTGAATTCCACTGCTCAGACAGTAGCCATGTTTTCAGCAAGCACTTACATTAAACTATTTACAATGTGAGAAGATCATAAGCAGGTGGTTGGAAGGTACAAATGTTCAACTCAAACTCCTCCCTTGCTCCAGTCCATACAAGAGAGCATACAGAGAACAAAATGTTTTAAGAACAGGTTGTATCCACCATGGGGAAAACAAGTGGACAGCCCAAGTGAGGGCCTTGGTAGCCAGCCAGCGCTGCTATTTATGATCGAGCTCTCTGCTCACAAGACTGTTCTTTTATTTGTCTTCTCCCTGAAATCAGGCAGAGAAACAGGCGGAAGGGGCTGGCTGTGTAAAGTCAAACTGCAATCTTGAATTCCTACCACTCAGTTTTTTTCCTAAAGAGATTATGAGCGTACATATACTGATGTGGTTGAGTGTGATATGTGAAAATTGTCCTTAAGTGTGACTTACTGTATATTACTTTTCTTTAAAGTCAGAATATGTGAGGTGAATCAATCAGAAATATTTTTCTTATCTTAAAGTGGTGTGTTTGCTCGTATACTCAGCTAGATTAAAATAATTCAACTTTTAATGAAACTTCATTCTCTCACTGAAAGCAGTAAACAACAAGAATATTATCAACTGACTTCCAACTAAAAGTGTAAAACTGAAAGTGTAACTGCAATTTGTTACACTACTCATCAGTGGAAAAATGGTTACTAAAATGTTACTGTAACACATAAACCACTCCACAATGGTGGGTGCGTGACAATGTGCATGTATACTAATGAGTCATATCTCTATATGAAGTGTGCCGTGCTTCAGAGATGGGTCTCATTAGGCTCGTCTAATGGGTTTTAGTGTGTCTGCGGCATTGGCTCCAGAACCTAGCGAGCTTCCTTGATGCGACTAAATTGGTGAGTCCTGTGTGCAGCGGCCATTCCGCTCGTCAGGGGCTAACAAGCCTTAACACAGCACATGTGCTCCTTGTCTTTCAGAGCACGTATGACCGCTGTCCTCTGGAGTTGGTCCGATGCATCAAACACATCCTCTACACAGAGCAGAGGCTCGTCAGAGAGGCCACCAATGTGAGTAGGGTGCTTGAGTGTACTGTAAAGTGCATACGCAGCCTGACACCTGCACGCTTCTGCGCATTTGTCTACACACAGAGATCCCCACTAACATATACACTTGCATGAACAAACACCTGTGGCTTCATAGCAATCATGCTCTAATATGGCCTTTTGTATTTCTCCACTGCAACACTGCAATATGGAGGGAACTGAAAAATGGAAGTCAAATATTGTACGGTTTATAACAAGGACTGAGTTATAAAACCATAAAGCCAGCCGTGCGTAAAACATGTGACTCTCAGCAACTCCTGCGGTGAATTGATTTCCAGTCACAACATGCCTTTTCTATTAGTGGAATGCATATTTGGACTGATTGAATTTCACCCTGTTTAGTCTGAACCTTTAGGCACCATAGTGCTCTTGTTTAGACCTTTAACTGGCCACACAGTCTGTCTGAGTATGATAAGTAAATGCATTTCTTACTTCTCTATTTGCAGTGTTCCATCAGGGTTGTGGTCACTGGGGATTTTATAGTCAAATAGCCCCACTGCCACAAACTTTGGTCAATGCATCAAGTCCAGCTTGGTTTTGTAACTCTGCTCCATCCCCCACGGATATTCCCGGTAGCTCAGCTCTCAACTCACCAGTGTCCAGTCATTTCCCTTAACAACTATCATAAACAATCCAATGACAGACAATATACAGGCCATGCATCATCCAATGGAAAACCAGCCTTACCGATAACTGTCTCTCTGTGCCTGTCTCTCAATCTTACTTTGTAATTGACAGTCGAGCTCGCCGGTGGGCGGGATGATGGACAGCATGTCTCAGAAATACCAGCAGATTAACCAGGCTTTTGAGGAGCTTCGCCTGCTCACCCAGGACACTGAGAATGACCTGCGCAAGCTCCAGCACAACCAGGAGTACTTCATCATCCAGTACCAGGAGAGCCTCCGCATCCAGGGTGAGACCAGAGGACTTGCATCTCATTACTGCTGCTCTAAAGTAATGCATGACGAAATTGTCAACATTTTTGATAATCAGTTATTCAACAGTGTCATTCATCATGCCTGCTGAACAATGTATTGTTTTTCTGTTTAATTTCATTCCAAACAGAATACATTTAAAGTTTGGACTGTAAGTTGGACAAAACCTATTCACTATTTTACTATTATTCTGACATTTTGTAAAATCAATGATTAATTAATTCACGATTAGTTAATATCATAGCTTTGAAATATCAAGGAAAGTGTGTTATAAAGATCACTCTACATACATATCACAGCTGTCTGAAATATTTATTCATTTAGCTGACGCTTTTATCCAAAGCAACTTTCAATTGCTATACATGTCAGAGGTCACACACCTCTGGAGCAACTAGGGGTTAAGTGTCTTGCTCAGGGACACAATGGTGGATGT
>NC_060151.1:23682682-23711426 GCF_021292245.1 Micropterus dolomieu
ATATATATATATATATATATATATATATATATATAACTGTGTCTTTCATTTATTTGTCAGATATGTCAGTAAAAGGGACCGCAAATTGTTTTTGATGCTTTATCTGTAGTTACAAGTTCTGAAGAACAAAAAATCTCTAGCATAAAGTGGCTACTGTTCATGCAATCAAATAAGAAAATTGAAACACGATCATAAAATTCTGAATTCCACTGCTCAGACAGTAGCCATGTTTTCAGCAAGCACTTACATTAAACTATTTACAATGTGAGAAGATCATAAGCAGGTGGTTGGAAGGTACAAATGTTCAACTCAAACTCCTCCCTTGCTCCAGTCCATACAAGAGAGCATACAGAGAACAAAATGTTTTAAGAACAGGTTGTATCCACCATGGGGAAAACAAGTGGACAGCCCAAGTGAGGGCCTTGGTAGCCAGCCAGCGCTGCTATTTATGATCGAGCTCTCTGCTCACAAGACTGTTCTTTTATTTGTCTTCTCCCTGAAATCAGGCAGAGAAACAGGCGGAAGGGGCTGGCTGTGTAAAGTCAAACTGCAATCTTGAATTCCTACCACTCAGTTTTTTTCCTAAAGAGATTATGAGCGTACATATACTGATGTGGTTGAGTGTGATATGTGAAAATTGTCCTTAAGTGTGACTTACTGTATATTACTTTTCTTTAAAGTCAGAATATGTGAGGTGAATCAATCAGAAATATTTTTCTTATCTTAAAGTGGTGTGTTTGCTCGTATACTCAGCTAGATTAAAATAATTCAACTTTTAATGAAACTTCATTCTCTCACTGAAAGCAGTAAACAACAAGAATATTATCAACTGACTTCCAACTAAAAGTGTAAAACTGAAAGTGTAACTGCAATTTGTTACACTACTCATCAGTGGAAAAATGGTTACTAAAATGTTACTGTAACACATAAACCACTCCACAATGGTGGGTGCGTGACAATGTGCATGTATACTAATGAGTCATATCTCTATATGAAGTGTGCCGTGCTTCAGAGATGGGTCTCATTAGGCTCGTCTAATGGGTTTTAGTGTGTCTGCGGCATTGGCTCCAGAACCTAGCGAGCTTCCTTGATGCGACTAAATTGGTGAGTCCTGTGTGCAGCGGCCATTCCGCTCGTCAGGGGCTAACAAGCCTTAACACAGCACATGTGCTCCTTGTCTTTCAGAGCACGTATGACCGCTGTCCTCTGGAGTTGGTCCGATGCATCAAACACATCCTCTACACAGAGCAGAGGCTCGTCAGAGAGGCCACCAATGTGAGTAGGGTGCTTGAGTGTACTGTAAAGTGCATACGCAGCCTGACACCTGCACGCTTCTGCGCATTTGTCTACACACAGAGATCCCCACTAACATATACACTTGCATGAACAAACACCTGTGGCTTCATAGCAATCATGCTCTAATATGGCCTTTTGTATTTCTCCACTGCAACACTGCAATATGGAGGGAACTGAAAAATGGAAGTCAAATATTGTACGGTTTATAACAAGGACTGAGTTATAAAACCATAAAGCCAGCCGTGCGTAAAACATGTGACTCTCAGCAACTCCTGCGGTGAATTGATTTCCAGTCACAACATGCCTTTTCTATTAGTGGAATGCATATTTGGACTGATTGAATTTCACCCTGTTTAGTCTGAACCTTTAGGCACCATAGTGCTCTTGTTTAGACCTTTAACTGGCCACACAGTCTGTCTGAGTATGATAAGTAAATGCATTTCTTACTTCTCTATTTGCAGTGTTCCATCAGGGTTGTGGTCACTGGGGATTTTATAGTCAAATAGCCCCACTGCCACAAACTTTGGTCAATGCATCAAGTCCAGCTTGGTTTTGTAACTCTGCTCCATCCCCCACGGATATTCCCGGTAGCTCAGCTCTCAACTCACCAGTGTCCAGTCATTTCCCTTAACAACTATCATAAACAATCCAATGACAGACAATATACAGGCCATGCATCATCCAATGGAAAACCAGCCTTACCGATAACTGTCTCTCTGTGCCTGTCTCTCAATCTTACTTTGTAATTGACAGTCGAGCTCGCCGGTGGGCGGGATGATGGACAGCATGTCTCAGAAATACCAGCAGATTAACCAGGCTTTTGAGGAGCTTCGCCTGCTCACCCAGGACACTGAGAATGACCTGCGCAAGCTCCAGCACAACCAGGAGTACTTCATCATCCAGTACCAGGAGAGCCTCCGCATCCAGGGTGAGACCAGAGGACTTGCATCTCATTACTGCTGCTCTAAAGTAATGCATGACGAAATTGTCAACATTTTTGATAATCAGTTATTCAACAGTGTCATTCATCATGCCTGCTGAACAATGTATTGTTTTTCTGTTTAATTTCATTCCAAACAGAATACATTTAAAGTTTGGACTGTAAGTTGGACAAAACCTATTCACTATTTTACTATTATTCTGACATTTTGTAAAATCAATGATTAATTAATTCACGATTAGTTAATATCATAGCTTTGAAATATCAAGGAAAGTGTGTTATAAAGATCACTCTACATACATATCACAGCTGTCTGAAATATTTATTCATTTAGCTGACGCTTTTATCCAAAGCAACTTTCAATTGCTATACATGTCAGAGGTCACACACCTCTGGAGCAACTAGGGGTTAAGTGTCTTGCTCAGGGACACAATGGTGGATGTCTCACAGTGGGAATTGAACCCAGGTCTCCCACACCAAAGGCAAGCATCTAATCTATGCACCACCACCACCCATGTTGGATCAGAAATGGAAAACAAACACCGGGAGCTTCCATAACCTAAGCAACCTTTGCAAATATGTTGCATCATTCAGAAAACAACACCTAGCTCTAATGACGTCTGCGTTATGCTAGAGGAGGTTCTCCTGAGTAAATTGTTATTGCTCTTGGGGGATTATGTACACTCTACGTGCACAGGTCAGAGATTTATACCTCCTCTCGCTTTTCCTCCCCTTTTTTCAAACTCGTCCCCACCCCTTTGGCAACAACCTCACCCTTCCTCAGCTCAGCTCACCAGCCTGGCCACGCTTCCCCCTGCTGACCGACAGCTACGGGAGCCTGCCCTTCTCAGCAAGAGAGCCACTGTGGAGGCATGGCTGACCAGAGAGGCCAACACACTACAGAAATATAGACTGGTATGATGCGATCATGTAAAAGAAAATAACCTATATCTTGTTCATACACAATATGATTGCAAGTCAGCCTCGACTTTTCTGTAAACATACAGGACCTGGCAGAGAAGCACCAAAAAACACTGCAGCTGTTGAGGAAGCAGCAGACTATCATTCTGGATGACGAGCTGATCCAGTGGAAGAGACGGCAACAGCTGGCAGGCAACGGGGGCCCGCCGGAGGGAGGCCTGGACATCCTGCAGTCCTGGTGATTTCTCTTCCACCTCCCACCAAGATCACAGCCATGAAACTCCCTCACAAGGCAAAGGGTCACCGGTTTACAGGCTTTCAATTGACTACTGCTGGGTTTATTTCCATAGTTTATGGGCTGCTAATAACAGAGACATATTAATTTTTCTGGTTGGTTTCTCTATGCCTTTTTTGGAGGGACAAAAGCCTCAGCTATTCATTTAGAGACTTAATAGTTGTTATGATTTATCTGGTTTTAATTGATATTGATATTGTAAAGCCTTCTGGAGTACACATTTCTATAAGCATTATGTAGAAACATATCACTAGTACCACATGCTTAGGTCTAATTCTTACTTGTGTGTGTGTGTGTGTGTGTGTGTGTGTGTGTGTGTGTGTGTGTGTGTGTGTGTGTGTGTGTGTGTGTGTGTCAGGTGTGAAAAGCTGGCAGAAACTATCTGGCAAAACAGGCAGCAGATTCGGAGGGCAGAGCACCTCAGACAACAGCTGCCCATCCCCGGACCCATTGAAGAGCTCCTAAATGAACTCAACAGTACTATCACAGATATCATCTCAGCATTGGTCACCAGGTGTGTGTGTGTGTGTGTGTGTGTGTGTGTGTGTGTGTGTGTGTGTGTGTTCGTGTAAAAGGTTTATTCATACTTCTAAAGGCTGACTTCCAAAGCTTGACTTAAAAAAAGCATGTAAATGTAGGTCAGTATAGCGTTAATGAAAGTATATCAGTCCCAGCATGTGTGCTAGTGGGTGGGTGTGTTATGTACATTGAGGCACTGCCCTTTCCTGCACTCAGTGTTGGCCTTTATGCAAGCAAGTACTTCTTACATAACCCTAGTTGCTTTCGTGGTCAACAGAGTTCTATTACTAAAAGAGTTCTATTACTAAAATTAAATTACTCAGGCATTCCATTTGCCTACCTAATTATTTCATCCACATGAGTGAAGCTACTGTATGTGTGTTTGTGCATTTGTGGGCATGTTTGTTTGTAATCTCTTGTTTTAGTACGTTATGAGCAAGGAACATCTGCTAAATTGAGGACATCTCACTTTAGATTACGTCTTTTAAAAATTAAGATTTCAGTTGAACCCCAGTCTAATAAAGATCCAGACAGAGCTGCTTATGATACCCCTAAACTCTAATAGCATCCATGACTGGCCTCCACACAGTGCTCGTCGTAAAGTAACTTGTTACCCCAAAAACTAATGTAGTGTGTTAATTATGTGCTCCAAGTAACGCTTGATTAATACTATAGGTTGTAATCTAGTTAGCTGAAAATGCAAATGATTGCCACATTAGGCCAGATAACACACTTTTTGAACCATTGAACCAAATGCAAAAAAATACATAACCCTGCAATCCCTGCAATATTTTTAACTGATGCAATATCAAAACATCACTTGCAAATTCATTGCCTTTCCTGTGGGACCCCGTGTTTTGCCAGTTGAAGGCTTTTAATGTGAAGCAGCAGCAGATCGAAATATTAGGTTTGCATTAGCAGTAACTTAATAAAGCTCTGATACAGTGTAAAAAGAGTGAACAGTAAGCAGAGAGAGAAAATGAGATAAAATTACCCTGAATTACATGCATCATTCCGTGTGAAGGCAATTTTTATCCCGTACGGGAATGGCATTCCCTGCACTGACAATGAAAACTACTATATAGAAAGTTAATTACTGATTTTAAAAAACATTGAAGGGCTTAATAAAATGCAGATCATAAATAGTATCAAAAATGGGGTTTAATTTTATGAACATCTTAAGGATTAGAAAATTAAAGTTAGATTAAATTCAGGGTTTGGAGTTATCCAAGTCTAGGAGAGATTTAAGTAGTGGTGACAGGCTACATGGTTAGGAAATTAATGTATTCAAAAAAAACATTTTAGTTATATAAAGTTAAAATGTATGTCCTGTTTGCATGTGTTAAAAGTCTGAGAAATATGCTGAGCCAAAGCATAAGTCCTTTTGATGGTTCAGGTCAACTAGAGATCACATTTACCACATTACATCATCTAACCCCATCAGTACAGAATGTGACATGGACAGGAGGAGAGAAGAAGCCCTGATGTGTTAGAAGAAGACTGTGTTCACAAGAGGAAGGAGAAGATGGAGATGACAGAGAGAGAGTCAGGACTGAATTCAAATGTACGCAGAGGCAAAAGATAGAAGTTGAATGCACCTAAAGAGATCTTCAGAGACAAAGAGCATGCAGTGTGTAAGAGATTAAAGAAAAGCAAGGGCACATGCAACTTGTTTTAGTACATTATTTCTGGCCCAAAGGCACATCTGCCAGGGTCCTTTAGCCCTGCAGTATCTCTGAACAGGAAGTAATCTGAAGTTTTTGACAGCAGCCTCTCCTACTTTCCTAGAAGATTGTCCCTGCAGGGACCACTAAGACATAGAGAAGCCATGTCTCTGTCACAGCGATTTCTGATCGGCCACAGACAAGTCTGCGCTCAGACAGTAATGCACTGCTATCATGCACAATACAAACACAGGTTATGTTTCCTCATCAACATCCTCTCTATATTCCCCTGAAGCCAGATAGACAGAAAATGAGACCAACATTGTCAGAAGAAAGTAACAGTTGAACTTGTTGGTTGACTGAACAGTGATTACTTTCATGACCTTCCATTAGTGCGCTTGGTTACAATTAAGGTCGTTTTCAAAGGCTGCAGGTTCTAGAGTTTAAAGGAACTTTCTGGTGTTTTAATACATACACACAAAACTTTGCTCTGAAGATCCACGTCTGGTCACCTTCAATCTAGTTGTTTATTGAAAACATTGTATTTTACATATAGGAGGAGACTGTGTGCAGAAAAACGTATAGGGCTTGGTTTGACCTAGCCTGTTGCCACTACTGATGTACGTGATGTGTACTTTAAGTAACTGAGCCAATTGATCAGCAGGGATTTGTTCTGTCATTCAGTTTAACTCTCTTTTTGTCTCCACAGCACCTTCATCATTGAGAAACAGCCTCCACAGGTCCTAAAAACCCAAACCAAGTTTGCCGCTACAGTGCGCCTCTTAGTGGGTGGGAAATTGAACGTGCACATGAACCCTCCGCAGGTCAAAGCCACCATCATTAGTGAACAGCAAGCCAAGGCCCTGCTGAAGAACGAAAACACAAGGAAGTACGTCCAGTGCCCCATTCATGTCAGCGTGGATTGAAAACAGAAAACACTAAAAACAAATACAAAAACAAATACATTTGGGTTTGTTCTGGTTTAGACTTATCCTATTTGGTGATAACTGCACTTTTATGTGACATTGTAGCAACAACACGCCATCCTGCTCTTTCCTCTTCTTTGTAGACACATTTTTAGTATCCCGTCTAGTGGAGACACTGCAATTAGCTCCCATGGCGCCATTAAGATAAAGAGTCTTGGTTTTCTACAGCGATTACTGGATCTTGGATGGATCCCTGGCCTAGTGTGTTTCCAGACCTCACCACAGAGACATGGCTGGAACTTGAACAGTGGCTCAGAGGAATCTATGGTGTGGATGCAGAATCCACATTTAGCCTGTTCCACAGCCTCATTCCACATTCCTCCTGACTAATAGAAACCTTCCAAGAGTGTAGGCCGTAGAATGGCTGAGCAGTCCAGCAGCTCAGCCATCATTTTGCTGTTTCTTATCTAAATTTGTTGGTATAATGGCACCCAATCTGTAGCCCACAGACATCTGCTTGGTGTTTTCACATGTAGAGAAGATGGAGATGGTGGTAGTTAAACCAAAAACATCATTCTTACATCCTGTATGCTTATCACTCAGCTCCTGCAGACCAAACAAGAATCATTTTGTTTTAATTCGTCCTGGGAAGACTATAATTCCCAGCACTTGAGTGTGTAACAGCAGACATCGCAGCTAATGTATTCACTCCTTGATTGTCTCTCTTCTTCAGCGACAGCAGTGGGGAAATTCTCAACAATAACTGTGTGATGGAGTACCACCAGACTACAGGAACTCTCAGCGCCCACTTCAGGAACATGGTGAGTGTTCCTGAAGTGAAGTAACTACACTGAGTTAAATATGTCCTCGTCCAGCAATGTAGCTCTTAAGTGAAGCAATTACTAATTTGTTTGATCACCATATCCATCAGTAGTTTGGAAATCCATGGCAAAAGTTGCTTTTTGTTGAAAGGTCATAGTTATGCTTGACATAATATTTCTATAAAATAAATAAAATTCCTATAATAACGGTAAATATGTTCCCTTTGGGTGTAATACAGTAGCTTCACTTGTAACTAATCTAGTTCCAATACTGTGGGGTTTCCTAGAATAAATTGACAGTATACAAATCCATGCTTAGAGAGTCGGTCTACAGCTTTAGCACAGCTTCGGTTTGGTCTACATCATGCATGTTCTTGGCAACATCCAAGCAAGATACCTCCATGTATTATTTACATGTCGGCCCTGTAGTCCTTATCAAAGTGAATTATGCATGCATGTACTGTATGTATGATCTGTGCATTTCCAGCCTCATGCGTAGGCAAGATATACCGTATATCTAGCATTCCCCATTCTTACACGTCATCTTTCATGTAGTCTTTGAAGAGGATCAAGCGATCTGACAGGCGAGGAGCAGAATCTGTCACAGAAGAGAAGTTCACCATTCTGTTCGAGTCCCAGTTTAGCGTTGGTGGCAATGAGCTTGTTTTTCAAGTGAAGGTAAGAGGGTGCATACTGACAAGGTGGATGAAAAGATGACATTAACCTTGAAACACAAAGAGACTGTCCATTCTTACTCCTACAATAGTGGTGATTCTTAAACCTAAGTCACACACATAGATGAGGAATGGGATGACTGACTCATTCTTCCCTTTTAAAATTCTCTTCTTTACTCTTAAAACCATAGAAATACAATGAAGGTCATGTTTTGCAGAATGTGGAGCATTTATTGTTACAGCATTCTTTTACTGACAAGCGCCCTTCTTTCTCTTAACAGACATTATCACTTCCTGTAGTAGTGATAGTTCACGGTAGCCAAGACAATAATGCCACAGCAACTGTGTTATGGGACAACGCTTTTGCAGAGCCGGTGAGTAAATGTTTGTGTGCGTGTGTGTGTGTGTGTGTGTGTGTGAGTGATTGTCGGTTTGAACAAAATGTTATTTAGAGATGATTAAACTTTCAAATTAGCCTGTGTCTTGAAATGTTACAGAAAATTACCTAAACTTTGCAGTTTTCTTTATCAATTATACCTTCTGTTCATCACATTTTCAGTCAAAGACACATCCAAAACACAGCTTCTGTAGCATAGCCCTAACTGTGAATAAAGGAGGCAAATTGACAAAGCACTTACTGTAAATTATTTTAAAAAGAATCACAAACATTTATAGGTTCATATTTTTCCATTGTTCAGGTCTGCCGATTTTTTCTGTTGGATACATTTTGACAATATAAGAAATTGGATAAAGACAACATGGGTCTAGGGACCCTTCGATGGACATAGCCTCTTTTTTTCTGACATTTTATAGAATCATTAATCAATCAAAAAAACTTAGTAGATTAAACGCTAGTAAAAATTGTCAATAGTTGCTGCCCTTCATATGAATATCAATGCATATGAATAACCTTTATTCATTTAGAAGAATAAAAAGATGAAATCAACAAGTAGATTCATTTCGGCATACCGTATGTTTTGTCTCTCCATTTGGTTTATTTCCTTTTGTGGATCAATCCAAGAAAAATATCCTTAATGCTTGAGGAAAAAAGATGAAATATATAAATACTGCTGGAAATTTCTTTTTGTGCACCTGTTCATGTGTTCATGTTTGCACATTTGGTCTATGACTGTGTTTTGCATTCTGCTGCCTCCTTGCTCGCATCGATAAAGCTCATGTAAATCCTCTGCTGTCTCCTCTGCATCTGCAGGGACGGGTGCCTTTCCTCGTGCCAGACAAGGTGCTTTGGCCTCAGCTGTGTGACGCCATCAACATGAAGTACAAGGCTGAGGTGCAGAGTAACCGAGGCTTATCTGAGGAGAACCTAGTCTTCCTGGCTCAAAAGGCCTTCAGCAGCTCAAGCAACAACCCTGACGACTACCGCAACATGACTATGACTTGGTCACAGTTTAACAGGGTCAGCGCCAGTCTCTTTCCTTTTGATTTTCTCCCTCCCTTTCTCTATGAAGATAAACACACAGCTTATATAAAGAGCTTACTGATTATCTGTTATCATCAGTGTTAATGTTTGGATTTCTATCATACTTGGAGCGGGTTTTCTCCTCCTTGCATTTTTAAAATGCCCGCAGGCCAGTTTCAGTAAGCAATTTAGAATACTTGTTCGTTCTCCATGGAGTGATTTACTATTGGTTATTCATACATAGAAATATTTCGTGCTCCATTTGCAGTGTCCCTCCAGCCCTATTCTGTAGTCGACTTGAGTGAGAACGCTTCATTGGTAGCCAGGTCTTTATCTTAATGGGCCTGTTTGTCCACACAGTGAAAGGCTGGAGGCCTCATTTTCTGGCTCAGAGCAGCTGGTGATGGCAGAAAATGCACTCACATTCACTGCACACCATCAGTCTCATTAGATTACAGGAACATGAAGTTTCAGCCACTTCACAGACTGATGTATAAGCTATACACATACACACACTTTCACCCTCTCTATTTTTCCTGTTTCTCACATGCACAACATATACACATACAGCTACACACTTGGTTAAATCATAAACACAGCAGGAATGAGGACATGTTGTTCTCTGTATTTATGGACTTGGTGGACATGAGGGAATCTGAAAACCTTTTTAAAAGATGTACATGTCTGTTTGAATCATGTGTGCTTTTTAAAAATCTTTTGTTTGCAGGAAAGCTTGCCAGGCAGGAACTTCACATTTTGGCAATGGTTTGATGGTGTGATGGAACTCACAAAAAAGCATCTCAAACCACACTGGAATGACGGGTAAGCAGACGTTTTTGTCAATTTCAATCTTTGGCTGAAAAATGTGGCAGAACATAAAAATAAAAGCAAATTTTCAACTTGAAAGCTGGGCTAGCATATTTTGTCAGTCTTGACAACTCAGGCAATGGTTAACTTGAAGTGTTTTCGAAGGCAACCTGGGAAGCTATATCTGCTCTCGCCAATAAACTAGGATCAAAGTGAAGGATCGAGGTGTTGTGGGAATGCACATGACTATTTTAATGTTTTTCTTTTTCCTATATATCTCTCACCCTCTTTTTTTAGAGCCATATTGGGCTTTGTGAACAAGCAGCAGGCTCAGGACATGCTGATGTCCAAACCCAACGGTACTTTTCTTCTGCGCTTTAGTGACTCTGAGATTGGAGGAATTACAATTGCCTGGGTGGCAGAAAATCCTAACAAAGCAGGTATGACATGTAAATGTGTGCTACCTTCACGACACAGATATTACCAATAAGAAGTTTTGTTATTAGGTTTGGGAGATTTCATTAATGCTAAGCCACATGGTGTAACAGATACTAACCAGCCACTACATATGCTGAATGCCTTGATTGCCAACATCAAGAATGCATGAATGCCTGTATGATTAATTATTTTCCCTGGTCACTTCACTCATTTCCCCGCAATATCTCTAATCAAAATGGGTCCCGCCGTCCATGTCTTAGTAACCACGCACTGAGCTTGGTGTTGGTTTCAGTACACTGAGGTTAACAAATAGATGTAGATTGAAACTAAACCAAAATACTTTGCTCTATGCATTTATCTGCAGCGAGCCATTTTTATGCGTCAATATCTCTACTCTTCTCTCCCAGGCGTCTGCCTTCAGACAAGCAATACCTGCCTTCTTGAAGATAGTCAACCAATCAAAAATGACAAATAATAACCTGTGACCATCCCCATATTTGCATAATTTCTAAAAAAAAACAAAAAAACAGATACATTTTAAGACTCCTGTTATCTTTTTGCTAAATTAAAGCTATTAAAGACTACTGCAGCAGCAGATGTTGATGTAAGCTGTCATTATGTTAGCAAATTTACCCAGACATAGAGGACACAGAGCAAAATGCGCATCCCATTCAACTGTTGTGCACCTAATAAATATAACTGTAATAATTGCTCAACTTAAACGCTGCTTTAGGTGTGAAAAAAATATAAATTGGCTTGCTAGATGTTATTTTGCCAGCCATACTTGTAAGCTGCTAGACTCAACCGTAGCTGTAACAGATTATTACAGAAAATTAACAATGTATCAAATGACAAGTTGTCATTGTAAAACAATGACAATGTGAAAGCAGTCACCAAAATCTGCAGAGCTCCTTGTTTAGCTGTTCGTCCTGCAACTTTACTGTTTTGGTTCACTCTCACCTTTCATAGTGTTGTGTTCTGTTACAGCAGTTGACATGTAAATATTGTGTTCACTTCTCCTTGCCACTTCCTGTAAGAGTCCAATAACATGCATTAGTGCACGTTTAAAGCAACTAGTTGAAGCTTCAGATTAGTTAGTTAGGCACTTTCATAATATAATTGCAACTACTACTATCTGTCAACTACAGTAGCTTAGTGTGTAAGGGACAATATTATATGGGATGGCAAGGTGAGAATCTGATTATATAACTATTATTGCTGTGCTGATATAGTGTTGTGGGTCATGTGTTTCAAGGTGAGAGGATGGTATGGAACCTCATGCCCTACACAACCAAAGACTTCTCAATTCGCTCTCTGGCTGACCGCATCAGCGATCTCAATCACCTCCTGTTCCTCTACCCCGACAGACCCAAGGATGAAGTTTTCTCCAAATATTATACCCCACCACTCTGTAAGCAACCCTCTGCTTGCACATGCTGCTGTGACATTCAAATTTTAATATCATAGCTGTAAAGCCTTATTGGACAGAAGTCTTGATTGATTTCATTCTCTCTCCCTATGTTTGTTTTAAAGCCAAAGCAGTGGATGGCTACGTGAAACCGCAAATCAAACAAGTGGTGCCCGAGTAAGTATCAAGCTTCCTGTCCACCTTTTCTCCTGTTCTTCCATTCCTGCTCTGTCTCTCCTTTCTGTCTTCCCTGCCATCCACCCACCAGTTGTCCCTCTGTGGCAACATTTAGAGTTAATCACTAAATATTGGACCCTGAATTCAGATCAGCTATTAGTTAGCTGTTACAGTTGGAGGAGGCCAATTAAGGATGGCCAGGGTTCCTGAGCGAGCTTGTCTTCCACTCATCATTAGAGTTAGGCTTGTTAGTTAGCAAGCCCTCCTCCCTGCCTGTCTCCACGGTTGGCTCACCTTCAGTACAGAGAATGGCCGTAATGATGCAGCGAGGCCTGGAGAACATGCTGAGGTAGTTGCTTAGGCAACTGCCGAACATATATTCATAGGCTTTTATCTCAGGTTTATGTGTGTGTGTGTACAGGTTTGCTACAGCCAATCCAGACCCAGCAAGTGGGAACCCAACCTATATGGATCACGGCGCCTCCCCAGCACCTGTCAATCACCCTCACACCTACAGCATATACCCACCTATGTGAGTCAACAAGTCCTTTGAACATATGAGCTGCTCTGTGTGAGTGCACGTAGTTTGTGAGTAAAGAGTGTCTTGTTGCTCCTGCTGGTTTTTTTTGGTGATGTGCTGCCAGCTTGTCTGAGTGTGGTTTGGCTCCACTCTGTGTCCTGTGGCAGGAGTGACTCTATGTTGGATGCGGACGGAGACTTCGACCTGGACGACACCATGGACGTGGCGAGGCATGTAGAGGAGCTCCTCCGGCGGCCTGTTGAGAGCCAGTGGGGCGGCCAACAGTCCTGACCCTTGACCTTTTAACGCGTGACAACACCAAACAAACCCTGCCTCCCAACTTGCCCCACTCGCATTGACTTTTCTCATGGTTTAATTCCATTCATTTTTCTTTTTTGTCAGATAGCTTTAATGTGAAATGTTAATAATGGATTGTGATTGTTTTTTTTCTTTTCAGCATGACAGCATGCATGTCAGTGACTTATCTTAGTTTTATTTGTGTCCATTAAGTGTTTGTAAAACAGACTAGGTATAATGCAAAACCTACAATGTTACAGTATTGTGAAAAAGAAAAGAAAAGGTAATGTTCATTCACATTGTGCATGCATTTCCAATTGATTTTGAAGAGATCTTAAAAAATATGCTACTGTATGAAGTCATTTTAACAGCTGAATGTTTTTACTTTGTTATATTTTCTTCTTTGTAAATGGGTTATCAGTATTTTGATAGTGATGTTGAACTTGCCCTTTGACAAAAAAAAGAAACTTTAATGAAGAGGTTTGCTTCTGCTCTTAACAACATTATCTGATTCATTGCTCTGCAGTTACGATCAGTTTCAAATCCATATACACTAACATAAAGGCAGAGTGACTCTTTGCTCTCTGCAACTGACAGCACACACATCAGCACACGGTACACATGCACAAGTGTAAGATGTATTTGTTCTGATTTGTTCACCAGCTGAAACCCAGTAGAGGGGGTTTATGTACCTCCCTCACTCTCACAGGGCTATTTGTCTTCTCTTTGTACACAGAAATGCAAATCTAAGCATTTACCCAGCGCTGCCTGCTTGTCCTCTCAGGTCCCTCTGTTCCCCTCATCAATGCTACCTCGCATTACTCTACTGACAGTTGTTGTTGCTATTGGTATGTTGTTGTTGCTGCACCATATTCTCACCAGTAGGTACGCTCCATGGGTTTTGTTTTTGTAATTTGTGTTAACATGTATGAAAGAAGATCCTTTGCTGCCTGGCGGCCATCTCTGTTGGCTGTTTTATGCTTGAAACCACTCATCTGATGAAGTCTAGAGGCATGAATTGTCACATGTCTGGTCGGTATGCCTGAACATTCTGCTGTGCTGCTCCCTTCTGACTTTTCTTCTTATCCGTCCATTCATCCCTGTAGCTGTGTCATGACACTGTGGCAAAACCAGCGAGTGCAAGTCTCTGTGTGACTATGACCGCACCAGCAGCTGAAGTTGCAAGGCATAGAAGGATAGGTGCAGGCTTTTGAATTCTTGCACAGGCTCACCAGATGCTCGGTCACATATTTGAGCTCAAGCATTTTGTGGCTTTTGTTTTTGTTCAAGATTAGTTTTCCTTGTGCCTCCCCTATTTGCTACACATAAATTATAACAGAAACATTAGCCTAATAGAAAAGGTTGAGACTATTACCCTACTCCCTCCACTGACACTCACACACACACATACATGCAACGCTGAATAGAAAAAATTTAGTTGACAACAGCCTTGCACCTCAGGAATGAAATGCTTTGCTTAGCTGATGTATAAGCCAAATAAAAAATACTATGTATACAGAATAAATGAATTTATTTTCTCTATCATAATTCTATTTTATTATTGTTTCTCTGGCACTCCCCTATTGAATGTAACCCCTTTGCATGACCCTGTTGAGGATTTACGTACAAAGAGCTCATCAGTCTGAGCAGAAGTTTCAAGTCTCATGTCACCAGAAGTACCAGTTGAAAAAGGACACAGAGCAACTGGAAGTCAGAGAAGAATTTATAATGTACTTTTGTGTTTGTCTGATGGATATTACAGTATTAAAAATATTCCCACGTCTATCTTTTAATTTCTTCATCAAACATTTTTTTTTTGTATCTCACTTTCTTTCCTGTTTTTGACATTTCATGGTACATGGGCAGTCTTGTGATATACTCCTTAATTACCATTATACTCATAATTTTTAAGCTTTGTTCCAGTGTAGAATGTGTATTTCTGTTCTTCTTTTTTTTTTTTTTGATGATGATGATGTAGATGACGCTGTGTGCTGTTCGATGTATGTACCATGTTTGTGGTTTGGGTTTATCACTTGGAGGTTTTCCAAGAGAAACAGCTGTTGAGTTGAAAAGAAGAAAATAAAGTTTTATAATTAATTTTAACTCAACCTGTAGATGTATGAAAGATTTTGATGTCACTACAAAATAAATGCTATTTTTTTATGTGTGCAGTCAACACCATCAATTTAATCCCCAAGCAGCAAGGCCAGAGAAGCAGCACTCCAGAAGGTCACCTGGATTCAGCAGGAATGTGCAGAGTAAAAGGGTTGTGTGGAACTACATCATATAGTGATTATGAGGAAACATGGCAATTAGTCATACATATTTTTAGTACAACTGTGAAAGATCTGCACACTGCTGCATTATTAATACACTGCAACATATGAAATGAGTTCCTCTGCAGTCAAGGAAAAGCCTTGACAGATTTTTTCAGGGTTATACATTATGTTAACATGTTACAAACTTGCACCACAGTATATTCAAGATCAATATACTCCACTAGACTTTCAGTATGATGAAAACCTATGGCTTTTGGTTTGAAGGAAATATCTTTTAGAGATTTTAGAGAGAAAGTCACTCATTTTGCAGAGAACCCCTTTATCCCATCCCCTGAAGACATTCCCAAATGATATTTGACAGGAAATTAATATTTTAAAAGGTTTACCTTAAAGGAACATACCATCAGACCTTTCAAGTGCAGTCAGTCACTTCTTTCCTACCATTTTTGTACAACAAATATCAACTTGCAGACAGCAGTTCACAATATGGAATAGGTGCTGTAAGTGATAGATCCTACTAAATTAATATTATATAAAGTTATGTCTTAGCCAAAGGTACTTGATTATTTCTGGGTATTATGTTTTCTAATGCAGCTGGAAACCTGACATTTGAGACTTCACATTCATTTGGGAGGTTTGTTTGAATCTATACAAGAGTGCATGGATGCACCATCCCTCTCTGTAAAGCTTTTGAATGTAAACAGTCTTTGCTCTCTGCTGTATTAACACACAAAGCCAATGTAACATTCACAAACTGGGACATGGAGGATTCAATTTGATTTTCAAATTGCACTAAACTGAATGTAAAGTAATTGTTGTGCCAGGATGGTGCTAACAAAGGATGTAAAAATAAATCAAAAATAGCATGGTATATTTGGCAAATGTTGGCAATATTAAACTTGGTATGTATGAGTTTAACATGAAAAATGTGATTGTCAAATGTGGCAGCTCTAAAATCTGAGCATAGAAGAAGATAAATACGGGAAGCCAAGCTGAAAATTAATAATACATTATAATAATTTGTGTATGTGCATACCCCTTTTTTTATTTTTACCACATTGTCTGCACTGCCCTTTGGCAGCAATAGTTTCTGACGACCCACAATAGTAGCATTTATGTCTTGATCGCAAATGTTCTGAATTCTGAAGCTCATTATTGCCATCTGGTGGATATAAGAACATGTTGCTTGTTTGTTTTTGAGCTTTAGCCAGTTACTGCAGGGAAAGGTAGAATTAGACAATTTAAATTGCATGGAATTCATTCAAATGTGACCAATTATTGTAAAATAGTTTTCATTATCACGTTACCTTAAGATTCCATAGCTGCTTCTTCCTTAAAATAAAAACGAGTCATTATGGTTGATTGGGATGTGCTTCATGCTAGTCGTTTCCAATGTACCTAACGTTATACATTATCTACAGGTTGTTACATCAAACACATGTCAGTGATTGTAATCTAGTGGAAATGGCTCCTGGAGGTCAGTGTTGCTTGGATACTAAACCTGCATTCTTTAAAAGTGCTTTAAAACAGGAGGTATAGCACGAGCAGGGTTGTTTGCATCTGAAGTGATAAGAGACTCAGGAAGGTGTCCCTGCAGCAGTGGGCCTAAAATTAATGTTCTCTATAGACTGAATTAATCAGTGTATGTTTATATTAAAATGACAACATCATTTCATATTAAAATTTGACATATTAGTATTACTATTGTAAACCAAAAGCAGGTTGTACAAGCCAGGGTTTAAAATGTAAATATAATCATTTAGATTAAAGGATGACAGATTGTTTGCACATAAAGCAAATATATAGAATACTATAATGAATAAAACCACATTAAATACTTGATAACAAATTATAGAAAGAATATAAGATATATAGATGTATTTTCACGATGTGTAATTATAATTGTGAGAAAAAGTTAAGAATAGATATTAAATGAAAATAAAAGAGACACTTCTGGCATGAGCTCAGCACAGTTTGTGTTGTTCCCTAAGGCTGTGACAAGCTCTTTATCTTTTAAATACAGGATTTTTTTTGCTTTTAAGATGTTAAATTCTAGGTGTTTGAGTTTTATTTTGTTAAATAGATTTATACACATATCTTTATACAGATTGCAGTATTGCCAAAAGTGTTGCTCTTGTCTGTGTTGACGAGTCTAGGCTTTGGTCTACAGGTCTTGGATGCTCATAGAGCCCAGTTAATCACAAATATATATCATTTGTTGATCCACATTGTCTGAAGGCTGTGCTAAGACTGTATAATTTAGGCGAAGAATCTCACGATCAGTTGGATGAGAGGACCTCCAGTCTCTTTACTTTGGATATCTGGGGAATATCCATCACTAAGAATAAGAATAATACATTTTTGGTCATGTCGCTGAATTTCATATTTTATTCAAGATAGAATAAGGCTCAACAGTTCTCCTTGGTTTTAGGGCCTGAATTGTATCTCATGGTATGTAGTCCTTTAAATACAAACATCTAACAGCCTTACTCACTGAATATAATCTAAATAATGACATTAATAATTACTATTTTCTGGTCAAATGAAGGCTTTGACAATCTGTTTGGGAGTCGTGGACATCTTCCACCAAGCCGTAGAATAAATCTACCAGACACGAAGATATGGCCAGCCCAATATATAATATATGTATTGCACTAATCACAAAATTTTGAGACAGTACAGTTTGAGAACTGAAAGTAACTGGCTGAATCTCCCTAGCAAGTATTTGGTTCTTTATTCTAGTTCATCCAAGCCATGTCACCACCAGGTGTCAGTAAAGTCCAGTGGATCGCACAGAGAGCCATGTAGCCTACTGACTGGACAGATTTGGGGGAGAAATCACAGTAAGGATTTCACAAAAAGTGGTATGTAATTGATTGAGAGCAAAAAGCTCAAACAAATTTAAATGTACAGCATGTAGTTTTAAGGTTTAAATATAATGTGATAGTTGGTCTTTTAACTTTTAACTTGGTCACTACTTTGATTCTCAACGTACAGCATGTTGTCACTCTCAAACTATAGCAAAGAAGGCAGAGGAGAATGGTATCCTGCTTGTTGAATCAAAATATATTTTTGTATATTTGTAAACAACAGTTTGTATGTATGTTTTAATAGTTCATTTAAACCTCTAGATGTGATTTTTTAAATTTAAAAAAAAGCATGAAAGCATGAAAATAGTCAAAACGTTGACATTCCTTGACATTCATAAAATAGACAACCGTTTTTTAACAGGAGGCAGCAACAGAACATGGCTTTCCAGGCCCTGTCCTACTGTATATGCCACATGTCATTGTAACTTCTCCACCTGAAATCTACATGCTTGACCTTTGACCTGCTACACTCTAATTAAGTAGTGTTGTGGTGAGTAGATAACCCATTAAAACAACAAGAAATGAAACGCTTCAGTTAAACAAGCTTACAGTAAGTGGAGTTAAAGGATCAATCAATTACTGTTTTTATGTAAATTAGGGTCTTGTCACATGTATAATGGACATGTTTGAATTATATGTGTGAGATCTACATTTTGTGTCTTTGTGCCAAGTGCTAGTTACTGTATTATGTAAAAGACTTGTCAGACAATTTTGATAGCACATTCTAATCTTGTGTTTTCATTTCAGTTTAGCCTTTAAAGTGCAACTACACATGCAGAATTAAACTAAAAAAAACACGTTAAAAACCATTGTGGGAAGGATTATGTACATGGTTTCTGTTCCTGTCGGACTGATGATCACATGGGTTGGGACAGGAAGTGCGGTGGCAAAGCTCAGGAAGATACGCCCTCTGCTCCCCGGCTGTGAGCAGCAGGAACTTCCTGTTTAGATATCATCATTCAAATGTACAATTCACACACATGAATCTGTGAATAAATTCTTGTTATTGTGGTTTAATTTTTGTCTCAGTATCTTTCTTTGAAGTTATTATTACTATAACAGATGCTGTAGAAACTGCAAATGAGAAATGAAGGTTTAAGGCGACAAATCACTAAGAAAAAATGGCTTTCTGCAAAAGTCTTGTGTGGTAATAAATCCTGAACGTTTGACTGGGTGACCCTCTCTTCTTTTCCCCTATACAGCCAGGCGGGATTAGGAAACTTGATCAATGGCAAGCTGTATCAAAACGATGACCTTGCCTCTGTTTATGGGCCCCAGAGGGAGGAGGGAACCGTTAGAGGCCTCCGGGTATGGCAATGGAGATCCATTGGTCGGAACCTGACAGCTACTGCAGCAGGAGGGAGCCGTGCCTTACTGCACATACCCATGGCTGACATCCTGCCACAGGAAACTATAGCAAACCTCAATGGAAAACAACATGGGTGTTGTTTTAGAACAGCACTGCCATTTCGGTGTTTAAAAGTGCTGATACAGCCTACTGTGTATTTCACGTTCTCTCTCACTTGCAGTTTTATTTTAGTTCTTTACCCTCAGATGAACAAAAAGTATGTTTTGCTCATTCCATCATTCCTGATCTGAGGCCCTGATGTCTTCACTGAATAATGTAGTGCTTTATAGCACACTGAACATACAGTATTTGTGGGTGGATCAATGACAGGGCCCTTTAACAGCTTATGGATTCATGTGAACTACTCTGATGCACCTTCATTTTAAATCAATCAAATCAGCTGATGTTTGGAGACTGGTCGTCAGAGGCCTTTCTCACATTAAAGAAAGACAGCAGGGACAGGCAGGGAGGCTTTTAAAAGCAGAACTTTTGCTAAATTATTTCTGAGAATGCATAATACATTACCCCGAGAGATCGTGAGGGAAAGGAGGGAGGGTAGTGAGAGTGAGTGAGGAAAAGAGTGGGGCATGGATTCTCTCCAGCCATCGCCTCCTCCTGGACAATTATTGTCTCAGTCTACCAGCAAGCATTCCATTCTTTCATACCTTTTCACTTTTGTCACATCACACATTCACTGACTTCATTCACTTCTCCCTCTCACTGTTCTGCCCATCCTTAAGTAGTAGCTGAGCTCCAACAGTTCTCACATGTCTGTAAGTCATTCTCAATCATAGAACTAAATGCGATTAAAGAGGCTGTGTTTTGGCTGCAGATTAAGCCACATATCACCACCAAGGTCTGTCAAAATATCCATGTAGAAACACCAGCATGCTTGAATAAGACCCTTAACTTCTACTGACTGTCCCGCCCTCTGACAAAACACATTAGATGATTACATACCGTTTACAGTAATCCACTGTGTGTCACATGGGTGTTGCTATTTACCAGAGAGAATTCCCCCATTGTTTGCAGTATTTATTTGAAAGATAACAATACAAATACATATATATGTATATAATCAAGACTCTCCATGATGTAAAGACGTTGCTTTGGCTCTAATTAGTCTGGCCATATCTGGCACTTATGAGCAGACTCTGTGCTCACGCCCTCTGCTGCACATGACTCCTTTCATACAAATTGGCTGTGATTTGATTTGCCTCCTCTTGGGTTATAAAAGGGGTTGCATTACTGGCCATGTCTCGTCTGATGATCTGAGTTGGCCTGACGTTGAATTTTGCACCCTTCATTGTTGAAGTATATTATGGCCAGGCCTCAGGGATGTCGACAGATGCTCTGTTTTATGGTATGAGAAAAAGGGGTGCTGAGGTTGGACAGCATGCAATTACGTTGCACAAAAGCAGTCTTTCCGATTTACTCCAAATGTGATTGCAAATAAATTAGACTAATATTTAGAGTCTCCACTCTCTTGTTACCTCCTGTTGATTGTCTTCAAATCAATACCTAAGAAGAGGCGTGAGATGGAGGAAGAGTGATACTGTGATTCTGTTTTAGCCATTACCAGGTGAAAACAATAAAAAAAAAAACTCTTCCACAAAGGTGCTCCAGAGGCAGATATAGGCTTTAGTTTAACCAGCGTTATTATGTGTTCCTTCTATGTTCATTTAGATTTAGATGTAGTGACTTATGCTCTCTCAGATCTCGAGGATTAAGGTATTAGAGTGCATACTGTAAGCAGGATTCCCTTCACTAAAGCTACAATAGCAGTAACATGATGAAAAATATCTGATGAGTCTTTTCTCCATACTTTCTTGCATTGCAACAAATGACCTTGATGAGGACACACAGATTAATTGTAACCATATTTAAAAAATATGGATCTCACAGCAAGAAGGTCGTGGGTTCAAACCCCAGTTGCCCCGGCCTTTCTGTGTGGAGTTTGCATGTTCTGATTGGTGATTGGTGACCCTAAAGAGTCCTTAGCATGAGTGGTTGTTTGTCTATGTGTGGCCCTGCGATGGACTGGCGACCTGTCCAGGCTGTACCCGATGTCAGCTGGGATTGGCTCCAGCCCCCCCGTGACCCTGTACGCAGGATAAGCGGTTGACGATGGATCTGAGGGGAAGTCAAGCAACTCCCAGGTGTAGACAAACCGATGGGATCTGAGCCACACACCTCCACCTTGGAGACCTGGAAAGAAAACAGACTACACAAACACACAACAGGCTAAGCCCAAGGATACCGGTCACACATACAGACCTTTTCCTTAAATATGTTTCCAAATTGATACAGTGAGAAGATCTGATCTTGCCAAGGCAACTTCCCTTTTCATGGTCTATAAGAAATAGTTTTTATGGTTCTAAAATCTTAGTGTGTGTGTGTGTGTGTGTAAAAACCTTGTTTGTAAAAAATATGTCCTGTAATATTTTGGTGTCAGTGTCAGTGTCTCTTGCCATTATGTAGTCCAAGTGAGAGAGAGACAAGAGGAGATGCTGAATCTCCTGAAAGATGACAATTCAGATCCAAAACATCTGGAATGAGCCACTGACAGCCAGGAAGAGAGAGGTCCCAGGATGGCTGATGGTCCAGCACAGAGAAGTCTGAGTGAAAAGAGAGGATGAGGAAAAAATAGAGAGAAAGAGAGGGAGAGACACACAGCTTGGACACATATGTGCTTGCTGGGCAACACACACAACAGAGGGTTAAAGACATACAGTGGTTTTCAGAAAGTTTACAGTATTTCTTGTCAGCAGGACAAAAATGGACTGCAAGTAGCCTACTAGGCTTAATCTAATTGCCAGTTTCAAGCCAGTATCATCTAGCGGCAGAGCTACAGCCCCAGTCTGTTCAGACCTTCAGTTGTGGATCTGCATGTTCTGGTCCAATCTGTGCCACCAAGAAACTAGGAAAGTAATAGATGCAGCAGTTTTGACACTTGAGCCACTTGAGCTTTTTTAGTAAAGCAGGTCCAGCACAGCTTAGATAATGCTTCCACTAAAATAAAATAATTATTTTATTTTCACAAATACTCAATATTTTAAAATTTTATATTTCAGATTGAGATTTACAAACAAACGTTTGTTTTAAATATTTTTAAATGTCTAATTTTTAAATTGCAAGGCTCCTTTGCTCCCTATAATGGAGAGCCTATAGCCTGTTAAACGGACAAGCTCTATGGGGTACTTCACATCAAGATAATGTTTTCTATAATAAAACTTAATGCCTAATGTGCATAAGAAGTTATAAAGAATTGTCTATACAGTTTGCTAATAATGTTTGCTTTAAGTAGGAGAGAGACAGTGCGCGCGCACGCTTGAAGAAACTATGATTGCGGGATTCAAGTGTACACGCACGCGCCAGTGTGTGCAGACGTTTTGGGGCTTATTGCGATTGCGCTCTCACAGCCTTGAATTTGTCCCGCGGATGCATGACAGAGGGGAAGCTCTCCCGTTTGCAAAGCGCACAGCGGATAGTCAACAAAAGCGGACGTGGTGAGCGAAACAGATTTTTGAGCACAAGGAGATGAAAGTGCAAACTGTGAACATATAACCTCGGCATAAGTCATCTAACCTTAGTGTATTTCCAGTGTTTTTGAGCACACGCCTCCAGAAAGCTAATCAGAGGAGGTCGCGTGCGGGGGGTACGCCGTCTGCGAATTATTTCACCAGGACGGCTTAGTCTGACCGTCCGCTGCCCAGACAATACCGTGCGCTCCGATGATGGACCAGCGGTACTGATCCAGTGAAGAAGACGAGCCGCCCTGGACGTCAACAAGTCCACAGTGCTTTGAGAAAATGGGCTGTTTTTACATCGTGGAGGGGAGGGCTTTGCTGTAAAACCGGCAGATCATGGCAGGGGTACACGCTTCAGATGCTGTGTCGGGACATTTTTTGGATTCTGCCATCGGCTCGCCGCCGGCCCAAGGCGCGACCAACGCAGCGGGAATCACCGGCGATGCGGCCGCGATTCCTCCGACCGGTACCCGGGCTTACTTGGAGGTGTCAGCCGCTGCCCAGGGCTACGGAGCCGAGGGAGTTTACACCAATGGACGGTACAGGGAACACGGCAGTCCAAGGATCGGGAGGGGCAGCCGTGATAGTTCCGCCGAGAGAAGTCAGGGCGCTGGAAACATACCTTGCGGCATCATGAAGGTTGGTTTATTTAAACACTTAATTCCCCTTGTCATGGATTCTCAAGGTGACACAAGGGGATGTTGCTAAGTGGATGTGCCACATTAGAGCGTTAACAAAGCTAGAAAAGGCTATACATATGTGCGTTTAGCTCAGTTGCCTAATGTGGTCCATACACTTCCTTAGAGTCCCACTGGTTACAGAAAATGAGAATTAAACTGCTCTTATTCTAGCAACTCTCGGTAGAAGTTTTGAACAACGAAAGAATGTATAATGGAAATCCACCGAATGTGACACATGTCCCCACTTATTGCATAAACATACATTGTTCAAGAACAACTTACACTAAAATATTCACATGGGCTCCCCATCGGCTGTATTTTGGACCCTTCACATGTGGATGTCCCTGCATGTTGTCACTGATGAAATGAAGTTAGTTGCAATAATCATCTTGTAAAACTTATATGTTTACTCAGGTCCTAAACTCCTCAGCCATGCAGGTTGTATATTTAATGTCAGTTCAAACACTAGGCTCTACTGTAGCAAAAGGATCTTCGGAATCAGTGGCTTTTGCTGCAGTTACCCTATTGTCTACAATGCAATGCAGCATACACTTAGTACCAGACAGTGAAACACCAATAATGTCACTTTAGAGAGTTGTAGTGCTATGTGAGGTTTCACATGATTTTTTAAAAACTATTTTTAGGTTTAGATTTAGGTATTACTATGACATTCCTATTCTGCTGTGGCATCTATGTTAAAATATAAGACAAGAATCATAAAGTTTTTAGTCAAGCTGCAGTATACCTAGGGTTAAAAATAGGTAAAAGCAGGTATTGGTGAAAGAGATGGTGCATAGAATCTTGCCTGCTTTGAAATGTTTGCCTAATATAAACCTGATTTGTGTGTCAGGGGGCAGGTCATCTTTCTCCATATAGCTATGTCAGTAATGGATAGTGTGATTTTAATAGTTTTAATGGTTGCCCAGCCCTAATTAGTGCTCCCATTTCTGGAGGTTAATTAACTGGTCTTCCACACTCAGACATAGTCAAGACGGCAAGTTTCTGCATATGATTTAAATAATGTTACCCCAAATTATACTTTTAGTGTGCAAGTCCTTATTCTTTTTTTTTTTTTTTACAATACAGAGCGCAAACTCTTAGCATGACAGACTTCATCATGGGGTCCTTGGTGGAGATACAAATATTGCGTAGGTGGGACACACTGGAGAGTTGCATTCTGTCATATCAGACCTAGTTTGCTTAGAAATTGATACAAAACATGGGCTAAATCTTTGTTACCCCTATTATTGGATTCTCTGTGTATGTGGGCAGACACAGTGCACCCTACCACAAACAACACATATGTATAAACAGACACAGTTCATTGATTGATAGTTGTCAATTCAATGGAATCCAAATAAAGTTTTCATCCTGAGGCTTTTCCTTGGTATTTACTACAAAAACATTTGTTCTTGGTGGAAAAAAAAATCTTTTAGTATCATGTGGTTGAAAGCTCTAAATCCATCCCCTCCCAGTCATTTCTCCTCTGTGTGAAGCTCATGACAGGGAAGCTGGGGGGATTGTGCTGTCTAAATATGATTGATAACAAATCTTCAAAGGCTGATTCTCTGAATACCGTGTTCATGTGATGTTAGAAAGTGATCCCGCCGTGCTTTGCTAGCACAGTGTGATGAAATATAACTAATTCTCATGTATTGTCTCTTAAAATAACCAGGGACAGCTCTAAAATGAGACAGTCGACCATTCCTTCATTTTAGGTGAGGCTGAGTCGATGTGTAGTTTCCAGAACCTACCCACAATTTCACTGAAATACTGAAAGGAAAGATCTGTGTGATATATTTGTAATTCAGAAAAATCAGCAGACTGTACTTATTTGAGTGCCTTGACATGTTAGTGGACAACTGTCACTGGAGTGTGGCTCGCTACAGATGCGTTTTATGACCCCGCTATTGATCCATTTTACTCTCTCATACATGTCCTTGGTGAAGTAAAGGGCAAGCACAGTTTTGTGAAAGACTGATTTTTAGCCTCATGTATTCTATTAAATTGTGCACACCGCACAAGCATGTTTCAGCTGCACTTCAGACAGTAGTCAGTGTTTTAGCAAACTCTTCTGCAGATATTAAACTATAATTAAGTTCTGCTTTTTGCTGGAATTTTAATAGATTGCAGACTACCAAACACATCACATGTTCAACGTCCTCTCCTTCTCGAGGGCAGTTTCAAGTAGACAAAAGTCCCTCAGCTATTTCCTGTTAGTAAGTGTCATTGCAATTACTCATTCTTACGTTGATCCCATGATGGCCTTGCAGAACTGGTTTGAATATTTAACATAAAGATATTCAAATACAGAGGATTCATTTTACAGAGCCTGAAATACGTCTTGATACTTTCTCATGTTCAGCAGGTCTGTCAAAGTTGGGTTTAATTAGGCTGAGCACCTCAAGAATGATAGATAAACTGGGTCAGTCATTCTGTAGACTTCATGTATAGCTTCATGGTTCATGTATAGCCTCAGCACACCCACCCACACTTGAGCGGCACTTTGCTGTGTGTGTGCTTGAGTGGAGGTTTAAAAGGTGAAGGGGTTACGGGTCCTTGGGAATGGGGAAGCAAATGAGCAATTACAGCAATGCATTACCTCATTAATTTGACCCTGAACACGCAAATGTTAAAAGAGAAGAGTTTGTGTGCCTGTCCCTTAAGCAGGCATCCAACTTTCTCCTCTTGTCATTTCCATAGCGGGGTGACAGTGTCATGGTGGAGAGGCTGCAAAGTGGCTGGAGGGGGGTTTGTGATGCAGCCTGGTTATGTAATGCTGGACTGTGGACAGCTGCAAGGCTGGCTCCAGCTTGGCTGCTGGGTGTAGGGAATGACAACCAGCACAACTAGAGAAGGAGCAAACAGGATTTTACCAAGAATCGAAAGGATGACGCTATTACATATTAGCAGAATCTCCCAAGCATTTGCCACATGTTTGCTTTTGCTCTTTATTCACCCCACTCCCCTGACCAGCTCTGCACTCTGTTGAGTCCTTAACCTTAGCAAGCAGATAAAGGTCAAACATTTATTTTCATAGAAAGCAGCAAGGAAAAAAAAAAAAAACACAGTTCACAGTTGGGTTAAAAGTAATTCAAAAACAAGGAAAGACATCAGTGATGTAACACAGTTAATGTCCGATGGGAATACAGATCAATAAAGATCACATGGTTATCAGTCTGTCTCACATAAGGTCCTCTCTCCCATCCTCTTTGGCACTCTGCCTCCATGAGTGGCAGGATATCAATTCATCCTCTCATAAATGACCTCATTTAATAGATTTGAGCCAATATGAACCAGTGTGTCCCTCATTAGGTCAAGAATGCATCAGGATGATTAATAAGGGACTGACATATATGATTGGCTTAAGGAGGGGTGAATCCTGTCGACTGAGAGTGAAAGCTTCTTTGAATGAGTGAGAACAAGAATGTCGTAAAGGAGGAGGTAAATCTTGGATTTTCAAGAGGTCAAAAAGGTTAAAAGACGAGAGATTTGAGTTTTGCTCTTGGAGGTCAAGTAAATGTGGTATCTTTTAGTTTAAAGGGGAGATTGGAAAACTGTGTTATTGTTTTTTTAAAGGGCAGAAAATTCCTGGGTTAAAAACAGGAAACATGCAATTTTGGTACACTTGCATCTCCAGCCTTGCCTTTGGTGAAGTGATGTATCCTGCTACATAGAAACAGAAGGGCTGTAGTGTCTCAGTGTTAAAACGAACAATGTGGACATCAGTGCCTTTCATAACTTCCCAAGGTTGATGGGTGGACAGTCTTTTTTTTTTATGGTGCATTTGAGTTCATCCCACAGGGGTTCAGCGAGATTGATATTAGCGATGAGGTCATGAATGTAATTTTATGTGGATGTTATCTGGATGATTCTTGTACTCTGACAGGATACATAATCTTATTGAAACAAACTGTCCACTTAGGGGTTCATAATGACTTTAAATGGTGGAACTTGTTTTCGTATGAAGGTGTATGCTAAGTTATTTAGAAAAATATCTTACTTTACTCCAGATTTGTATTTTGACATTAACTGTGTTGGAAAGTAGTTAAGGCACATATAAATATGGCTTTTCATTTTATACTTTTCTGCAAATTGCCAGTTCACATGCAAGTGTAGAAATGAATTGCTGTTGCATACATTTGTTTATGTACTGACATATAGACTTATGCAATTAGAAAGGGAGTGCTTCTTCTGCACAGCATGATGTTTGCCTACATCATCTCCCCAGCACCACCTTGGGTTTGCCCAGACCGTCCATAAACTGGGTATTTGTAAATGATGTGATTTCCTCAATATTCCCAAAAGTGTTTATACTCAATTGACCCTTTGCTAAGCCCCGCCCCCCTTAGTTACTGTTGCTAAGTCTGACAAACTGTCGGCGCTGCCACTGTCTATTACTGCACTCCCTGGAGAAATATTGTCAAATTAGTTGGAAAAGGTGATCTCAGAAAGAAGCAGACAGTTTTGCAGTTGCATTATACATTTGAAGGTTGTATTTAGGCTGTCAGACTGACTCAAACGGACTTGAAAAAAAAGAAAGAAAGATGGAAGCTAAAGCCTACTGATCACACAGTAACTTACAAGTGAACCACCACATCCCCCGGCGATTGAGACAAAAGACAACGATATGAACGATCAACACTGTTCCTTTAAAGCTGGGTAGGCCTCTATTAATTATTACAATCATTAAAAAGCAGAACAGTAGGGCTTTATTACGTTACAGTGAGTAGGAAGTACATTAGGATATGATCCACAGCCGACATTTTTCTGGATTTATTTTAGGTTTTAGAAAGAGAATAAATTGTACTCCTGTCAACCTCTCTGGGTAGCAACTGTAACTTTTACAAGTGCCCCAGGAACAGCATTTGACCATATCTAAGAAAAATACAGCCAAAAGCTAGAAAATGACTC
>NC_060151.1:23711526-23769880 GCF_021292245.1 Micropterus dolomieu
TTTTTTATGGTGCATTTGAGTTCATCCCACAGGGGTTCAGCGAGATTGATATTAGCGATGAGGTCATGAATGTAATTTTATGTGGATGTTATCTGGATGATTCTTGTACTCTGACAGGATACATAATCTTATTGAAACAAACTGTCCACTTAGGGGTTCATAATGACTTTAAATGGTGGAACTTGTTTTCGTATGAAGGTGTATGCTAAGTTATTTAGAAAAATATCTTACTTTACTCCAGATTTGTATTTTGACATTAACTGTGTTGGAAAGTAGTTAAGGCACATATAAATATGGCTTTTCATTTTATACTTTTCTGCAAATTGCCAGTTCACATGCAAGTGTAGAAATGAATTGCTGTTGCATACATTTGTTTATGTACTGACATATAGACTTATGCAATTAGAAAGGGAGTGCTTCTTCTGCACAGCATGATGTTTGCCTACATCATCTCCCCAGCACCACCTTGGGTTTGCCCAGACCGTCCATAAACTGGGTATTTGTAAATGATGTGATTTCCTCAATATTCCCAAAAGTGTTTATACTCAATTGACCCTTTGCTAAGCCCCGCCCCCCTTAGTTACTGTTGCTAAGTCTGACAAACTGTCGGCGCTGCCACTGTCTATTACTGCACTCCCTGGAGAAATATTGTCAAATTAGTTGGAAAAGGTGATCTCAGAAAGAAGCAGACAGTTTTGCAGTTGCATTATACATTTGAAGGTTGTATTTAGGCTGTCAGACTGACTCAAACGGACTTGAAAAAAAAGAAAGAAAGATGGAAGCTAAAGCCTACTGATCACACAGTAACTTACAAGTGAACCACCACATCCCCCGGCGATTGAGACAAAAGACAACGATATGAACGATCAACACTGTTCCTTTAAAGCTGGGTAGGCCTCTATTAATTATTACAATCATTAAAAAGCAGAACAGTAGGGCTTTATTACGTTACAGTGAGTAGGAAGTACATTAGGATATGATCCACAGCCGACATTTTTCTGGATTTATTTTAGGTTTTAGAAAGAGAATAAATTGTACTCCTGTCAACCTCTCTGGGTAGCAACTGTAACTTTTACAAGTGCCCCAGGAACAGCATTTGACCATATCTAAGAAAAATACAGCCAAAAGCTAGAAAATGACTCTTATTACATTAGAGTCAATGGAGCGAATCCATGAAAGTGTCGGACTTCAGTTAGAGCGAGTCCTATATTGCGCCGTGATTGGCCAGCTCTGTTTTCGGGGCGTGGCTTAGTGAAGGGTCAATTAAGTTATAAATTGTTATGTCAATTATTTGTCAAAGATTTAATAGTGTCTGCTGCGCAAGATCAGCAGCCTCTAGGTATTGTCCTTGTTTTGTATGTTTAAGGCAAGTGTGATTGTATGGTATATGACCTCCGCAATGAAGGATACAGTATGTTTTTATTGCTGTTTGTTTGACTGTTGGCAGGATTACGGAAAAATCAATGGCCTGATTTTCATGAAATCTGGTGGAAGGGTGTATCATGAGCCAAGGAAGAAATCATTTTGGAGCAGAAATATATCCAGACAGATACAGTGGTTTGCGCTTGCAGATTTGCATGTCATAGAAGACTGGACTACTGGCAATGGCGCTCTGTCACTGCTCTTCTAATTTATGAATTGGTTCAATCAAGTGCATGTATTTTATCTTTAAGCAGCAAAAAACACAGCCGAAACAAACTGATTAATAGGGATGCGCTGAATGTTTGGCCACCGAAATCGGCCAATATAGCACTTTTGTTATTTGGCCTATTATGTCTAAAGAAGAATAAATTTTACTGAACAATTAGCCTACGTTGACATGTCTGTAATGTGGAAGCATTTTAAACTGTCCAAGAAAGACACAAAAATTGCCGTTTGCAGACACCGTTCTACTGAATTGTCTCCTAGCACATCCTCACCATCTGTGGCTGACTTCTTAAAAAAGGCGTTCTGAATAGCTTTGAGTGTTTGTCACTTGTTTATGAGACAGCGATTAAGCTAGCCGCACCTAAAGTTGGAGTGCACACGTATTCAAGCATTTATGGTAAGTCCAGTGAAACGGACCAGTGCGAGCTGAAAGGCAGGTTAGCGACTTTATCCTGTAACTTTCTCTCCTTAAAAAAACAAGTGTTGCAGTATGAGAGTCCTACCCGGAAAGGGCGTTGTGAAGTCTTCATGTTATGTGATACGAGAACCACATACAACATTATTTATCAAATTGGGTCGGATTTGATGAATTTAGCGTGAGGATACTCATGTGACAACGTCCAATTTTCAAAATAAGGTGTAAAGTATGGAAATTAGATTATATTCACAGAAAGTATCAAACATTACATGTGTACATTAAAAGTAAACGGACACATGTAATTTACTTTACCAGACCCTCTTGGGCCTCGGACCCACCCACCGTGGTCTCTCCAAATAATGTGGGAAAAACGGAGTAAAAAGCACATTTTGACTATTTCATTTATGCAATGGTAAAAAAAGGCAAAATAAATGGAACAAATGTGAATCTACTTGTTCGGTGTTCGGCAAATTTTTTCGTTACATTCGGTTTGTAATGTCAGAACTGCCACCTGACAGTCATAAACAATGCACAACAGTAATTGATTTTTGAAAGCCTTTGGTATTTAGCTACAGTATATTTTCAGAAAGCCTCCTGGTGAAAGAAACAGAACTTAGTGTCTGTCTTTGTGACCTTTCAAAACCTGTCTGACACCTGCAGCTTTAGGGGATCTGTTAGACATGAGCGTAGTGTCTTAAATCCTGCCCACTGATGGATCCCGTTGTCAGGCGGCCTCTGCTCTTGCCCATTGTTAAGCAAATGTGAGATACCTCAGTACAAGCCTGAACTTATAACACCGATTACATTTAGTGGGATCATCTGAGATGAGGATGATGATGATGAAGAGAAGTAGAATAAGAGTGTATCCACGCCTCACTGCTCAGATCATAGGCTTTACGTAGATTAAGAGCTACCTCCAAATTGTAATTTGAAGTAATGGAATATGGAGATAGAATAGAGATTCAGAAAGCTAGGGAAAAGTACACATCTTTTTTAAGGATTTTAAACACTTAAGTAATTCCCATACCTCCTGCAGCAGTACCCCGTACTAAACGCTTAGATATTTTTGGAAAACAGAGATCTGCACTGCGTTGAAAAGGAGGCAGCAGAAAATGTGAAGTGGTGATTACAGACGTCTGGGGCTGCTGAATCATCACTTGCTCTCTTGGCTGGTTCTCTCAAAGCAGCAATCTGCAAAATACAAACATCTCAAATGGGCCTCTTTGTATTTGAAACTACGTCTTAGCATCAAACAGGGAGCAAAAGCATCAACAGTTTTATAAAGGTCACTCACCCACAGAGAAACACTGAGCTTCAAATGCATTCAGGTGTGATTAACATCTCAGTGGAGCAAATTTAAACAAAGAAGCGCTGTGATTTATGTATGTTCAATGTTTTCGTTTGGCTTGTTATTCCAAGGTTATTTGAAAGACCTAGTCAGTTTCTCTAGTCTCTCCAAAATTTGGTGTGACTTGAAGCTGCATTGCTGTAATTTTGCAATCAGAGCAGAGAAAAGAAAGGGAAAGAAGGAGGGATAAATCAAATGGATCAGTAATTTTCTATTTACTATAGCGTTTCTATTGGAGACATGGTTTTAAGGGTACATATCTTAGTTTTTTAATCTTGGTTACACACACACATACACACTTGTCCTTGTGGCAAATAATTCACCATTGTGGCCTAGTTGTCCAAAGTTGCCTCCTTATCCTTACTTTATTGCCTTAAAGGATAACACTTCAATTACCCATGTGTCAAATTGGGCCCCACACAAACACAGTTCTTTCAAACAAGAGCAATTGATATGTAAGGACACCACCAGGGTGTGTTTGGGGCGATGCCGTATCTTGATGATCCTTGCAGGACATGTGCAACAGCGATGACACCACAGCGGAGGCAAGGCGCTGGCATTTTATTGTATGTGTGGTCATCATGAAAGAGAGAAAATCTCTGGCCAAAACAGTCAGGAGATGACATTGGTTTGATGAGGGGATGAGACCACATAGTATTTGGCAGAGTGGTTTTTGCTTTCCCACGATAACTGTTGCCATTTCAAAGACATAAGTAAGAATGAGTAATATTAAAAGATATAAGATTTTTCAGGCTGGATGTTTCCCAGGTTCATCTAGACTCAAGACTCACAATATGTCTGTGAGAGATGTTTTTTACTGCTTGTAGAATATGGCACTTCCTCTCAATCACATTTTTTTTCTTCTGGGAATGTAACAGTACACTCAGAAGAGTACCGTGTGACTAAGGATGATGAAACAGTTTGCAATCATCAAAACAATTCATCCAAATAAAAAATTGCATGTTGCATTTTTTAACATTTCCATGTGAAATCAATTTGAAATCGGTGTAATAGCCCAACAACACATTTTTTCAATGTATCCCGTAAGGTGGGATATGGTTTGAGAACAATTCAGGGGAGTGAAGTTATATATTGTGCTACTCTCAATCTCCCTCTTTTTCTGTCACCAAATAAAGCAGTCGTGCTTCACGTTTCACATTGTGTTATATTACAGACTTAAGTGTGAATCCTTGGGTTTCCTCAGGTAATCCCCCTGATGGGAAGGCAACAGAGGAGATGGATCAGACTCTGTTTCCTCTGGTTTCTTTCATTACACAACTTAATTAAAAAGAGCACAAAAGGATGGTAACGGGTAATACCAGCTTCAAGTCCTCATCGGCCTCGCTTTATTTACTCAGACAGTCAATCTGTAAGGTTTGGCCTGCCAGAGGGAGCGCACTGCCTTCATGTCCACAGCATTTCATTCTTTTGTTCCTCCTTACCGTTCTGCTGCTGCCCAGGGTGGTCTGGTGGATCTATATCTGTGCTTGAGATCAGAACCGGGAAAGAACGATTAGTAAAGGGAACGTTTTGATGTGGATGTGTGTCTATATGCATGTGTGTGGTCCTTTTCAGTCGCTGTCACTCTGATATTGGAAGTGACAGTGGTGAATGTTAATGGTGAATTTTGCAGCATTCTTGCAAAGAGCAAATACAACGGCTTTTTTCATTGACACAGAAGGAAATCACCAACAGAAAGTTAATCATGAGAGAAGACTAAACCCTTCAGAACAGCTTCCTGAGAGGATACAAAAAGATGAGGGGAAAACTAATAAAAGAAGATGAGGCCTGAGAATTGTAGGAGGAAGGAAGTGATAACTCCTGACCATCTGAACTTGTGGGTGGATCTGCATTAAGGAATGCCAAAGGTGGTGAGATTTTAGTACATCGTAGAAATTATTAGGTGTTACGCTATACTGTAACAGTGTGTCTATGTCTAGTCTGAGAACAGTCACATAGCTGTCTTGAATGCAGCTTGACTTTTTCAGCCTGACTTTAAATATGTAAACATGCAGACCATCATCAGTGTGTGAACCACAGTGTTTCAGACCTAATCATGGACAACAAAAATTCTCCTACTGGAAAATAAATCAAAAAATATTGATCAATAGCCACAGTTAGCTAAACTTTAACTAAAAACTCTACTGCTGCATTTTTTGTTGCTCTTTACCACAGATTAACCTGTGGCACAGTTGGTATGCAAGAATGTAAGGTTGCGTTTGAACTCTCACAGATTTGAGTGGAGAATTCTTTTGTGGAGCTACTGAAAAACCCTTCTGGCTTTCTTATGCTGTCTGGTTTCTATATTTTTGTCTCCCTTGTCAGTAGGGATGCCAGTGTTGTTCCTGCTTTGTGTCTGCTCCGCTTTGCTATATTTGCTTTGGTTTTTTTCATTGCGTTCTTCCACTCTTGCGTTCTGTCTAACCTCGGACCATGTCAAGACCCAGCCAAACACAGATCTCAGGTTATTTATAGATTTTATAATTTTATATTCACCTATTCTGAAAGCTGAACAACAGCTGCTTTTATTATATTTTGAGGTGTACAAACCAGAACAGCCTGCTGTGTTTTTAGGTTGCTGTAGAAACCGCAAGATGACATTATCTTATGATCAGTTTGCAGCTTTCAGTCATGTAACTAGCAGTGCTGGGTGTCAAACCTCAATACTTTTTTGGTAACAACTGAAATGTGTCTGGAGCACAGATTATCAAGAACTGTCAAATACTGAATGTTTCTACTTTAGACTTAATTATTGGTTTTAGTGCCAAAATTCAGGTATCGTAATTTAAGAACTAGTCTGTTTGCCTCATGAGCACTAATTGTCTTTAAAGTCAATGTCGTTGTAGAGAAAAAACTTCACTTCAAAACATTCATGGCCCCCAGAGGATGAATCCTAATAACTTTTGTGATCCCTGACATCTCCTCCAGCACCATCAGGTAAAAAAAATGTTTTCCAATATTATTTTTATGATACCAAATACTTGCAGAAATAATACCATACCCATCAGCCACAGCTCTACTTTTTGTTTTGAGCTTATTAGCAAATGTTAGCATGCTAACATGCACGTTACCAGGCTGACTTTAGCTTTTGGCTCCAATCAGTCTGTAGTCGTGTTTAAGTATCAAACTCAGTGCATTGCACAAACCTGATACTAAGTGCACAATGCATTATGCATCATACTGAGAGTTGCATACTGAGCAACTGTAGCACTGAAGTGACACCGTTATGAAATGAACCTCTAACCCTATTCAGTCAGTATTCAATAACATGTTGTAGCTTAGAATTAAGTGGCATATTATGGATGGTCATGAACAACATGGGCCAGTGTGTATGGAGAGGCTTGTTGTCTTCTGAGCTATAGTGAAGGTCTTTTTATCACTGTGGTTTATGGTAGACAGATCTTGCCAAGGATTCGCAGATGGTGCCATTATTTCTTTTTGCCTTGGCACAGATGGCAAAAGTGAGGGAAAATTTGGGCTTTAAACTCAGCAGCTGAGTGAGTATGGGATTAAAAGGGGCTGAGACTTACAATTTAATTGTCTTGTTTGATTCAATGATTGACCCTTTCTGGTATGTTGTGTTGTTAGAAATCAACCTCACCATATGGTCAGAATTTGCCTAAAAAATAGTAAAACGGGAAAAAGATAATTTAGCTGAAGTTCTTCCATTCATGCATTTGGTGTTTTGTTTCAGTTTTTACCATTTTTTGTTTAGAATTTACCAGTAGTTTTGGTGGCTGCCCACATATAATGTGCCTTTTATTGATGGGCCATTCTTAAACTGAAAAGCATGCACAAGCTAAACAAGAGATGACAGTGTTTCCCCTACCATTGTTTTGGGGTGGCAGGACATGCAATATCATGGAATCTGCCAAAATGTTGATGCAATTTTTAAAAATCTGGAGTTTCCCCAACATTGTAAGCTTTTTTGACTGCTTAAGCCAAACAAACAGTTTACAGGCACTGCCTCTGTCCTCTCCATGTCGGTGTTTCAGCGAGGGCGGGGCTTAGCGCTCAGCGTCTCCTCCACACACACACAGACACAAACACACACACATATCAAAGGTGGCAGCTAGCAAGAGCTAATCACTTTAACAAACTTTCAGAAGTGAAACCACATCGGCAGATGCAAGACGTGAACTCGTTGTAGACTTCTGGGCTGTGTGGCCGGATTGAGAGTAGCCTCTGTCCCACACCCATTATGTTCAGCAGCATGTGGAGGCTGTCAAGTAATCAACTGTTTAATAGGGGACAATTCACAATACATGTATTGCAGCAATGCATTCATAGTGAATTGTCCTTATTAAATAGTATTATAGTATTTTTTTTAATACCCTACTGTTGCAATACATTTATTGTGAATTGTCCCCATAAATAATTGCACATACATTTGAATATTTCTATATTGCGTGATACCTCAAATTCATTGAGGTCTCGTTTGTTTAAAAATGTAGGTCTGGATGCCGCAATGTCCTCATTCATGCTGCCTGGGATCTAGTGTGTGTTGCCCCAGGGTCTCTTTCTGCAGGTTACAGTGCAAGCATGAGCATGTCATTCAAACATTCCACTGATGCTCTACACACACACACACACACACACACACACACACACACACACACACACACACACACACACACACACACACACACAGACAGCACTAGCATTTCCTATGCAGCGTCAGTTTGTTTCCCTGCAGCTTAAACAGAATACATCACTTTTGGGGCTTCACTAAATCATTCTTTTACATTCTACAAGCGTGTTTTCAGTTTTGTGAGGGGAAAGCTCTATGTCAGTGTGTGTGCTCATCTCTTCTGTAGTAGTACATGTGTTTAGATTAGTCTAAAGTGTGTTTGCAATACTGTGCTGTATGTGTGTAGTGGTAGAGAATATATAAGATATGAGTTTGGGGATGGGAGGATTATGCTGCTTTCCCATGGATTCGGGCAGATGGTAGACAGCAGCCGGACAACACCTTCTGGATGGCACAGGAAAAACAAACAAACAAGCCGACGGCATGGCAGGACGGCAAAAGATGTATGACAACATGTTGCTATGGTGATGTGGGAATATATATGTGTTTTATGTAATTATTCTAATAATGCATGAAGCTATAAAATGCAACTTTCTTTTAATATTCTAGTTTATTCCAAGTTCAAATGAATGATAATTACATTCTTTCCATATTACCTTTCTGGTATATCACCTACCTCTGAGCTGATTGCCTGCCATATGTCAGCTTTTCTTGTAAAACAGGAGCTCTGATTATGTAATTCCAGGTGTTGTTGCACCAAAATTATTAGCTTCCCGTTTTCTAGATCTCACATGTTTTCTCTTTGAGTGAGGGAACTATGTAAACTGTGGTTGTAAATTCCCTCGTGGAGGATGGCAAAAAGTTAAAATATTTAAACTTTTGATGTCAGTTGGTGGCCCTGTTGCTGGTACTCTCTGCCAGCTTCAGCAAATTTTTGGTCCTCTAAAATGATATCCAGTTTGCCATCTATTAAAAATATATTTCCCCAAAAAACTCTTTTTCATGGCAGTCTAATACTCCTGTGCTATTTGTGTAAACAAACACCAACAACAATTCCTGATACTTTTGTCCCGGGCCTTAGGGCAAGGTGCACATGGAGTTTCAGGTTGTTGTTTTTTCTGTGACTACCTGGGCAAAGAAAACTTCGTCAACTAAGACTTCTCATCGACTAACAGTTTATTCGACTATTAGGAGGCAGCCCTACTGCACACAGTGATGCCGTGTTCCATTTACCTCGGAAGTCGGAGGTCGGAGCTGGGAATGACGTCACACCCGAGTTGACGACGTTCTGGTTAACAGGTCGGAAATCCTTGCACGGCCAGCTGTTGTTTACAACTAGCCGGGTTAGCTATTGATACAATGGTTGATTAAAAAAATGCATTGTGCGATATTTACTCACACTAAACACTGTAGCAACACGTCCACAGACAGCTGTTGGACAGCACTTTGTGTAGGAACATTTATATGAGTCACAAGTACACTGAAGTGCTAATAAATAGTATAAACTACAGCTTTCACTAACTGTTGAGCTCACCACAGTGTGTTATACAGTAAGCGCTCAATACAAAACCCACAGTTCAACCACCAATTAATGAGTCCTTATCTCAGTTCAAATCTCTAAGGAGTCCATCTTTCTATATCCCAGTAAGCAAACAAAAAATACTCAGTTTGAGGTTCAATTCAAAAGTTGGCCAACGAAAATAAAACCAAGTGATGCCTCTCGTATTTAATAGACAAGCTTAGTAATTCTCCAACAACAGAATACCATACTATAATACTATTTAATAAGGACAATTCACTATGAATGCATTGCTGCAATACTTGTATTGTGAATTGTCTCCTATTAAACAGTTGATTAGTTGACAGCCTCCACATGCTGCTGAACACAATGGGTGTGGGACAGAGGTTTTCCCGACTTCCCGAGTCGGAAATCCGACTTCAGGGGGCGTTCCAGTTGAAAGTTCCAACTGGGAACTCGGAAATTCCGACTTCCCATTTTAAATGGAACGCACCATGAGCTCTCTGTGTGGAAGTTGGGAAAAGAAGAGAGAGAGAAAGTAAGAGGCTGTGATGACAGAGGGGAAATTCATTGATGTTGGCTTTCTTGGATAAAATGAAGATGCATAGTTAAAAGAAGGTCAAATGAACATTTTAGAATACCCAGCAGGCTGAACGATTAATTGCATTTGCGATATTATTGTGAAATTATAAAACGAGATTTTCTAATCGCAAAGGCTGCGATTACACTCTGATCAAATGACGCGAGAGTTAGGCTAACCAGTCTGCAGAGGAAGCATCAACTTTGCAGGTTACGATGTACTATGGCCTTAAGCCTAACAGAAGCTGACACTGCCGAAACTTTAGTGCCACATAGGGAATGAAAGTATCACCTGCGGGTAACTTGGTGGTGGTGGGTGAAATCTTCGGGCCATGCGCCGCTTTGACGGACAGGAAAAATGTACCACAGAAAGACACATGTAGTAAGGTAAGCGTATTGTGGCGATCGGCCCCTACGTCTCACACACACACACACAGCTACCAGTCAGCTACCAGAAACGGCGTTTCAGACCAACGCACAAGTCTGTCACAAGTTGCAGCCTGGTTGCAGCCAGTGTGCTGCTTACCAGCATCGGAGGCTGCGGAGGTGGGGAACTCCGGTGATGTTGGAGAATTACTAAGCTTGTCTATTAAATACGAGAGGCATCACTTGGTTTTATTTTCGTTGGCCAACTTTTGAATTGAACCTCAAACTGAGTATTTTTTGTTTGCTTACTAGGATATAGAAAGATGGACTCCTTGGAGATTTGAACTGAGATAAGGACTCATTAATTGGTGATTGAACTGTGGGTTTTGTATTGAGTGCTTACTGTATAACACTGTGGTGAACTTAGTTTTTCTTGTGGTCTGTAGGTAGGCCGACCTGATGATATTATCATATTATTTAATGCCATGACTTGACTTGACTCTCAAAATTTTCTCATATTATTAAAATTTGATACTTCTTCTTCACCATTGCTCATAATAATAATAATTCATGCATCACCTAATTTCATCATAACACAGGCCTGACCCACAAGAAAGAACAGTGTATGTTTAATCTATCTAATATTGTGTTGGTCATACTATACACTGATTTACTGCTTGTCTGTTTTGAATAATACAGAAGGCAAAGATTTTAAAAATTAATTGCATAATAAATGGCAATCACAACATTGGTAAAAAAAAAAAAAAATTAGATCAGATAGATTCAGCCCTAATACCCAGGTTCTTTAAGGTAATCGCTCATAAAAATCTAAAGACCAACGTGAAAAGCGTTTAGGCTGTTGTTTAATTAAATAGTAACTATAGATTAGAATACAAAGATACAAATAAATACAATAAATCCTGAATTTGTGATATTAGAATGAAATGTGCTAACTCAAGGACTCTGTTGTTCACTAGATTTACTGTACATGGCCGAGCAACTTTCAATGTGTGGACGCTGCAAGCTTTGCAGCACGGTACTGAGCATGAAGTTAAAGTTAAGTTTAAAAAAATTCAGGACTCAACCAACATACCAGTGCCACTGCATCAACCATATTTGCATAAGTGTAACGCGGTGTGACAGTTGCTAAACTGGAATGAATATTATTTCACCTTGTGTTTATTTCTGCTTCTATGGCTGCTGAAGCTCCAGCTGAGCCTCTCAGCGGGGAGCAAACTCCATTTTCCTCTCACAACAAGAGGAAAAATGAGTCAGGAAAAGGTCAATAAAAGTCACAGAACAGTGACAAAACAATTGGTGAAAAAGCCTCCATCCTTTCAGAAGAGTAGAATCCCTGCGGTTTACCAACCCTCAACAACCGTGTCTTCTATATTTTAGCCATAACTACACTTTACTGCCAACCATTTGGGATATCATTCTGTAACATGGATTTCCTACCCTTTAGACAGCCATTAGTTGCAGTTTGTGCCAGTACAGAATAGAATATATTTTCATGGACATTAATTCACCTCAGGGAATATGTTGACTCCATGTTTTTTCCTCAAAGTTTGCTTTTCAGTATCTGCACAACAGAAACCATGTAAATATCTGCCACATTGTTCTATAGTTGTATTATTTTTCTCTATTCTGTTATTATTCTTATATAACTTGCATTAGGTTATTCCATATTTATATAATTCTACTAGGGCTCTTTTCAAGATTAAAGTGGAGCTACCATGTGTAACACCCTGCAGAGATGCAGTCTCTTTTCATTCAACTTACACAGTAAATTTCCAGCTAAACTGAGGCGCTCTCTCTCTCTCTCGCCTGTCATTCACCAGTATTATGCAGAGTTTTACGTGCATTACTGACCTCGCGGGTCTATTTCAAGTAGCCAGCTATTTAAAAACGATAAAATATTCTTTGTGTGGTTCATCAACGGTGATAAATTATCCGAAAGTCCCGCGAGGGACAACTCGGCACAACACCAGTGAAGCCGGAGCGCCATCTCTTCAGTAAGTGTTCCTCCACTGCACACATACACGCTACGCTTACACATGCGCACTCATGACCCAGGGTTAGGGTTACAATTTTGGATTTATTTATGCACTTCAAAAACATTTATTGAAAGTTTTATTCTTTTTAAATATTTATTTACATCATTAAACGTTGAAATGTATATTGTAATAGGCTGTATATTAACTTATTGGGAGAAAACTGGTAGTTCAATGTAAAATCAGACGTTGAGCACCCCCATATCGCCAAAATGCAAAGCTTCGAGAGATTGACAGTCGAGTCAGGCTCTGCCCATCGAAGCATCGAATCTTCGACTATTCGGTGTCAGCCCTAAATTCTACATTTATTTATGTCAACTGTATGTTTGTCTACGTGAAGCAAATTCCTTGTATGTGTAAAACACTACTTGGCAATAAAGCTCCTTTTGATTCTGATTGTCATTGCGAGGTAGATGTGAGCAAAGACTGTTTTAAAACTCTCTTGGGTGGTCCGTTCAAAGAAACTGAAACCTAAAAACAATAATTAATCTGATATGTTGCCTGAAAATTATCCCCCAAAGATCAACAATAAACAAACGGATGTCGTGAATGGGATGATGCAAAGTATGCGAAGTCTTGAAAATTATTTTTCCTGAAGTACGTCTGTACCATCCGTGCTTGCAATGGCGGAAACATCCAAAACAAGGTTATTTGTAGTTAATGGACAAAAACATGCGAAATTACCATTATGGTCTTTAATAAGTTCCTATTGCCAAGATTTCTTGATGATTTTATGTGGGCACCTTATTAATGCCATTTTATAATTTCATGTATAAATTAGCCTTAACAGAGCAGGTCAGTCAGAGTAAGTGCGTGCAATTTTGCAGCACAGGGTGACCCATTTGTCAGCGACGTTGACGAGATGTGTGAGAGGAGCACTCTTTGTCATGAGCCTTTTTTAGAGGTGTAAAGGAGGAAGAGACGGAGAAACTGTTCACCAGTCTGCATCCGGAATCCAATTGTATTTGTGTGCTTGGGTTTTGTGTGTGTGTGTGTGTGTGTGTATGTGTGACGCTATCGATGTACACACATGAGTAAGTGTAACTTTGAGTGCGTGATTGTGTTGAAAGGTCAGACACTCATGCAACAGAGAAGTTGGTTTGGTAATCAGGGAGAATTAAGGTCAGTGTGTAGCTCTGATTGTCAGCAGTTTGGCGGATGCTGGGAGGTGAGGGTGGCACACAGCATGGGCCACAAATAAACACAAGAATCTCAATTAAACTAATTCAGAGCTCACCATTGATCCTATGGTCCATTCTTAAAGACTCTTAACTGACACATTTAATTCTGTTTAGAACTGTGTTCCAATAAAATGGAAACTAATGACAGTTATCAGCTTAATGCTTGGCATATTTTGTTTATGAGAAAGGCTCATAATTTTGATTTTTTGAAAGATTAAAAGATCTGGCGACATTTTGAACAGATTATTTTTCAACATGATTTAATGTTCGCATGCATCCAAAAGGGTTGTCTCCTGCTGCAAGAAGACATAGTTCACCGCAATTTACGTTGAGATAGAAATCTTGAAAGCAGTAGTTCAACATTATATAACTTATTTGCTGCGAGTCAGAGGAGAACATTAATACCACTTTCATGGCTGTGAGCTAAATATCAAGCTGCCACCTGTAGTTTGTTAGCTTAGCTTAGCATAAAGACTGGAAACACAGGGAAACACCTAAATTGCTCTGTGCAAAGAGCTATTCCTTTAAAATGATTGGTTTCCTTGTACAAAATGTACATTTTGTATTTTATTTTGCTATTGCAATCCATACTAATAACTATTGTGAGTAATCGAACATCTAACAGATGGACATAGAGGTGACTTGTGTTACCCCCACTGTGAATGCTGGGTGAGCTCCTTGCAATGATCAGACATACTTCTTGTTGTTTACAGCTTATTGGGCTAAACCAGCTGTGAGGGACAAACATACAGATCAATGGCCAGACTGCTTTGTAGAATGCTGATCACCAATGGAGAGAAAAGAAAAGGGAGGAGGAGTGGAGAGTGAGGAGCGAGTCAGTCAGAGATGGTGAGAAGTATGAAAAGGCAGAGGGATGGAGATGGAGAAATAGAAGAACTGAAAGGGCACTGTCTGTTCTACAGCTTTAGGCCATTAGCACCTCCAATTGGCAGTATTCCTGAACAGTGAGGACTGCAGCCTTCTCCCAACAGCCCAGTCACGAAGCAGGAGGATGCAGAGAGAGATGGGGAAGGGAGACACAGATGAAGAGAGTGAGTGAAGATGCTAAAGCCATGCATTTTGCATGTACATGCTTCAGTGAAGCCATTAGAGGGCTCCTCCTTTCTTTCTGTGTTCATTTAACCTGAGTATTGTCCTCGTCTCTCCGTCAATGAGAGGTTTGAAATGACAAAGAAAGCTTTCTCACCAGATGTTTCAAACTGAAAAATATTACTTGGGTGGGTCCTTTTTGCCTTGAGAGAGACTCTCAAATGTGTGTGTTGTTTGGCAGTTGGAACCCCACATTAACCCCAAGTGTAATAACTGGTTTATCAGACAAAACAAAAAAGTGTAAGGGTGTGCATCCAACAGATTTTAATTCTTAGTCACAGGGCGCGCTCAGTTCAATGTGTAGGCTAGTGCTGAAACAATTAATCGATTAAATATACCCCCACAATATATTAGCTACACAATGGGCTTAGTACACGTCATATGAATTTGTGTTGAGTTCAGGGCTGCAACCAATGATTAGTTATCGATTAACTGTTAAATATTTTCTCAATTAATTCATTGTTGCCCATCACAAGTTCCAAGATGACGTCTAATTGTTGGTTTTGTACCAACTGCCAAAAACCCAAACATATTTAATTTTCTATAATGTAAGAAAATTAAAGACGGGGAAACTGGCACCAGGTAATAATTTTTTAAAAATGACTTAAAAAAACTGATCGATTGTCAAAATAGTTGCTGATTAATTATAGAGGTTAGAGCTTCAGAGCAGTAGTTGCATTTAAATCTATAAACCAATGATCTGTTTACAAATATGCAAAAATAAAAAAAATCCCAAACATTTGATATCAAAGCTAAAGTGCAATTGTAGTTTCCTTTTTTGTTTTCCTTAGATTAATATTTGGAAGGACTCACTGATGAAGGAACATGGTAATGACTGACTCTGTGCTTTTAGGGATTTTATTTCTCTGCCAAATTTCTCACTTCTCTTTTTTTCCCTCATTTAGTTTTCACAGTTGTATTCAAGTCACACGCTTTACTGTAATTGTTTACCCAACATGCAGTGAATATAGACAACCAATTAAAAACCAAATTTTCTCTCAACTGACAACCGTGAGTATATAAATAGGTGTCTGTCTTCAGGATTGGGGTAGTGAGTGCAACTTTACATATTTTTACATATACCTCTGTTTATTGTAATCGTATTGTACAGTTTTATGTTCTAACACTTTTTTCAAGTCACAGCAATCAAAAAGAACAGCAAATTAAGAATTTAGTTATGCAGTTCAACTTGTTCCACATACGACAATACAGCTTTCAATCTGGAGTTACTCACTGAGGACATTATAGGCAGAGAACTGGACAAAGAAAGCAAAGTAGGCCATGACTGCCTACTGACGGCAAATAGAGCACCCTCATCTTTCTAATCAGCCATTTTCTACAAATCATTGAGAGAATATATGCCCTACTCTGTGTTTATCTGATAGCATTTATTTACTCAGTGCTGTGTGTGTGTGTGTGTGTGTGTGTGTGTGTGTGTGTTTGTGTGACTACAGATGAGCAAAGATCACAAATGTTGTTACGAATTGAAGTTTGGCTTCTGAGAAACACAGGAAGTATTCCAGGAAACTGCGGATTCTAAACAAGAAGTGAGAAAACTGAGCAGACACATTTAATGCATGTCAGTCATCCCTCAGGTAATTAGTATTCACGCTGTATTCACAGACACCTCATGCTGAGATGGATAAAGCTCCCTCAGGCATTGCTGTGTGTGTGTGTGTGTGTGTGTGTGTGTTAAAGTATTGGAAACAGGTGTGCATTTCCCCATTTGACTGTCTTTGTTTACATTGCTTGTGGCTGTGAGGAGGGTACTGTGTGTGTGTGTGTGTTATTGTTTATACTGTTGAAGAAGCATTCATGGTGCTGGCAACAATGCCAGCTCCTGTGGTACAGCCTCTCTCCTATACCTACCGCTTACACTCAAAACTCCAGAGACCTATAATGTGTGTGTGTCTGAGGGGAGGAAAAGAGTGGAGATGAAAGGAAGAGAAAAGGGGGTCTGGCTAAGGATGCAGGGAAAGTCAGAGAAAGAAAGAAACAGCATTGTTTTGGTGCTAGGGTGTATTATGATGTTCCAGAAGTTAGGGAAAGGAAAAACAAACAAGGTGAAAACTGGAGGGACTGAGGGTTGTTTACAAGACATAGTGCTATGCAGTTGGATAGCAAAGGAAGAAAAATGGGAAGGAGGAGGACAAGAACTTCAGGGTGGAGTGGGAGGGTTGATGTGATGGTCAGCTAAATCTTGAGGCTGGCCAGGCGCCATTAGATTAGCAGATAACTGTGCAGCAATCCTATTAGAGGCTATTTTATCAAACAGTGATGCTAGGAGCACTGCAGTGAAACACATGTGAAGGCCAAACTGCACATCCCAGGGCAACCTCAGACTACAAGCACAAGTGTGCATTCAACCACACACATGCACGTGCTCTGTTTGCTAATGTTGTTAAATGCTTGCCTGTCTGCACAGGAGTTTGTCCTTGTAAGAGGATGTGCTACTCCTCCCTCTTCTCCTGCTCAGCCCCTCCCTTCCGTGTCCAAACTCACTTCCAGATATGAGAGAGATATAGGAGGAGAGAAAAGAGGATCACATTTCCCAGAGTCAACGCTGCATAGGTGATATAGGAACGCCAGGCAGCCAGCAATCGGTCATAAACATCTAGCAGCACGGCCTTCACCTCCACAATCTCCACCCCCACTTTAAGTATTGATTTTAGACTGACAGGAGTTGATCCCCAGTGTGTATGTGACGCATGTTTGCCTGCCCTGCTTAGTGTAATACCTCTGTATGGTATGGCTGACATGTATGTAGGGCCATTAGCTTGTGGGTATCATGTCAATTACTATATCCCTTATTGATGGAGCCCTTGACTGGAAATAAATTGAAATAAAGGCCTGCACTAGGGATGAAACGGTATGAAAATTTCATATCACGATTATAGTTACCAAAATTATCATGGTTATCAGTATTATCACGGTGTGCCAAAAAATATTAAAATGTACTGATACACACTGAAACCATTTGAACAAGTTTTATATTGAAAACTACAAATACAATTGCCATTTTTTTTGCATAAAAAATAAAATAACAGCAAATACCTTTTGTAAACAAATGAAAATGATCTAAGTGTGCATTATCAAGATTTTATATTTTATAGGTAATACAATGACCCTGTGGACAATTACATGAAAACAAATAAGTCTTTAGAAGACAGTGATAGTAACTGCAATGAGCCCAAAAACTGACATAAATACAGAGGAGTCTGTAGCATTTCTAGATATGCTGGTTGGTTGACTAAACTGCGTAACGTGTTATCATGTGCAGTGGACGAAAAAGACTCTGCCAACACACGACGCACACAGCAGCAGAACAACGTGTAGCGTTTTTACAAGAGCAGCAACACTGAGAGTTTCAGTTTACAAGCTGTTAGCAAGTCAGAGAGACAACCCAAAGCTAAAAGTTAACTCACCCTTCGTTCACTATAAGGTTATTTTCTTCAATCAAGTTTCCCATAGCACACTAAAATACAACCGGACTTCAGAGTGACTGAAAAATCTCCGCAGCGAGTCTTCCGGCGTGTTGTCATTGACCCAAACAAACCCACGTTGAATACTGCGCATGCACGCCTGCTTCTGGGAAAAGCTGGACAGTGTTTGCCGTGAGATTAAAATAGCGCGGTTAACCATACCCGGTTATCATGGTAATTAAAATTTGTATGGTAATAATAACCATCGGAATTTTACCATGGTTTACCGTTAAACCGGTAATCGTTTCATCCCTAGCCTGCATTGTGGAAATGTGTTATTGTCTTAGCCTCGGCCGTAAAGTAAAGTAAATCAACCCCCTCTGGGTGTAAGGATCACGCATGCCTACAGGGCCCTCACTTTCAGCAATGCAAAATAAGAGGGCCACAGAGCCTATAAATTATATTAAACGGTCCTCTCTCATTGAATATTACTGTACCGACTAACGATTTACATAGTCGAATCAGAATTGTCAAGTATTGTCCATAGTCAGCTGATAGTTGAATCAGTGTGTGTGCACGGTGCGGGGCACGGTAGAAGCTGCAGAACTGCAGCCTCTATTCATTAGTCATTGTAACTTACACTGTACATTTAACATAACAGATAAACTGAGGCTTATTTTTAATCATTTCCTCTCTGCTCTGGTGGCCTGCCATTCACCGGTCTTGTGCAGAGTTTTGCGTGCGTGCCGTGGGGCCGACAAATGCATGCACGTTGCGGTTCCTCGCTGGTCTATTTAAAGTACTATTTAAAAACAATATAATGTTCTTTGTATGGTTCATCAATGGTGATAAATGATCCAAATGTCCCGCGAGGTGTGGACAACTTGGCACAACAGCGGTGAGGCTGGGGCTCCATCTCTCTGCCACTAGGCTACATCATAGACTGCAGGGCTACACATACATACGCCTACACATGCGCACTGACCCCCTTCTTTAAGGGTAATTTTGGATTTATTCCCGCACTTTTAAAACATTTATTGAAAGTTTGTTTTCTTTTTACATGTTCATTTACAGCATTTTATGTTGAAATTCATATTGTAATAGGCTGGATATTAACTTACTGGGAGAAAACTGGTAGTTTTATGTAAAATAAGATGTTGAGCACCCCCAAGTCGCCAAAATGGCATGATCCTCATTTTGCTGCGAAGCTTCAACTGTGAGATTGACTGTCGAATCAGGCTCCGCCCATCGAAGCATCGAATCTCCGACTATGCGGGGTCAGCCATAGTGTGTAAGAATTCACTGCCAATTCTTCGCCATTTTCTCACAAAATTAACTTTGTGTTTGGAGTGGCATGTCCTGTCACCTGTGGAAATTGCAGCACATGAGAGAAAGCAGGTAACTATTAGCTCAACAGCCTACCGACCTGAACATATTATTTTAACAGCATTGTCTTGTTGTGATCCAGAAGCTTTCAGACACTTTCACTCATGTTACCTGAGTCCACATGGCTCTCCAACAGCTTTAGCGTTCACTAAGACATTAGTTACTGATTCCACTTTCCATTCTCGCATGGCACATAATGTAGTTTACAATAGCGGACCTTGACTTCAGACAGAGGTAGACAAAAACAGTCTTCTCATTTCTTTCTAAATAAGCTAACGTTAGCTCCTTGAGTTTGTTCAAATTGATGACTCCAGCTGACTCATCTTAAAATTAAAATTTTGTAAAAGGTGTCTTATATAGCAGTAGTGTGAAAACAGCTGGGCATATTGCATATGTGCAGGTCTGAATGACAATTACAGCAATTTCCAAAACAATTCAAGTCATAGCCTTGTCACGGTGTGTGTGATGGAGGAGACGCATATTTTCATGTCTGTAGTCAACCATCCATTGTGTGTCAATGTTCTCATCAATTCCTCCCAGAATGTTATTTATTCCTGGCAGTGCCACCTGACTGGTTCAACCAGTGATTTTCCACTTTAGCCATCCATCAAAATTCATTCTGCTCATCTGTATCAAGCAGGCTGTGGCGTGGGCTGCTGTATTATCATAATAGCTGTGGCGAAAAATTAGCACATACCCACAAACCTTGTCACGCCTCAGCCAGTCATATGACCAGAACAACTCCTACATGCTCTTTATGACTGGGAGCAGGCCATTCAATTAAAAATAGCAATCTGGTGTAAGGCCTTAGCTTTACCAAACTAGGATTATCATGTCTTGTAATAGTGATATGTCTTTATTAAATTTAAAAGTAGGTAGTTATCCATGACTTCTAAATTGAAGATTTTCGAATCAGTTTAATGGGTGATACAGTACCTTGATCATAGAATCATGATGTGAGCTCTTTGTTTTTAGTTCAGGGATGTTTGTGGCTGTTTATTTGTGTCTACTTACAGAATTGCAGCTTTGCCTGGTTTAAGAACATGACAAAAAGTGAAAGAGGATGTGCAGCTGGAAATTGTTTTCTCTTCGCTTTAAAAAGCAGAAGCTGAAAGCTGAACAATCAGCCGGAAAAAGTGGCGAGTCGGCTGTATTTGCGTGTGGATGTTTGTGTGAGAGATGGAGAGACACAGAGAAGGCAAGACATCTGCGAGGTAATGCCTCATAAGGTTTTCTCTGTGTGTCTGGCTTTGTTTTGGAGGGATGAAGGACGTTGTGGGAGGGCGGGGTTTGCTGACAAACAAGATAGCTGGACCTGGATTGAAAGGACAAACAGCAACCCAAAGGCAAAGAAGGTTGAAAAATGTGCACACTGCTTGTTTGGTGAATCTCGTTCTGTACCTTGCATGCTTGCATCCTGCTGACTCAGCATTCAGACAAAGAAACAGAGAAAGAGGGAGAGAGTATCTCTAAGCACACTAATGGCAGCTCCATGCTGCTGTTGAACTCCTCTAAAGACAGCTTTCCATCACTCCTTCGTCACTGATGTAACATGATATTATATAACAAACCGAAAATAATCTTGACACATTGATGAGAACATCAAGAGAGTGAGGAAAAAAGTGTGATTTTTCTTTTCTTTTTTTTTATCTGAATTTTATATTATTGTGTTATTTTATTTTGTATAACTCTGCTTTCAAACAGATATCCGTCTTTGCACCCTTTGAGTTTTCAGTAATCTGCCCTTTGACCCTGTCAGAATGAGCCACTGTGCTGGAAAACGCACAAGCAAACACCCACAGCTTCTCCTACCTTCTCTCACACTCTCGTCAACATGTGTATTGATTCCTCTCTGCATTTTCACACTGTTTGGGCAGATTTAAAACGGGATGAGTCATTTTGCTGTGTCCATTGTTTTCCTTTTGCACCGGTGGTACACACTGAGATTGGTGTCCTTCAGACCACCTCTGCACAGCTCAGGAACTGGATGTACTAGGCTCAGTCAGTGGTGCACAGCAGCTTTCAGCTCCCTCCTCTACCGTGATGCTCATCATCCACAACTGTATTTCCCTGTGGATTCGGTGATGCCTGGGCCCATAAGGCTCATAAAGAATGTGCCACAAATATTAAATGCTGAATGTGCCAAAACATTAATTAACCATTTAATAATAACGCAGTAAATCATTTAAGGTGAGTAGTTTGCATTCTCAATATAAGAGAAGAAATTATACTTAGCAATTTTTTGCTCTTGTATGCTATGAATAATACAGTTCATGGTCTGCTTATGGTGTGTGTCATATATTGTGACATTTTTTATGCTGCCTAAGGAGTTTTTCATCTCAATGAGACTTTAACCTGGTTGAAGAAAATGTAAATTAAAATATCAAATATATATTTTGAAATAATGGTTATAGGTTATTTAGCTTATTAAGGTAGTATAAAGACTTCATAACAGGTAGAGATATCGAATCATTTTAGGAATCACCTTTCTAACTGACTGTATTTTTTCATATTTGAAGACTCTCTGTGTACTGTGTCAGATCGAATTTGTTCCTTCTTCTGTTGGCCCCTGAGTCGCTGACCTTCCTTGAGTGGTAAATTAACAAATGAAAGACATTCCTGAGTTCCTAGGCAACCGGGCTCCTCTATTATCCTCCTTGTATATTTCTCTCTACATCTCAAATTAATAAATTACAGTAGGAATGCTGTATGAACACATAAACAGACAACACTACTTATGTAGTATACAGTATTATATTACTTATATTTTTTATTGTCATGAAGTTGCAGTTATGTTGCTAAATGTTGATGTAATATATTGTGTACCTTCATTTATGTTGGTGATAATTAAAATACTAGAAACAACTTTTAGTATCATGCAATACAATTCAACAGCACCAAAACCTACAAAAATATGCTTCCAAAGTGACCATAAAGTTAAATCAACACCACTCTTCTGCGTGTAGGTGCAGAGCAATGTGGTAAGCTAAACACACTTCCAATAAAGTTTGAAGACATGGAGTTGGCTTTTAACGTTTTTACTGGAAGTGACTCAATTCAATTTTCAAGCGAATTGAAAATTTAAAAATATACCATAAACAATTCCAATGGTACTGTAGAAATTAATTAGTGCAGTAACAAGGTATCACAAAAGCATACTACTAGTTAGGACAAGCTTAGATTAGTTACATTGTGCTTCATGCCAGGAAGAAACAATATCATATCGAATAACACTAGTTAAACTCTACATTTGCATCTTTTTTCCAACTTCAGTTATTATCATCAAACCCATAACACACAAACACACAGCTCCAACCACAGCGTCCTCCATTTTGTTATCAGTTGTTGTATGTTGCGCTTTCTTATTGCCGGCGCGAATGCAAACAGAAAAGAAGCCCTTGAAGGTATGTTGTTGTCGGAGAAACTCCCCACTGGGCAGTTCCTCTCTGAGAGTCTCAAGAACAGTTTGGTCTGAAAAATGTGAAACTGTTCCAGTAGTGTTTACCACTAACAACAGACTGTTCAACTGAAACCAGTGATTGGTGGCAGAGTAAGCTCTAAACCATTTTCAACAAAACTATAACCTTCATGAAGGAGGGATTTATGGCAGGGCTGTTGTATAAAATGCATTAAATGTTGGACGCTGAAGTTTGTTCTTTGTTACAATTTAAACCAAATATGTTTAACCCCTTACAAGGTTAATCAGTCTCTCAGACATAGCTGCTTTTGCTGGAAAGAGACAATAATGTGTGTCTCTCACAAGCAATGTGATGTGATTATTTTTATTAGATCTGTTTTTAATTGTATATCAGGGAGAGTGGGCCGCATCCCATGTGCCCTGAGTTAATGGACCAGTCCCTACGTTGCTGCTCAATCAATTTTTATTTTTCCCTTGGCAGAAAAGCCATCGGTTTGAACAACAAGTGTATGCATTTAAAACCTTCGGCCTCACAGTGACAGTAGTGTTTTTAGATGTTGTTCTTTTCATATGTTCTAGCACAGATTCTCTGTTCCCACATACTGAACTGTAGCATTGCATTTGTCATGCAGTACATCGAATTTAATTGTTGTGATTGCTGTAGCACTAACACTTTCAGATGATAATGTCACCACAGACCTTGGGTAAAGCAGATTAGTTTCTAAATAACCTAAGAGATAGCCAAATTGTATAGCAGCAAAGTATATTGCAGGTTCTGGGGTCCTCAACTTCAACTAGGCTACTTCTTGCCTCAGCTCATCCCTTATCTTGGTAATCGAACACAACAAATAGCAAATTGGCTGTTGCTGACTTCCCATTCTTTTTGACTGCCTAAAACATGTAAAATCAGTGCTGAACCACTTTATTTTCTTAATGCTATCTGCTGCTCTTGCAGTTGTTTTCTTGGCTGACAAATAATGTTTGCAATGATGTTTTCATTTAGTTGACCATTTATCCAAAGCAACTTACAATTGCTAAGTATGTCAAAGGTTGCACGCCACTGGAGCAACTACAGGTTAAGTGTCTTGCTGAGGTGACACATTGGTAGATGTGTTACAGTGGGGAATTGAACCCAGGTCTCTCACACCAAAGGCATGTGTCATATCCACTGTTCCATCATCACCTCCATATAATCATATAAACAGTTGATATAATCATATAAACTGAACAATTATTTTTGTGTACAACTTTAAAAATTGCAGCTAGTGTTCATTATACTGTGTCAGACGGTAGAAATGTTTTTTGATTTATTTTTTTTTTAAGTCAAATTTGCTTAATTTCAGTCTAGTCATGATTTTTCTAACTTGTGCATTATGTTAAGCCTCTGTGAGTAGTATTCACTACAGGTGAAAGAATATTTGGTAACGATGGGGGTGGGTATGTGGGCTTCTTAGTCTGCAGAAAACATGTAAGCTCTTAAGCTGTTACACTCAATAGTTGTATGAATGTCAATAGGCTAAGCTTCATTTAGAAAGAAACAACAACATGCTTTGTCTCCAATTTCCTAAAGGTTCATTGCCAATTACATATGTTTTGCACAGGCCCTTGTAATGTTGGAATATGGGCTTTGATGGGTTTAGCAAGATGCGGGGATTCCCCAAATCGAGGTTCCCTGCTGTTTGCATAACTTTGGAATCTGGGGAGGACTGGAACAGTAGCAGCTAAAACCAGAGGAAAGGTCCCCATATACAGCACATTCTATGAAGTCATCACAATTTTCCTCTCTTGCAAAATGTGGTTTTAAAATGCTCTGAAATTTCCTATTGCAATAGATTTAAATGAAAACTCATTCCAGCACACTGCCTGCCAACATATCCGTGTTATCATTTATAACAAAGATTTTTCATTCATCACCTGATGAGTTCAGCTATCTGCTGTACCAGAAACTGGCAGTCAATAGTAATCTGGATTCAAAAGTGGTTAACTGCATTTTGATTGACAGCACTGCGTACTCTGTGTGAAAGAAAGGATGCAGATTGAGCTGATTTAGGGTGTGGGTACTTCTCAGGTACCCTCTGCTACTCGCTGGTGGAAAAACATTTTGAAATGTATGTATGTGGTGTTTTACTTCCTGTTTTTCCTGAAAGTGAGCAAAACCCTTGTCTCTTCTGCCCACAACATTATGCTTGATGATGACAATCTTTAATATTATGCAGCTGGCTGTTTTTTATATTTCCCCTTGTTCTATGTTTGATCAGATTATCTGCAGAGCATTTGCATTGTGTAAAAGTGTGTGCACATGACACTTCTTATCCTTCAGGTGCCCTGGCAATTCAAACAGAGCTCTAAAGCAAAGAGATTAAAAGAGATAAAGGCGATGGTAGAAGGCCTTGCATTCTTCTTCTGAACATATCACCTTGCTTCTGTGTTACACTACTGTTAAATCCCTGCACAGTAAGCCTGTACAGAGGAGCAGTGCAGTGCTGGCATAGCTGTTGTCCTTAATGAGTGTACTAAATCAGCAGGATGCTCAGAGATACAGCATGTTAAATGACGTTAAGCCCTTTGTACAGGAAGTGACAAAAGAGCTTCCACTTGCAGTGACTGAACAACTTCTGGTTAACAGTACAGGCGGAGGAAAGAAATGGCATCCAAATGATGGTCAAATTTAGCTCTGTTATATGACTCTGTTTAGACCTGGAAAAGTAATGCCAATAGGAAGGAAGGAAGGGAGGGGTAGAGGGGAAGCAGATGGATGAAGAGAGCAGTGCCCTGTAGGATCCCTACTGCATGTGAGTGGCCGGTGCACTGGCCTCAAATGCTGCTGAGTTTACCAGGCTGGTGAAGATTTTCCATTTCACCTAGAGACTGTCAACCCCAAAACCCTCTGCACTGTAAGAATATTGATTTTTAAAGCTCACATAGGAATTTCATTTACTATGTGTGTAGCATACAACACATACAAATGCTTCCATTGTAGATGCAGAAACTTTATTCTAAGCCATGGTTGAATCAGGAATTGTCACTGCAGGTGGGAAATGTTTATTTCAATTAATGGAGGTTTGTGTTGTGTTTTTCTCTCCTGCTGCATTCCCCCCGAAGCCTTCAACAGCTGTTCTGACCCTTGTCACTCCGACCCCATGCCCTTGTAACACACCCACACACTCCAGCCTGGTATGTCAAAGCAGCCAAACCTCAGTGGGATTTAGATTTTTCCTTTTTGAAGGACATTCAGTACCACACTCTTCAATATTTCTGTCCATATTTAAGCAAATGCCCAACAAAAGCCTTTGTTTTCCTTGGAGAGATGTGAGTAATGCTGTGACTTTGGGCATAGTTTCTGCCTTTAAAAATAAGGCCTTCATCTATGTTTCTATGCTATTTTGGATTTCATCTTGAATATTACATCTCTAAAGGGTGCAGGGAATCTAGGGTGGGTTCACTGAAGTGATGCTGGATGGGGCAAAAGTTGTCTTCCAGGAACCAGGCCATATAGCTCCCCACAGAGAGTGGTAATGATAGAGGCTGAGGGCCAAGCCTGGGAAGGTCCTCCTTTAAACACTAATGCGGGTCTGCTGCTGGAACTACTGCTTCTGTAGCTGGTTGAAGGTTTTTTTGTGCTCCACAGGGAGCTTTAAAGTCAACCACATGAAACCATAACACAACAGAAGACCAAAATAGCCTAACTGTTCTTCACTCTGTTGTCCAACTCATTAAAGGTGCTTCCTCCATTTGATACCGATTTCACTTTCTCTGTGAAGCTGTGTGGGAGTGCGTACGTAGCTTTACATAGGCTAGGGTAGTAGTACTAGGATGATCTCAAAGTGAATTTGACTCCATATGAGCTAGCCAAAAAAGCAGTTGAAAGTCTATGCTTCTTTTCCAAAAGACAAAAGAGGAGACTACGTGATTAAGGGACATGCACCTACATAACAAGTTTTCTTACTCTTGAGAAGCACATTGAGATGGTGGTCCAGATGAAGCCCAGTCCTGAGAGGATTGTGGCTGAGACACTCATCTTTTCACCAGGCAGTTCCCTTTTACAATAATGCAGCAGATTGAGTTCCACATCCGCTCAAACTGCAATATTCATACCAATGAACTCCTGAGGATCACACTGCGTATGATTATATACAAGGTGATGATTGTTTTGGGGCTACTGCATCTCTACTGTGCTGAGAATAACAATATTGCTGATGAAAAAACGACAGCATGAGAAATGATGGTGGTCATAGGTGACACCTTCACATGACCTTTAGCAACTAGAGCACATGAGTTCAGTTTAATGTGGAGGCTTTTTGGTGAAACTGGGTCAGCTTGTATCAAGGCCTGGATGTCAGTGTGGCTTTCTTACGCATCCTCATCAGATTCACCTCTGCTCCTGCTGTTCAGTTCTCTCCCAGGGAATCCTAACTCCCCCTCTTCTCAGTAGACAAGTGAGGCCAGACCTAAAGATAGGAACTATTGTTCTCCCTGTTCTCCCCTGGCATGCCAACTGCCTTCTTTATTTTCCAGAAGAGACCCCCAGTTTTGCACCAATGTCTTTCCTCTGCCGATCCATCAGTAGTATTAATCCACCTAGCCCACTCATTGCAGGCTGGACCTGATTCTCCTCACTGCAGTCCTGCCCATAAGGCTTTCCGGAAAAAACAAATGTCACCTTCACCTAGAACTCTAAAGTGGGTACATTGAACCACTCTGCTTCTGTGTCCTCCCTTCACTCTGCATTCACACAAACACACTCACTTCCTCCCATGTCCTACATTTGTCTCCACTACTGGGAGAAAAAGCTAATGAAACAGTAATTCATCTCAGCAGCAATTCAGCCTAGCTCCACTCCCAGCTCTAGTTATCACTAGTCTGCTCAAAGAAGAAGCCTTTACTTAAGCAAAAGTAGCAGTTCCACACCATGAAAATACATTATTAAAATGCAAACAGGCCTTTGGTAGTGTTAACTGTATTATTATATATTACATAATTGGATTGTTATTTCTGATGGGTTAATGTGTAAACAGCATTTTACTACTACTTTTAACTATTTTGTATTGTTATATTGTTGGGTATTGTATTTTAGAATCAAACACAAATACAGTGTGGTAGAAGTTTAGTGTAGTATAAAGTGGAAAAACTCAAATAAACTACCTCAGAATTGTACTTAAGTGCAGAACTGGAGTAAATGTACCCAGTTACTTTCCAGTAACTGGCAAAATGATAACCTTTTTATTTCATGGTACAAGTATGCTTAGCCATTTAAGTGCAGTTGAGAATGATAATAATAGAAAATGAGAGAGAAGGAGCTGTGTAAGAAGGCTCATCATCTTGCAGATCAAAGACAAGCGGGCACAGATACCACACCAGAGTTGTTTTTATTTTTCACTGGCACAGGAACAGTCCATGAGTTGGTTTGCCAGCCTCTTGACGAGACAGAAGGAGCCCAGCCAAGGATCAGGCTCACAGGGATTATTTATAGAGTTGAGTGGGCTTCACGGACGCAGGCGTGGAATGTGTCAGAGTGAAAATGCATCATTGATCAAAAGCCTGCTCAGAAATGTAGTCTTATTTTTGCCAAATGCAGAGACGGGGGATGGAAGAAAACAATAGCCTTTACCAAAGGCTCCATGTGTGCTATAGTAAGCTTGCCTGCTCTTCTACCCACACAGAGTCCTCTGCACCTACACAGGTTACTGGACTGTACTGAACACAAGCCAATTTTAGCCTCCTTCTCTTTCTCTACTCCAGCATCTAAATAGCTTCTCAGCTCTGGATGTTTAAAATACATACATGGTGGGCATTTGGAGAGTGAATGTGCTGCCCATGGGGGCAGGTGTGTACCTCCACAATAATATGTCAGTTTTACATTGAAGCAGTGAGTTTGTGTGTCTGTGTAGGTGTACATGAGGAGGTGTAGAAGGGAAAACAGAACCTATTTTAATATTGTGTCATGACAATTGTTTGCATTGATTATGGATCATATGGTTTGTCCCCTTGTGAATTTCTCTCCAATGTATACCTCAAAAGAGATGGAGACAAACATAGAGTCACTATCAAGGACTGGCCGTGGTGGTGTGTGTGCATATAAGTGGGTGTGATGGTTTGTGAGCACTATGAGGCACATCTGTCGCAGGACAGTGCAGGATGCTTCTCAACCCCCGCCCCCCTTTTTGGTCCTGTTGAGGAGTAGTTGTCCTGCTGCAGCAGCACAGCTCTCTGGTGACAAGCAGGGGCTTTTCTCTCTTACCGCCATTCGCTGCAATGCAGACGGCAGTCAAGGTTATGCCCGTGTGGCCGTATTGATAGACTGGTACAGGCAGTCTGAGAGACAACGATTAAGCTTTGAAAACCTTGTTGTCCTGTAGTGGTATGATGATGGTATATAATGGTGTAGCCATAGAACCTTTATGCTCATACATGCAAATCGCAGATCAACTCCTTCAGTAGTACCTGATGTTTCTACGGCTTTAAAGACCGCATTTTGCCTCTCTTACACTTTTGGCAGGCTGTCATTTCATATGAATATTGTGTCTGAAGTGGAGGGTAAATACCGTGGAGATGTGTGGCATGTGACTGGCAGGGTGATATTTTTTGTTAATCAGTCTCCCGCTCAGTCCTCAGTCCTCTGCCTGGCTGTGATAAATATGCCAGTCTCTGCAACACTGCAACACTAAGGACCGCAGGCTGTATATAGTCAGTGCTTCAGAGAGGTCCTGTGCAAAGTTTCATTGGAAGGGGATTAGAGAAAGGCCACATCTGGTAGCATTGCATGTAAGAGCCACTGCAACATTCTCACTTCCTGTTCAAAGTGAGCTGTAGTCTTACATAGATACACAGAGAAGCAACAGATGAGGATGGCTAGTGTGTGTGTGTGTGTGTGTGTGTGTGTGTGTGTGTGTGCATGTACCCAAAAGAATTCCTCTGGCTTCCCCTTTTGTTGCGCTTCAGGCTCAGGCAGGGGATTCATTTTAAAGAGGTGGTATTGTGCTCATTTTCAGGTTCAAAATCTTATTTAGGGGTTGTACCAGAACAGGTTTACATGGTTTATTTTCAAAAAACACCATAGTTTTCTCATACTGCACATTGCTGCAGCTCCTCTTTTCACCCTGTGTGTTGTACGCTCCACTCTTGAGCTACAGAGTGATGCATCTTGTACAAAATCTTTGTTGGGAGTTGCACATGCGCAGTTCCCAGGTAAGGACTACTAGCCAATCAGAAACAGAGAAGGGCGGGTCGTAAGAAACAAGGTAGTGTGATCCAAATCAAAGCCGCTTCAGACTGCGACCGTAACCTAGCAGATGGTATAAGTTACTCACAAGTCCACAACCACACAATATCATTGTTCCACATCTTACCATAAACCACTACAAAAATCACCATATTTCAGCTCAATTTTACATAAAAATTGGCCAAACAATTTGAACGTTTGCTCAGTAGCTTTCACATCAGGTGTAACATTAGCATTATAATTTTAGCTGTGTTTAGCCAACGTTTACAACAACTCTACACTTGAACAGTCTGTGAAGTTACATTGCCGTGTTTATTTTAAATATAAATCACAACCAATAAAGCATACTTACAGGTTGTGATTGTGAATTTCCAGGCCCAAACAGAGTCGGTGTTGCATCGTCTTTTAGGACTAAACGTTGAACTGTCGGTGTTCTGACGCTCTATGCTGCCTTGCCGAAAATACCAGCTCCTCCCGCTGGTTGGCACAGGCTTCCCCCGCAGCCACTTGTGGAGCTCCTCAACTCCGAAAATATTCAAGCACATTTTTGTTCCGCCATCACTTCTCGTAAAACTGTCAATATTCGGAATCTACACAGCTGATTTCTCACCTCAAAACTTCTCAGAAGTGAATTTAGTGATGAAATTTTCATACGAAAACTGTAAAATATACAACTTTCTGTTGCTGGCCTCTGTCTGGTGCAGCAATGATGATGCAGTGAATAGTGAATATTCTCTCTGACCAATCAGCAGTCTGTCGTGTTTTCACGTTACATTTTAGTATCCCTCAGCTTGCTTGGAACCTCGACGGAGGTGATACGAAAAAAAGTACCTGGAAGCAGGTACAGGTACAACATTTCTACGATGGAAACACAAAAAAGGCGAGTCGAGCCAAAGGGCCTCCCCTCAGACTAGCTTGGTTTGAGGGCGTGCCTGACCCCACTAACCGCCTGGCAAGCTTTATGACGCGTTTTCATTGTGATGTCACAAGTAAAGGAAGTGAAGGGCTGGACTACAAACGAGCTGTTTTCAAGCGGTTCAGAGCAGAGTTTTCTGTGGGAGATGGCAACTCCCTTTGGGCTGGACTGGCTTTTTCACTTTGCAAACCTGTTACATGCACAAAAAAGATATATAACTCAATAAAGGAGGGTGAAAAAGCCAAAAAGCATAATACCACCTCTTTAACTGGGTTCAAACCTGCTGCCTGTCATATGTTTTCGAGGAAGTGATAGATAATTTCCCACAGGGTGGAAACATTCAGCACACCACTAGTCTGACCTTCATTGTTTCTCAGTATCAATCGCATCTCTTTATTGATGCTGTATAAAAGAAAATATGTAGAGAAAAAGACGCAGTGACAGAGATAAAGACAATGTGAGAGAGCAAACAGTAGTGAGAAAATTAAAGGACACAACCTATAGACAGAAAGGAAGGGACCCAGGTATCAGTGCACCAGTGTCAACTATCCTTTCATTGGTCATCATCAAGAGTTTGGCAAAAATACTTTCAAGACACACTCCCCCACATCCTCAATATCTTTGGCAAACACAGCCGAGATCCGGTGCTTGTGGCTAAAAAACCATTTGGGGAAATGAGAAAACACTTTGGTAATGAATGTAACGAGAGGAATGCTTTGAGGTCCGACAACACTGTTTAATTAGTGCAATGCAGACCATAGGGGAGTATTAAACATTGTTATATCTGATAGGAGTCGACAAGTGCCTCCAGTAGTGATAGCTATGTGGGACTTGGCACACAGCTGTCAGTTTATTAGTATAAATTAGTATAAGGCTTTTGTCAGATAAAAACCCTGGAACTCCAATTTTAATGACTTTCATGATTTAATTTGAATTAGTAGGAAACACAGTCCCCCATGTGCTGTGAAATGTGTCCATTTGTCAATGTAAAGTCACGCACTGTTGAGTTAAACTCAATTGAGCTACTAAGAAGAAAGGTAGCGCGAGGAAATGATGCCAGGTGGAGAGTTATTATACAGTCAATAGTTAAAATATTTTATGAACCCACTCAAATGTGAGGAGGGTGTATCATTTGGTCGATCAGATCTCACTGTGGACACTGGCGACACACATTAATACCAAGTGTAAATGAAATCAGGTTAAAAAGATTCTAGATACAATCAGGCTACGATACATTTTATTGCAAGGTGTAAAGGGGGTCTAACGTAACACACACAATTGCTGCAAGAGATAAGAGCATCCTATTCCTAACTGAGATGACGTAAGTTCAGCTTGTTTGTCCACCCAAAATTAAGTAGTTTTTATAGTCTTTTTTTTATGCACAGGAAGTAACTAATCCAAGCCTAAAACAAAATAATAAACAATTTCCTACTCGAAAGCTAAGCAAATACTCACCAGCCCTCTCTTGTCCCTTTGGTGCCTTCAGTATTAAAACATTACCTTAACTATTTCCTGTCAATTTTAAAACACCAATGTGCAAAGGTTTTGAATGCAGCTTGAAGTAGTAAAAACACTTGGATGCTTTAGGAGATAGAGGATTTTTCAGTATTCCACTTTATGAGCGGTTTAATTCAAAGTGCCTGACATTACCAGTGGTGCATGTGTTTTTAGATGTATGGGGGGCCCCAATGAAAATGGAAACCCTCATTGCTGGCCCATTCTGTTTTGGGACACTCAGACACATTAGTTAAATAGGGAAACAGAGCTTGTGCAGGGTTGGCATAGTCAATGGAGGAGATATGAGATAGAAATTATGCATATGAGCTGATAAAACAACCTTCAAACATCCTCTAAATCCTAAATCGCTTAACCATGAGAGTACATTCGGCAGGAGATTGTAAGGGAATTCAGGGACAAACAACCCCTTCCTGTGTCTCTACCTCCCATATACAGGGATTATTCTATGATTTCACAGAGCTTCTACAGAATTACCAACATGACCTGACGAACACACAATCAATCAGAGTGAGTGGGAGCTGAGATTGGCAGCAGACACCTTGCCTACAGAAGAGGATGACCACAGACTGAAATGACAGGCAGCTGACTGTGAGGAAATCTTGAACTGGATGGGTCTCTCTCTCTCTGTCTCACTTCTCATGCTTAGCAACAAGCATGCACATGTGCACACTTGAACATGCGCAGACTAACCTGAACTGATCTTATGAAATAGGTTTTGTTGAAAATAATTGGTCCCATTGGTGATGTGAGATGAGGAAAAGCATAAGGAAAGCAGCTGGGGAGAATGAGGGCGGTGTGACAGAGAAGCCACAGGAGAGTCTGACGTTTGTGTGCATGTTTATGTGCATGTGTGCATTCGAATATGCTGTGACCTAAGAAAGGTGTGAAATGATTTATGACCAAACCTGTAGACATGCCATACTGATTGTATTGAGTGGTAGCTGGACGGCAGCACTTGGTGCTTTTTTTTCTGTGGCTCCACGGCTCGATAGCATTGACCTCCACTGTCTCTGTGGACCAGTAATTAGTGAGACTGTTTGGTGCTCTTTGCCTTGTTCAGAGTTCTGTTGGGGATTTCCACAGATTTCACTTATTGTCTGAGCACGGAAAGAGCGTTAACAGCAGAACCGGGACTTTACATTTGAGGCACAGCGAGTGTCCGACCACCTGGATGAAAATGTAAATTCATTTGCGCACCGAGACAAACATGAGCACGTCTGACTCTCACTTTCCTTCTCAGACCTTCGATTATCTCGCCTATTCACACATTATGTTTGTGTTTCGGGAAACTTGCACTAAGAGGGTGCGATGAGTGCGGCTGAGACTACCGCTGTGAGAATTAAAGCAGCGCCCACACGAGCGATTACAGTGACAAACAGTGACAGGCTTGACTTGTCTCTCCCCATGACTTTCTTTCCCTCATCTGTCTCTCTTTATTCTCTATAACCTTCCCTTGCCTCTCCTATATCCAGAATCTGTATTCAATCCGAATATGCTTAATTAGCTTGATAGATAACAGTGTCATGTTGCCAAGGCAAAATGTTACGGACATTGTATTTATCTCTTCATCCCTCACTTTCTCTCTCGTTTTCCTCTATGACAATTTAGTTTTCCATTTGCTTTATTGGCATTGAGGTTGCACAGCATTGCATTAAGTAAACTTGCTCTCTTTCTCAATTTCTGTCAATCGCTCCTTCTAGCTCTCATTCTTGCATACATACAGTCTTAACATACCTCCAGTTTACCCCTCTCTCTCTTCCTTTCCCTCTCTATGGATGCCTCTTCCCAGCCACTTTTCGGGAGTAGAGTCTGTCAGAGGCTGAATGACGTCTGCTGTAAGCTCTGTGTGGCAGGACTCAGATGACAGTTTGTGTAACCATCTTGGATGTGGGAAGAGGCACTGTAGTGCCTTGGGGTAGTAGTGGGCGGGGAGTGGGGGTTCTGATAATGACCTACCACATCCAAGTAGACCGGGGCTTACTGAGCTGAGAAATCCTTCAAGGCAAAAGCCAGAGCTTCTGCAGGTAATGGTGTTGGGCCTGCTCCATAAAACAGATACTACACATGATTATCAGATCACCTGTACTTGAAATTTAGTTAAACATGCATGTTAAATGTGTCATTTATATAAACACTTCATTAACATTTGTATTTGTATAAAATCGATATAGTGAGAATTATTCAACCTGGAAACAATGACTTCTTGGTCCATTTTTCATCCAGGCAGGTAACACTTACAAGAACTATGAAAATCATTAATCTGATATTAAGAGAGGAAGAGACTTTTGGCTTGACTGTAATATTATCACTGAGTTTGAAAAAATAATTAGTTACGCAAATGAACTCTGAGCACTTTGGTATGGTAACACTCTACCATCAAAACACAGTAAGCATGTGTCTTTGTGGTGTGTGTGTGTGTGTGTTTGATTTTTCAGTGCTTGACATGTCAATGTGCAGGTCAATGTGTGCGTTTGATGTGTAATGTGGCTTAGCTGAGACTAGTTATCGGGTATTCTGTATGTGTACACATTGATCCTATGGTCCCCCCAGCACACATGCAGGCAAACAAAACACACATACTCTGACTCACATCTTGAAGAGCACGTCAGCAAGAGGACTATGCTCTGTTCTGTCTTCACTCCCCATTACCCATGCTCCCCTGTTGCCTTATTCACCGATTCACATTGCACACACAAATGACACAGTGGCTCTGTGGGCGAGAGGAACTGAGCCGTGCCTCACTACTTTCTGCAGCCTTGGTTTAGAGTTGAGACATGATAGGGGCAAGGAGTACTGAATGGCAGGCAGCCTGCACAGCTGTGTTCATGCCGCCACATAAGAAGTTAAAGAAAGAAGACCTTTTAGTTTTGCTTGTGCTCTCTGACATAACGACTAGGGATGCACCGAAATGAAAATTGTTGGCCGAAACCGAATATAATGAAAAAATTTGCTGAATACCAAACACTGAACAAGTATGTTCACATTTTTTCCATTATTTTTCCAATCTTTTTTTTACCATTGCATAAATTAAATAGTAGTAAAATTTCTTCAGTCTTTTGACTTATTAGGCCGAACACCAAAAGTGCTTTTTTTGCTATTTTTGACCGATTAATTTCGGTGGCCGAACATAACGACATCAGGCTTCAGGGTCTTCTGGGTTTTTGTCGGGGGCCTTGTGTTGCACCCACACAAACATACACGCTCTCCAGAGATGAAGCAGGCATACAACAGACTGGGGCAGTACAGGACAGCCAACCAGGTTTATATTGTTTTTAGAGATGATATAATGATCTAATTGGAAATATAATGATTATAGAAATATGCAATATGAATGTTAAAATAGCTTGTCCACTATGCCCTACAGTACCATTTAAGTTCCCCATGTCATACTGCTTATGCGCCCAGCATCAGGGTGTGACAACAGTGACGGGAGGGAGTGTGAGTGTGACATACCACTGCCCTTCAGAGGATGTTGAGGGACTTGCCTCACAGCCTGCCCCCATCCCCAGCAGCTTCGCCCTTCCATCAGGGAGTGTTTGACCCAGCCCTGAGCAGCCGGCGTCACCAAAGGAAAGGGGATGGGGGAGGTGTTGAGGATTACCAAAATACCCCCACGTCACTGCGACATCAGTAGCAAACAGCAGCAACAGGCAGTCAAGCTGGAAGCACTCGAGCACACACACACACACACACACACACATAAACAGAAATACTGACATCTCTGCCAAGTAAGTGCCCAGGGGCTGTGAAAAAACAAAAGACAGTGCAACAGAAGTATGGTTGATGAAGAAGGGAAATACAAAGGCATACAATTTTTTAAAAAAGACAAAAAAATAAGTGTTTCAAGTAAATTTAAATGTTGATGAAATTGGGATTGATAATGGAAAGATAAACCAAAAACAGTTTTATCTTTTTTTGCCTTGCCTTTGCTATTTATGCATATATCCAAAACACAGAAATCATTGACCAAACAAGTGATACCTACAGTAATTTACCTCTAGGTCACCAGACTTGATTTGATTTTATATTTAAATTCAGTAGTTTCAATGGTGTGTAAAATGATCCTTAACAGACAAATATTGCCTACTTGGTTTGAATTGAGTGGCTGGAGCTGAGAGTTGTCCTGCCTGGCTGTACAGCATGCTGATAAGACACAAGATTGCCCTCACACTTGGACCCTCTTTGGCTACTTCCTTAAAGGCCTGGAAACAATCAGACCTGAACAGATCTCTCCCTCTTGCGCAGGCTTTCTGTCTCTCAGAGCTTTCTTCATATTTCCCCAATACCCCAGTCAATGTAGAGGTTTATGTGGTTGATTTTGCAAAAAAGCAGAGAACATACCAGAAGAGACTAACTGTCTTTATGGACTGTTGGATAGAGTTGTTAACTGTCTCCTGAGGCAAAAGGAGCAGGCTAGTGAGATTGAAGATGACAGCATTTGACTTGAAATATGATCTCTTGATTATGGCCTCCAGATTTATCCCCCCCTAAAAGCACTATGATGGGTTAGGGGCGGATAATCTTTTGAAATAAACTAGAGCATGGCAAAGATAGGGTCAGCATCAATGCTGTGGTCTGTGTGCCTGTTATGTGACAATTTATTTTCATTTCTAGGTTACCTTTATGCTTGAGTTTTATTATTCTCCAGCTGAACCAACAGCCGCCCTCCTTACCCTCACAGTGTTGGCAAGGGTACATGTATTACCATATGCCTGTGGGTCTTGGCACTAGCTCTCACAACAATTGCATGCAAGTATTTCTCAAGGCAGAGAAAATAAATTTGAATAACATTATTTTAAGTAATGCTGGGAAACGATTAAAATTTTTAATCGCGACTAATCGCATTGTTGCAAAATTGAATAATGAATTCTAAAGAAGTATATTGCGCACTTTTAATTTAAATGTATTGCTATATACACAAAAGTGCAATAACGTGGTTTGCAAACACTTATAAATAAGGTGTTTTGTAGCAATAAAATATTTCTTGTAAATCTCATAAACTTAAACATTAATGTATGTGTCCCTGTTAGAGTGAGCTGAAGTGATCGCCTTACACACACGCCCCCCCCCCCCCCCCCCCCCCCCCCCCCGTTAAAACGAGGGCAAAACCAGAGAGCGATGATCATGTCATTTCTTCAGCTTTGCGTCAAGTGGTGCTCATTAATCGTGATGAGGTGCCTGGCGTCATCTGCCTCTGACCGTCAGGTAGAAGATGGATGGCCCTGAGGTGTTTCACTGTGGCTAGAGTTGAACCATGCTCGTGGGAGATCCATCAGACCTGCACAGGCATTCACTGGGGGCAAGACATACTCATTCCTTCATAGCCATAGTGTCCTCTGTCCTTTCTAACTTCCTTTTATTATTGTAAAAAACGGACAGATCAACAGATATGCAACAAGGAAGAAAACTGAGATTACATTTGAAGTGTTGCAAGTAAGCAAACATAACCAAAGACTGGTGATGTTTTCACAAAAATGTTCTTAAAGAGAGTTTGCTTTTTGTTCAAGTTTCAAGAGAGACAGTCTCAAAGACTTTGTGTCTTTAATATGTAACAGTAATTTGTGGATATGTTTAGTTTTTTTTTTTTATTTTAATGTGCTGTTCTCTGTGGTATGCATAATTCAATGAGCCTACTTTCCAAGCCTTTAACCAGGCCATCTGCATTCAGGCTGTCTAGCTAACCACAACCCTGTGTGGAAATAGGGCAGCACTTGCTTTCTGCCAGCAAGGCTTACAACCTAAAAGCTGCAAAAGTTCAGCCAAGTCATGGCAAGTGGTGTGTGGAGCATCTGTTTTAAATCGAGTTTGGGTTTTGCCTTGGTTGTAGAGAGAGAGTCTCCTCAGAGCTTCAACAAACATTGCAATGTATTTTAGAATCACCTGGCAAGAAATGTATTTATAAGAGGTCACCCACTTGATGAATATTTAACCATATCTCATTTTCAGTTATAAGGTAACTTGAAATCGTTTTATACCCTGTCATTACAGCAAGCAGCCCTGTTTTAAAAAGAAACGGACGTCATGGTGCATGCATTACAGTATGTTACGATTTATCTCAAGGGGAAAACTTACTCTGCGTTCATGTGAAGTTGTGCAATTCAAAATATGAGCAGAATAATTATATGAGGAGATGTGCATTTTAAATAAGCATGTAATTATGTCTGAGGCTATTTGCCTATAAATATATTTTAAAAAGTACTGATTGTTTTGCCATTTTAACAGTAAAATATTGAAGAAGACCTCACATGGAGCCCATCTACCGCGGTGTCCACTCTCCATAAAGATGGACCCCAGCATGTTGGCTCACTACTGTGGAGAGAAGAAACCTTTTCACTAAGCAACTGATAACTGGGTATTTAATGGAAGCCCATTAATATAGCATTTAGCAGCTCAGCACAGTTTACTGATGGGAATGATGTGTCATGTCTATCCTTACCTTTCAGTAGCATAACTGCGTTGTGATTAGATTTAGGATTTTTATTTTAGCAATTGAATGTGCATACATCTATCTAGGTGCTAATCTGAAATAAAAGGGAAAACTTAGCTTTCTGTCTCCTGTCTTGTCTTTTATACATTGTAATCTCACTGTGGTATTCAGTGATGTTTCCTGAATTCAGATAAAGTGTAACCAAGAAATCCTTCTCTACCCCACTCCTTCCCCACCCCATTCTGTTTCCAGGATGGTTCCAAACAGAGGCAGGTTAGGAAGAAAACGGTGTCCTTCAGCTCAATGCCAAGTGACCGCAAGATCAACAGCACAGCTGCTTGCATGGCCTTCATGATGGAGGGTTGTGAGATGAAGAAGGTGCGCTCCAACTCACGCATGTACAACCGCTACTTCCTGCTGGATCCAGACATGCACTGGCTTCGTTGGGAGCCATCCAAGAAGGATTCAGAGAAGGCCAAACTGGAGATCAAGGGCATTAAGGAGGTCCGTTTGGGAAAGAAAACTCCAGTTCTGCGCAGCAATGGTCTTTCAGATCAGTTTCCTGATGAATGCGCCTTCTCAATCATATATGGGGATAACTATGAGTCCTTAGATTTGGTAGCCAGTACTGCAGATGTTGTCAGTACCTGGGTGATGGGCCTTAGGTATCTGGTGTCTTATGGCCGGCACACTGTGGACATGGTGGAACCCAGTCAACCGAGTCTACGAACATCTTGGATTGGCTCAGTGTTTGAGCTAGCAGATATGGAAAAGGAAGGACACATAGACCTATTCAGGGCCACCCAGATAATCAAAGGGCTCAACCCTGGAATGAAAGAGTCGAGAATAGAGCTCAAGTTCAAAGAACTCCAGAAAGCTAAAGACCAATACGGAGAGGCAATTAACATGGACACCTTTGTGGAGGCCTATTGTGAGCTCTGTACAAGGCCAGAGATTTTCTTCCTACTGGTGCAGTTCTCCAGTAACAAGGAGTATCTGGACAGTAAAGATCTGATGCTATTTGTAGAGGTGGAGCAGGGTGTAGAAGGTGTAACGGAAGACATGTGCAGGGATATTGTTCAGAAATTTGAGCCATCTGCCGAAGGCAGGGAGCGGGGATACCTCTCCATTGATGGCTTTACACACTACCTCCTATCCTCTGAATGCCACATCTTTGACCCCCAGCACAAACGTGTCTGCCAGGATATGACCCAGCCTCTGTCCCACTACTACATCAACTCGGCACATAATGCCTCCCTTCTGGAAGACCATTTCTGGGGGTCGTCAGATATCAGCAGTTACATCCGAGCTCTAAGGATGGGTTGCCGCAGCATTGAGGTTATTGTATGGGATGGCCCTGATAATGAACCAGTTGTATATGTAGGTAGTTCTGTAGCCTCGCACCTAGCTTTTTCTAAAGTCCTGGACATTATAAACCAATATGCTTTTGAGAGCTCTGAGTATCCCCTGATTCTCTGCTTAGTGACCCACTGCTGCATCCCCCAGCAGAGGGTCATGGCACAGCACATAAAGAAGATTGTTGGGGACAAGCTGTACATTGTACCCCCCAACAAGGAGGAAAATTACCTACCTTCCCCTGAGAAACTCAAAGGTAAAATCCTCCTCAAAGGAAAAAGGCTACCACCTAGCTGCACTGACCCTGAGGGGGATGTAACTGATGAGGAGGAGGGTCTGGAAATGTCCCGAAGAGTTGGAGCCGATGAGAGGGACCAACTAAATGGCTCAGGCTGCAAGAGACTCAGACTGTGCAGGGAGCTCTCTGATCTTGTTTCTCTCTGCAAGTCAGTCCAGTTTAGGGACTTTGAGATCTCTAAGAGGGACCAAAAATACTGGGAGATTTGCTCCTTCAATGAGGTAGATGCAAACAGGTTTGCCAATGAGTTCCCAGAGGAATTTGTCTGTTATAACAAGCGCTTTCTCTCGAGGGTATATCCCACACCTATGAGGATTGATGCCAGCAACATGAACCCCCAGGATTTTTGGAAGTGTGGCTGCCAGATTGTTGCCATGAACTACCAGACACCAGGTCTGATGATGGACCTCAACCTTGGCTGGTTCAGGCAGAATGGCAACTGTGGGTATGTTTTGCGGCCGGCCATCATGAGGGAGGAGGTGTCCTACTTCAGTGCCAATGCTAGGGACTCCCTGCCAGGGGTGTCTGCCCAGCTTCTTCACATCAAGGTCATCAGTGGGCAGAATCTGCCTAAGCCTCGTGGCTCTGCTGCTAAGGGAGATGTGGTGGAGCCCTACATATATGTGGAGATTCATGGCATCCCAGCTGACTGTGCTGAGCAAAGAACCAAGACTGTGTCCCAGAATGGTGACAACCCCATTTTTGAAGAGAGTTTTGAATTCCAGATCAATTTACCGGAACTTGCAGTACTGCGCTTTGTCGTGCTGGATGACGACTACATTGGAGACGAGTTCATTGGCCAGTACACCATTCCATTTGAATGCCTACAACCAGGCTATAGACATGTCCCTCTACAATCTCTGACAGGAGAGTTCCTACCCAACACCACTCTGTTTGTCCATGTAGCCATCACAAACAGGCGGGGTGGAGGAAGGGCACATAAGAGGGGTCTGTCTGTCAGGAAGGGTAGGAAGGCCCGGGAGTACACCACGACAAAGACCACAGGGATCAAAGTAGTGGACGAGCTCTTCAGAGCTTCCACCCAGCCCCTCAGGGAGGCCACAGACCTCAGAGAAAATGTGCAGGTAAGGAACTACCTACTTAAAGTTTTCATGAAACATTACCAATATTAAGAGTGGCACATTGGGTTGTGTCAGGCGGAAGTTTTGTCTGAACTTCTTACCTTTTAATTGCCTTAAACTGCTTTTTGATGGTGGGTTTTGTATTGGGTTTGACTGGCCTGATCTGTGACACCTTACATTTGTGCCATTTTATTCTGGTGTTTATGATTTTGATCATGCAAGAACAAGTGAATAACGTCATAGATCACTCTTTGATTAGTGTGTTTGTGGTCCAACGTTCAGTGAAATAATTTAAATTCTGTAAAACAATAACATTCATATATAACAGTGACATTCAGAATGCAGATGTGCATTTAGTTGCGCTCATTGTCATTTCTGTTTGAGCTACACACTTTTAGACTGAGCACTTGATCCAGATTGTGTGCTCAGTGTGTACATGCCTTCTAACAGAACAGGACTAGTAAGCACCTCTGCTGAGTACGGTATTGCTGATCTGAATATTGCCCCTCTTTTTTAAGAAAACATGACAATGTAACTTCAGCTGCTATGGCTTTTCCTGAAGATACCCAACATTTCTGAGTCTGCGCACATTCAGTAGATGTTTTCTTAAGTTGCCTGTCACTCACATTCTCCATTGAAATAAGAAGAAAGACAAAAGCTTCCAATAAGTAATAGATTGCTTCGAATTAAAGCTTATGCTTCAGCATAGACGGGGCTGGACTTTGACAAAAAGTCAGTCCTTGTATTTTTTTGCCCATGTTGATTTATGCTACCTATCGAGATGTGCTACTTAGCGGTTCTGCGCATGACCCACAGTATTGGTCTCTGTTTTCACAGACATAAATCTTTGCAATTTTGCTGTCAAGCATGCCGTCAAGACTGTGGCTGATGAGTTGTATCTAAGCAATATCTAAAAAATTATTTTTTATATTGCGCCTTTTGAACTGTAAATAAAGATGTTATAATGGAGTATCAAACTATGTCCAAAGATAAAGATGTTGTGATACTGTGAGAGTTATACCTTTATCGGATATAACCTGCACAATTAGAAATAGGAACACATAGATGGGTTTCTGAGGGCAGAAAGCAGCACTCTTTCTTTGTGGTATATCAGTCTATGTGGCATATCTAGCAGCAGTGTTGGGCAAGTTACTCAGAAACTGTAATAACTTACTTTTCACTTATAACTCTTTTAAAAAGTAATAGCCTAATACTAATTTACTCATTACCTGGTATTAAAAGTATGAAATTACGTTACTCGTTACAATATTACTTTGGTGATGGCACAATGGATAGGACACATGCATTTGGTGTGAGAGACCCGGGTTCAATTCCCCACTGTGACCCATGCACCATTGTGTCCCTGAGCAAGACACCTAGTTGCTCCAGAGGTGTGCGACCTATGACATGTAAAGCAATTGTAAGTCGCTTTGGATAAAAGCGTCAAATAAATAAATTAATGTAATGTAAATGTAACACCCCACACCACCCCCACCCCATCCTTAAAAGAGATGGAAAAACTGTTCAGCAGCTCATTTTAGAAATCAACAACCAGCCGAACTTAAAACACTGCAGCCTCTCATACTAGATGATGCTGTACAGTAGGATAGAGGCTATGGATATATTTAAAAATAATAAAAAACAAAGCAAGTCTCTCCCGACTTTTCAACTAATAGCAATGAGTATGGTTTTTACAAAACAGTTTCATAATGCCACTGGCTGAGATAAAAAAAATAAAGCAAGGCTCTCTCGACTTCTCAACTAACGTTACTTTTTTGCACATGCATTTATAAGAGAAGTATTCAGTGCTTTTACAAAACACAAAACGTTGCTAAATACCACTCTCTACTGCTGAGTGGATGCATCCTTGGCAATAGCTGCCGGAGTTTCTTTCTGTAGGCTAAGTTTCACATTGCTGTGCTGCTTTAGCGCTTGCTTCAATAAATCAGATGTAGAATTGTTCGCAATTTAAAGCTTTTTGCCAGTCGCACAAAGTTTACAACATATGACAATGTTCTTTACACCTTAGACTGTGATACAATAATGGTAAAACATAAAGCTCCAGGAAAGAACACCTATCTCTATCGTTCTCCATTCTTCCTTTAGTTTTTTGGGTAACAGCTAACTTGAACAACATAAGGTTCTGCTGTCCTGCAGCGCAGTCATGCATGTTATATTAGTATGCAAATGAAACACAAACAAACAGATCTAACTCTGAAATTAAAGTTTATTGTTGAGTAAACAAGAATTTACAAACAATGCGAAATTGTCCCCTGAATGCATGTGATCCAGTAGCGTTTGGATACAAGAAACCCGTGTACCGTGGTAGCATTTTTCGTTACGGTAGAGCGAATCAATAGACTCTGTTATCAGTTTGCACCATGGTAGCATTTTTTGACTAGGCAACATAAATTGTCAGAATCACCGGTCGAACACCACTCACCAGTAAACCATCCTTGCAGCCCACTTAAATATGTCTTTTCCTCCAAACCACTACAAAGCTGAGTAGTAAGTGCCATGGACAAGTGTATCAGTGCAAGTTGACCAGTGTACTCACTCATTCTTGACCGACTCTCTGGTGATCAGAGGTAGCTGTGGAGTGCACAATATCCATGCTTAAGTAGTCTACAGCTTCTTGTTCCTCCCTGTCTCTCACCTCCTTTGTGACCTCAACAGCCTGGCTTAACTAGACAATGACATAGGGAGAGAGAGAGAGTTTGCTACTGACTGAGTGAGCACCAGTAGCTAATGGTCTCACTTTATGGTAGTGTTAAGATTATGTAAACTTATCGTCGTCATTAATTGAATGAATCATCATACGTCATCGCCATGATGGCATGGCACACACACCACCTCTTGAGATTCCCTGTTTCCCTCCATGCTACCCCGTGCATACCTCTTCAACTACACTCTCCTCCTGCTCACTCTGTTCCTCGACTTCCCTGTCACACTGCTTCTCTGCCTGCTACTGTTCCTGCTCCTCTGCCTGGCACTGGCCATGGCTTGCCACCTCTCCTTCTTCCACCTGTTGCTGCATAACAGCTACTGCTGTCGCCTTAGATGTTTGGCTTGAAGCCAGAGCCACAGCATCTGACACGAGCTGTTAGAGAGGACAGAATGGGAGTGGTGGGCCCAGCCCAGCAAGAGACATGATTGGGCAAGCCAAGCGTCAAATGAAAAAAATAAATAATATTATTGCCATTCAACTGGCCACCAAGGTGCGTCAGCTCTCTGGGAAAATGCCAGGTATTACCAGTCCAGTGCTGGGCATAGAACAGATCATTGGAGCAACACATTCAAATGCTGCTGCCTGTAGGTGTTTTGATTTAAATGCAGTCCGAGGGGTAAAGCAGGATGTTCAAAATCGTTAATGTTTATGCTCTACAGAACCTGAATATTCTTAGTAATTTAAATGGTATCCTGAACATTATATTGTGTTATAGTTGATGAAAGGTTAGACTGAAACTCATCTCCATACCGTAATTTAAGTTAAGAAATAAAAAAGAAAGGGAACCCTCTTCCAACAGTGTGTTTCTGATTGGACTCACATCACTTGCTGTTGTGAACTAAGGCTTGTTACCACAGTAATAAAGTGACACTGCTGTACAATTATGAGGTTTATGAATAGTTTGATCATTAATGAGGAACAGTTACTGCCCAGAGGAGATGACTGGGTTGCTAAGCAAATTTCCCTAGATGAGCAAATTAAGATTAGTAACCACAGTTTATATTTGACCTGATAACCAGTGCATTTATCATTTTGTTTGTGATGACTGAATGGTGTCATACAATATACATGCTTGTCTCATTGATTCAGTCTACAAATTACATGCACACGGAGAGCCAGTGTGCATTTTACATGCCACGTGTTGTGTTGTTTGGCAGGCTCTTGTCTTCTCTGACAAGTAACACAATAAAAATGATCTTGCTTACACAACTCCATCAACAATACTTTCTCAACATAGGGGGAAAGAAATGTCTTAAGTAGTAAAAAGTGATCATAAATAACAAATGTAATTTATTTTTATTGTGCTTCTTAGAAAACACTTTGAGTAACCAAATAACTTACTTACATGATTACATACTTTAAACAATGCTCTCATAAAACAATGCTGAATAATTATTGGTAATGCTGCACATGTGAAAACAAAAGCACCATAAAATGTAAAAATACAAAACAAAAACAGTGACAGTATTGCAAAAAAACGAAAGCAGGGATTCTTTCTTATATCCAAAGTTTAATTTAAAATTATACTGATAATGTAAATAAGTCACTTGACACACTTGAGCAGATACTGTATATGCATGATGAAAAAGGTGAGATTGTCCTCTGATTACCTCATCAGTCCGAATTTAATAATAATGTAATGTAAATGTAATAATGTATATAAACATACCTGTCTCACTTCAAAAATATGGCAGCATCTTCTGAGTATTATATTTTAACCTGATACCTAATGTCTTGTGCTACTTGTAGCTACTGTTGGAAGGATGCAGGCTTAACAAAATCAAATGTATAAAGTTAATGTCATGTATAAGAAGACATATAATTGGATAGACACATGTATGTTCCAACAGAAGCTATTAATAACACACTTCTTACTACGTATATGTATTACGCAACCAGGTCATAAATACGAAGGTCTGTTTATCTGTCTTCAGTCAACAGTAACTTTGGTCTAATGGCACAGCAAACAAAGACCAGACCATCTAAATGAACAGAGATGTGATTAGAGATCCTGTGGCATGCTGTCATGCATTTTTCAACTGTGGAAAGACGCATGTTCTGAAAGAGGACATACATTTACTCTCCAATATCCCAACAGAGGGAGAAATATGTTTACGTTCAGGAAGGGAAATTAATTTTAGAGGTAGTAACATTAGCAAATTACTGTCTGAATGGGATAAGGGGGAGGTAATTTCAGAAAAATCACTGAAAATAAATTCATGACAATCTAAAATGGTGACAAATGGATGCCTCAGTAGTTTGTCATGATTAGGTTCTAGTCTTTGCTGGCTTGTGAGTTAGCATAGGAACATTTCCTGAATAAGACATGAAATGTGACTCATTGTGAAGTTATACAGACATATCTAACACATCCAAACTTTTGTAAAGCTCCAGTCAATGAACTTATGCTAAATATGGAAATTAGAATTGAATCAATAGACTTGCATGAAAAATGACTCTTAACCAGATCAAAAACACTACCGCTCCCCAAACCACAATATCCTCAGGTTTGAAATGTAAATTTTTCTTTTTGAAATTATGAGATAAAAGTTAATGAAATAAATGAAAGAGGTGAGAGGAAGGCTTTAAAGAGGATAAATTAAGGTGCTTTTAGAATAAGGCCTTTGCCTTTTAAATGTAAAAAATGAACAGCTGTGAATGCTTTGTGGAGGCCAGCTGTGTAGGGCCTGGTGCCTTAGATCCTGAGAGAGCTGAATGGCAGAAACAGTGCCTATAGCCAACAACTCACAAGGCAACAGCCATGCCAGCACTGGAAGCTTTGCCACCCCTGAACTGAAGCCAAGATTAGACGTTAACATGAGGAAAAAAAATGTCTTTTGTACTCATACTCATTAAAATCCCAGATATCATGGCTTATAACCTTAGCGATAAAAGCAGTTCACACACACGCACACACTTTAGATGTCACCATCAAACTCATTATTTCACCCAGCTTAGCTCTTTTAGGACTCCTTTCATCCTTAAAAAGCAAAAATTCCAGGTGGTCTGCTTTTGAATATTTATAGAAAGTGTATTTGACTGTTGAAAAGACAACCCACTGGTCAATGATCCGTGAACATTGATCAGTGGGCAGCTGCGATAGGTTAATAGGTTGCCATGTTTCATATGTGGATCTAGGCTGCAAATCAATTATTTCTACAGAAGACTTGAATGAAGTCTCTGGAGTGCTGCGACCCATCAACCTTTATAATGTGTTGATGGAGTTGGAGGAAAGCTGCCAGCCTGGATTTCTTTTTAAATGCTAAAAAGTGTGTGTGCCATTGTAGGCACATTCACCTCCACTCACTACTGTGGGCCAAAGAGAAGAGGAGAGAGATAGAAAGATAGAATCAGAGAGAGAGAGGAGCAAACAGAAACAAAAGCAGTGTTGTAACCGGACATGGAGCTCTCATTTGGGGAATGTGAATGGGAGTGAAGTGGGGGAAGGGAGTAATTAAAAACACAAGCCAAGATTGTAGGCAAAACCTCATGGTGGACAGCATAGAATAAAAGATAATTATTTTTTTTAACTCTTAAAAAAACCCACAAGCCTCTCAAGGGGTTTTTAACATCATGGCTTGATAGTGTTTTTATTGCATAGCAATTATCGAAAAACATTCATTCATGAGTTTGCGTACACACATGTATGGCATTATAGCATAACTTCGGCTCAGACCACACTGAGACATAAACACGTGCAGTAACATATGCTCATAGTTCACACAAGCATACGCCGGGTTTTAATCCAGAGCTTTTCCCGCTTCCACCATTGTTTCCCCGGGCTATGCTCAGTGGCCCATGAGGTGTTAACTGTGGCTGAAGCTCAGCATACAAATGCCGACTATGTCCCCTGGCCACCCTTTCCATCTACAGGAAGGTCTGGCCCCACAGTGACAGCACATTCTCTGGGGTAGTGGGGTGGATATTTCTACAGTCCTGGAGGTCTAGCCCAGTGAGACAGCTGGTTCCCTGCAGAATGCCAAATGTGTGGACGGACTCCTAAACACCAACACTGGCTTGTTTTCTATAAATTATTATTTTTTTGCCTGCTCATATTCTGCACTTAGTTTTCCCCATCTTATTCTCCCTCATGCTGTCTTACCTGACTTTAGTTTCCTTAATGCTTCTCATTAGCGCCCTTACTCTTCTTACCTCTTTGCAGTTTCAGACTCTGTTCTTCATGCCTCAGCCTAGACTGCTCTTTTGAACTCTTTCACTGTCCTTTCTCTTCTCTCATCCTGCTCTGTTGCATTTCCTTTTCTTGCTCTCTTTAACCAAGGCAACTGATGAGGTACCATGTGAAAACAGTGGGCCTGATTTGGTTGCTTAAATTCCCATGCTGCCTAGTTGCTAGGGCTGCAAAGCCTTTGAACTCAGACGTGCAGAAACTCTGGCTTCCATGGACTGGAAAGCAGGCTGGCCCGGGATAGAGGAAGAGTTTGCGAAACAGAGGGAGAGTGAGTCTGGCAGCATATTCTTAATTCAATTTGATTTAGTGTCTTTAGGCCAACAAACCAAACTGCTGTTGAACTTGTTGCTCCCACCATATGACAGTACACAGTAGTTCTTGTCAGGTAGAAGCATTTGTGAGGAGGAAATCCATGAACATTGATGCTGGGCAGATATAATGGGTTGCCATGTGTGTGAGCAGATGCTCACAAACACTGCATCTACTCTGTTGTGAGAGTTGTTCAGTTAGAAGAAATAATCAAATTGGTAAAATACAAACCCACGGCATTGTTAACCGATTTCTAGTTGATATAAGGCATCAATGATGGCTGTGTGGAATTCTGACTGCAAAGTATATTAAAAGCCACTGTCTGTGTTGTGGTTCCAAATCTTACCTGTCCAAACTTGCTATATCACTGTGCTTGCAGATTTAACCACGTTCTTTAGTGACATTACATCACGTTCATTTGATGCTTTTGTTTACTTACTATTTCATAGTTTTAAGCTGGATATTTGCAGTGAGAGAAGAAAGATAAATACAGAGATGAGTGAGTAATTAAAAGTACATAGAACCTTCAGGCTGTGGTTAGAAGTTTGACTCCAGAGCTATTGAATGAGCAGACTGACATTATGAGAAACTGATAATTTTACTGTCAACAAGATAAACGCTTGCTGCTATCTTGTTCCTGGTATGAGGGGAGCATCAGGATCTCTCTCATTGAATCTCCTCACTCAAGGTCATCTGTAAAAAGTTGTAAAAATATTTGCCATTCCATTAGCACCACAATCATACGGAGCCCCCAAGGAGACAGGGAGAAGGAAAAAAAATCACGTTTCTAAGGCCCACCAGAAGAGTATCTGGCGCTCAAGAGAAAGTATCTGGTGTGCTTGAGTTAGTTTCTGGTGCACATGAGATAATCTGTTTTGTTTTTTGTCCATGGCCCTTTAGGGGCTCGATCTGTATAATCATGTCATTTGTCAAGCAAAAGACTCTATGGGAATATGCCATAGTTGGTTACATTGGAAGTTGGATCGATGCTTTGGTTGGTTTCATTAAAACAAAAATATACTGCTGTGAAAGCTAAGAGCTTCAGAGAGCAAGGACAAAGAGGACACCATAAGCAGAATATTAAACACTTACTTTACTTTTGGTGTTACTACCCAGAGCAACTTAAAATGAGTGAACACAAATGTGTCTTAGAGAGTTAGTTCTTTTTATATATACCTTTTAAAGGGTTCATACCCAAATTGCTATCCTTCAGTGTTGGTGTTTTCCTTCCCAGAATGCCATGGTGTCCTTCAAGGAGCTCTGTGGCCTGACCCCAGCTGCCAACATGAAGCAGTGTATCCTGACTGTGTCTACCTGGCTGATGAACAGCGAGCGGTCACTGAGGGTAACAGTTGACCTGAGCGAGACTTACCCCACCATGGAAGCTCAGGGTCCTGTGCCTGAGCTGCTGCGCAAAGTGCTCAACGCCTATGACATGGTAAATAACCTGCACACGCATGCAAACAGAAATGTTTATATTGTTGTTGGTATAACACATGTGAACATCTTTTGAAGAAATGTATTGTGCAGAAATTCCTTTTAAAGATCAATATTTAAATGAAAATGCAGTACACATGGATACATACACACTTATATGCATCTTATACTGTGTTACATGTGATACGCTTAACACTCTTGTTAAAGTGTGTAACATCTCACTAAATATCTACTTCAGGTAAAGATAAAATGTCAAAACACACAGGCATTTAAGTATAACAGAGGCTGTGTGCACTTCCTACTTTGTGCAGATCTTCATAGGTGCTGCACTTACAAAAATAAAACAGAAAAAGCCCAAAGAGGAGCATTACATTGCTTCCTCCCTTAATAATAGTTTGCTTATCGTTTGATTCATTCATTTACACAGCTGGACATGTTTACAAGGCTTCTAAACGTGGCTAAAACCACCAGCCAGATTGTCAAGCTGCAGCTACTCATTTTATAATTTAACATGTCCTTCTCCATCCTACCTCCTCTCTTCAAAGAACACTGCATTTTTTTACCACTTGACATTGGTACGGCCCAAAAAAGGTTTTGGAGGACTGTGTCTGTAATTAGTTATCACCTGCTGTTTCCTCTCCCATTCTCCCCTCCTGCGAGGCTTGGTGGGAGCTGGTGAAGTGGGTCATGAGGGAGGAACAAGGCTGTTGTGTCCACGCTGCTCAGATCATCAGTGCTCCTGCTGCTGACATCTACAGGAGTGCATTGACATCTGCAGCGACGCAGCGAGCAGCTCCAAATAGAATCTGCTTTGGGTTTTATGAGGCTTTGCACCAAACAGGAGGCTTGGCACTGTCAGAGTAATTCTCACGCTCCAGTCCACAAAAAACGTTTCTGGGGACAAGCACAAAAGAAAGGCCCAGAATCCATATTTTGGAGTTTTAGAGATTAGAAAATATACTTTAAAAATCCCACTAGAAATGTATTCTTTTCATTTAATCATCTTATGTCAGCCTATAATGACAAGTTCCAATGCTTTCCCCATCTTGTTAATTGTGGCTGTTGGAAATATTTGCTCTTGTCTTACTTTCGCTATTGCTACAACTCTTATGTACGTATACAACTCACTGTACTCGCATCTATTCTTTTGGGATTGGTGAAGCAATTCTTGGAAATGTTCGTTAATCAAATAGTTAGATTTTGCATATTTTTCAATTTTTCCTTCAGATCCTTAGCTTAAAACATCTCCCAATGAAGGGACTGTTCAAAATGAGCTCACTTTAACAAAACTGTCTGCACTCAAAGGAAAGCAAAACAAAGGAAAAGGCATGCACATGCACAAACACTAACACCCCCCTACCCCCCACCCTACTTCCTATCTCTCGCTAACAGGAGTGTGAAACTTCATTACCTTCCTACTCTGTGCTGCAGGGCTGGTCCAGCTGCTCTTCCTCAGCCTGTGGGATGATGTTTAGGGCTCAAACTACAGTGTTGTGTTGATCAGATGCAAAGGTAGAGGTGAAAATTTGAAGTTGCATCAGAATCAACACACAAATGTAAACAAACTCAAACATACAGCAATTATGTACAGGCAAGAGACAGACAACAATCTATATAGAGGTCAAATTGTACATGTACCATAGACTATGTACAGGGTTGAGGTACAGATCATGCAAGAGTGCATGTAGTGCAAAGAATGCTAGAATAATTATTGTATAAATAATGAGGCTGCAACAAATATTTAAATTGATTAATCTGCCATTTACATTCTCGATTAATCGATTGATGTTTATAAATTTTAATGATTGATTTTGTTTATAAAACATCTGAAAACTGTGAAAAATGCCCATCATAATATCCTGTTATTAAATGTCTTGCTTTGTACAACCAACAACCCAGAAATATGCCATGTACTGTAATGTAAGTGCAAATTCTCATGTGAAAACCTGCAACAATTGCATTTTTGCTAGACAAAATAAATAGTTGCAGATTAATTTTCTTTTGGTCAACTAATTGATTAAATGACTAATCATTGCAGCTTTAATGAATAATAAGTTACTCTACATACAGCGGTGGTTTTATGTGCATATATTAATCATCATTCACAAACAGTGAATACTATAAAAACTGTCCGAGTCCAAGCTAACAATGGAGTATATGAGAATGTCGATTTTGAAATGTAGCAGTTCTGGTTTTCTTTGTTTTTATTTACTTTGCCAATAATGTTTAATATAATGTGTCCTTTCTGGATTCTATCTCAATTTGTTCAGTCATGAAATTCTTACTTTTTTGCTTCATGGGCCATGCTTCTCTCTTACAACAAATGGGGGGTGTGGCAGTATATTGATGGAAAATAGCGAGTACGCTATTTGCAATCTGCATGCACATCAGATTAGAATGATTCGGATTTATTTACATATGCACAGTGGTGAGAACAAAATTATCCAGTGCGCACATGTCATGAATCCGACAGTAATTTTGTGTGGACGCTTATTTTGTGCACAAAGTAAGAACATTTCTACACACACATTAGTGAATGAGGCCATATACATAATTGGTGAGAGTAGTAGAAAAAGTGAGACAGGTGCAGTCTAAGTCAACTGAACAGACTGCTTACAATTTAGCTTTGCTCGTGAATTTAATTTAGATTTCTCTTGTACTTAAATACAAGGCGAATTTAATTTGAATTATGTAGTTTACACGCCCAATTAATTAGAAAGAAGCTGCTTCCTGATTATGCTTTTTTTTTTACCTTTATTTATTTAGGGGAGGTCACTGAGAGGAAGCCTCTTTTTTGCAGGAAGACCCTGATCACATTCACACTGTTCACTGTACATTCACACCTGGAAGCTGCCCAGTACAACACAGTTTTATCCGTTGGCAACTGAGCAGCACCACTGGAGTAGTTTTGGGGTCAAGAGTTAGGGGGTTGGGGTTAATTGGATTAACAATGGAACTGCAACAAACATTCAGCACCTTGGCTGTGCATTTCCTATAAACACCATCCCTACATTTCAGGAGAATTTCATTTACAGAATGCTTTATTCTATTCTATTCATTATGACTTCACCATGCAGGTCGTTCGTCTGCCCTCTGCATCTGTGAAGGGCATGTCCACACGCGGCGGCTCTCATCCACTCACCGCTGTTGTAGATGTTATAGCCTAGTTATATTCTAAACACATCTTGAATTTAAATGTAGCATACAATATACTCACTATTGTAGTGTTTTATAGGTGGTAATAATAGGTTAATAACCTAATAATGTAGGCTAGTTATTACTCCTCTGCTTGTTTTTTTTCAGACTCCATCGGGCATCCACAGAATTACACATAGCTAAAGAAATTTAAAAATCCAAACAAAAATATTTATTTGAAATAAACAATTATAATCAATTTCAAAATTCAAAGTAGATTTCTACCCAACAGAAAAATGTATAATGATCACTTTTACTAAAAAATACACAGCGTTGGAAAGCTGTATAGCCTCGGCAGGTCAAAAAGCAGGGAGTCGGACGCTCTCTTGAAGGGATTGCAAAATACACCTCTATCACAGAGAAAAACTAGGTTACTGCAGCATTAGTATTGATGATCATGTAGCCTACACAAAAGCTATAAGCATTGCTTTTATGCAACCTTTATGCATGTTTACCTAATGCAAGTGGATCACTGTCAGATGCAGAATCAACCCAGGACACATCGCTCAGCCCCCACGTCAGACTCTCCTTCACTCACTGCGCTGAGCAAGTGTAATGCCTGTAGTAGAAAAGGCGTTGCCAATAACAACATAGAATGTTTATCTAAATGTGAAAAGTGAATAGCGCGAAAATGACTATATTCTCTATGGGGTAAATTTTCTTCATATAGGTATAAATGCCCTTTATTCAAATCTGGTCAAAAAACAGCCGTGGGTAAATTTGACCCATTGGCGTTTGTAGTGTTAAAGCTGAATTGTTGGTGTGGCTGTAAACATAGCAGCTAAGAGCTTAAATACTACAAAATTAGCCCTAGATGTTGAGTGGTCAAATCTGTGTTTGGCTGGGCCTCTGCTCAAGGCCCTCGGTATGATGCTGAGATGTGATGCAAACTAACTACATGCTGTCTTTGTCTTCTAGATGATCCAAACCAGCAGAACACTGATTGAATCGGCTGACATCGTCTACTCCAAGCTCACACAAGCACAACGGGAAGGTAAGCTGCATTATGGGATGGGCAGAGTCCTCATCTTCCAAACCAGAAATGTTGATTGCCAAAAACATGTTTAATCTTATCTTGAGATGAATCATGTTTTTTCAAATGAAGATTCTCTTTTTTTGTGCCAAAAAGTAAGCAACAACAGCATTAAACAAGGTAGGAAAAGGTAGATCTCTCTCCTACTGTGAGGAAAATAACTCACAATTCAAGGACAAGATTTGTGTCTGACACAAATGAAATTACCTGAATTTTCAGGCATATTTCTTAATTCTTTAAAGAAAAATAAGATCATAAGACACAAAGCAATATAAATAAATGAGATGAGAGAGTTTGTTGAGATTAATATTTTAGCTCTTCTACTTTACTGTCACATGAATCATGCACTGTAAGAACATGCATCTGCAGCCTTCAAACGTATCATGTGTCGTGTCGTCCTAATAGAATGAGCGTAGTGTATCTACTGCTACATCATTTCCATCAACATCAATAGCAGTGGCTGCTGTCAACAGAACAGGCCATCATCAGTGAGTCAGCACCAAGTAGTTATCATGTCAGTGGGCAGGTGAAAACAATCAGCCAGCCACACAGACAAAAGGCTACAGCAGAAAGAGGATGGAGAGCATAAACATCCTTTGAGAGGAGGAGAGAAATGAAAAGGTTTGACAGAGTGTGGAGTGAGAGGTGAGGGATGGCAAAAAGGATAGAATGTAATTAAAGAAGCATTTCGTCAGCACACAGTTTTTAAAAGGGTGCTTGATGTAAAAGCCCTGGCCTTTTTAAGGGAGAGGAAAAAATTGACCATAATAAGATCATTAGGAGAGAAATGGCTTAAAATCAAGAAATCCTGTGGCTTGTCTTCTCCAGCCTCTTTTACATTCAGCACTAATTGTTCCACATTTACCTTGCTTCTCTACTGCGCAGCAGTGCTTCTGCTGAAGAGCTCCTCAAATAGGAGTGCATAGCTTGAATACTGACAATTTGATTTTGCATATTTATACCTCACACTCTAATGCTGTAGACAACCCAAAACTGAAGCAAATGTGAAACGTACAGATTCAGGTTTATTATAGAACTTACAGCAGCTGGTGTGAACATGGAAAGGTACCATTTGTAGTTTGTGTGGTATTGTTGTGGTTGTCTGTATAATAAACCCCAAGAAGACAGGGAAGGCTCATTCACTGGCATATGCCAACCCAGTATCATGAGGCTGGTATGCCAGTTTAAGCCCGCTGTTCCCAGCTTTACTCCCTAGTGTCACACAGAGGAAGACATATGCTTCTTTCCTCCCATCACAACAAGCCAAGCATTTACCCAGGGATGTCGGTTGAATGCTGGGCCTTTAATCACAAAGCTGTCCTCTGGTTTTAAGGTTCCCTATCTCAGAGCTAGAAGCATCTTTAAAGGCGATGACTGCAGAATTAAGCAGAACTTAAACCCCTGTGAAACCCACACAGCCACAGTCGCACTCACAGCAGTGTCATTATAGCTGGATACCAGATGCTGGTGCTCAGCTTATTGCTGCTGTTAGGTGAAAACCTTTTACTTCCAAAATGTCAAATTTCAGAAGAATATTAAAAAAAATCAACCTTGTTTCATGCATGACATGCTTGTTTAAATTAATTTTAAAAGGACTTCAAAAGCCTAGGGGTTGATAAGATTTTTCCAAGGAGCAGGTAATCCTTACAATCCAAAAAAGTAAAAACATGGATGTTTCTAAATTTGGAGTTACAAGTTTTTCACTTAAATGCGGCATTATGTAAGAATGAAACAATGAGGCAGAGGATTGGAGCGACAGCCCTGAAGGGCCTCAGCTGCATGTCAAACATAGCACTTTGCCTATCGCCCACTCCACTGCTCCCAGCCCTAACACACATGCCTCAATCCTAACCCCTGCCATTTTCCAAGTAGACAACTGCTGTGTCTGTTCACTCCTGGTCCAGACATTCATTGTAGTTGTTGTAGTTTTGATGGTGATATATGAGGCTGAAAAGAGGAAAGAAAAAATATAATACAAATAGCAGCTTTTTCTCTGACATAATGTGGCTTTCCACAAGGCTGTTAGAGTAACAGATTCCTGTTTAAAATCTAATTACTTAGGTTTCATGTGCAGAATAGTAAGATAAAGTAACCTATTGCCTTAAATCATAATTTGTAAAAGCAATTCTAAACTTTAAATTAAATTTAACCTGTTTGGCCTAACGGAATATAAAGTAAAATTAGCTCTGAATACAGAACTGTGTAAGTCCAACATCAGTATTTTATCACACGATTTGACTACCTGTTCAGGTTTATACACAATTATTTCTTGTCATAACTGTTATAATATTGCCTTTCTTGTTACTGCAACAGCTCCATCTACATCAACACATGGAAACACAAAATATATATTGTCCTGAGCTGCTAGAAAACTTGTTCTGTTCACTGTGAATCTGCTCGAAAATGTGCTCTGTCTCTGTTACAACATGCTTCCTAAATGGTCTTTCTCCTTCTTTCTGTCATGTTTGCATTGTTTAGCCTGTGTCTCAGTTCAATATAAGCATGTCTTATCCTCCAGAGAGCAGAAAAACCATGGAGGGCATTTGGATGAACTCATGACTCACCAACAAAATGCTGCATCTTTCTGAAGGCTGGGAAAGCATGAATTTACCTCTTTTGATAGACTGACAAGCGGTGAATGCACCCTTCAGAAGCTATCTCATAAGCCATATGATTATGTTCAGACTGATGATGACAATAGCAACAGCCTGAACACTGACAGAGAATCAGAGAGTGGAGGCATATGAAGAGTGAGATGGTAAATTTGCATAGAATTGAAGGTTTTGTCTCTCTGATCGATCCAGAAGCCAAAGGTATAATTTTGGTGTAATGGGTGTGTGAGAAGCGGAAAAAGGTGCTATTAGAGGATGGGCTGTCAGCATTGGAGAGAGAATATGGGATGGGAGAGGGTGTGTGTGTGTGTATGTGTGTGCGCGTGTGCGCTGTGTCTAAGTTTAATTTAAGGCCTTTGATTGGACCTGACACTTTTGACCTAGCCAGTAAAAGTGTGCTCTGCACATTGGCTAAATGCTGTTGTGACAAAGCCATAATCACAATGACGCACAGCCTGTCATCTGAAATGAGGGCCCTGAACTAACCCCATACCTCCTAGCTTGACTTTCGTTTTAAATCCAAGCATTGTGCAACGAGTGGTACGTTGGCAGATTCATCACTCATACATTAGGTGTGAAATGGTGATGCTGGGCAGTTTTGGGTTGCTATGGCTCTTACTTCCCAACGGCCCCTCCGCCTATTCTTTCCTTCCTGTGTTCAGTTTATACCCCGTCATTATTGCAGCTAATCAGTTTAATTTGGAAACTGAAGCTGACGTGTTGATGAGGATGGAGAGGTGCTGGATGATCCCCCCTGGGAGCTATTGATGGCTTGCCATCACACACACAGCTAATGGGGGACCAGATAGGCAGCTGGGATGCACACACTGGCACCTCCAGATGCTACCACTGTGTGTGTGTGTGTGTGTGTGTGTGTGTGTGTGTGTGTGTGTGTGTGTGTGTGTGTGTGCACAACTCCCACTACTACTACTAGCTTCCAAAATGGTTTTCTCCAGTGTTGAGAATTAGGGTTTCAAATGGCATCAATAGTTACATTAAATGATGTAGTAATAATAATAATGATTATTACTATTAATTAAGAATAATAATAGAATT
>NC_060151.1:23769900-23818176 GCF_021292245.1 Micropterus dolomieu
AGAGGTGCTGGATGATCCCCCCTGGGAGCTATTGATGGCTTGCCATCACACACACAGCTAATGGGGGACCAGATAGGCAGCTGGGATGCACACACTGGCACCTCCAGATGCTACCACTGTGTGTGTGTGTGTGTGTGTGTGTGCACAACTCCCACTACTACTACTAGCTTCCAAAATGGTTTTCTCCAGTGTTGAGAATTAGGGTTTCAAATGGCATCAATAGTTACATTAAATGATGTAGTAATAATAATAATGATTATTACTATTAATTAAGAATAATAATAGAATTGAACTTGTGTTAAATTCACCTCAGGGCAAAACCTATAGCCAATTATCAGCAATTTGGAACTCTGATTAATAATGAAATGAATAACTATAACCACAATTACTATCAATAGCTAGTTGGTTGAAGGATTTGGAAGTTCTACATAGAAGAGGTTAATTATATATTTACTCATATGCACTACTAAGGAAACCAGCATGTCTATCTACAAGCATGTATTTAACATGAACAAAATCAAAACATAAGATGAAATCTAACTAAACTGTGCTAAAGAACAAAGAGATGTGTGAGTGTGTGAGCTTCTTTGTTCTGCCTCCGTATTTCTCGCATTCACGAGCATGAACACACGTGATCAGAACAAAGAGGGCTTGTGAAGCAAGAGCTTTAAAGTTTTTGTGTTTAAGGCCAAATCAGAGGTTTATCTGTTTGTGTCATCTGTGTCGGATCGCAGTGCCAAGTTAAAAGGAGTTAGATAGTATGCAAAGACTCTGTGTCTGTGTGGAGCATAACATTAGTAACATCAATTTAGCAGAGGCTGAGAACTACGGTTACAATGATAATCTCACGTTAACCATGAAATGATCACAACAATGATCCTCAATGAAAAATACATCAGTTTACATTTACAAAGGTTAATATGCTTATGTTAGCATGTGAAGTTAGCTTGCAGAATTTGTGTTGTAGGCGCTGGCTAACTGAGTTGGTTTGCAGGCGTCTTAGGCAGGCACGTGTGTTGCTGCCATAAGAAAGGGAGTAAGCTGCTGCTGTCATCAGCATCAGTGGTCGAGTCCATAGAAAAGGGAACAAACTGAAGTTGCACTGAGGTTTTGTTGATCAGGTGACGTCATGGGTCACTGAGCAGTTATAGCTGAAACGTGGGTCTATGAACTGAATGCACTCCTAGGTGTGACTCCTGGAGGATTCCTGGAAAAAAAGAGTTCAATGACTCGCATGATAAAAGTTCAGTTTAATCCACACAAATGAACCACTCTTTCTGTCCCTGTGGTCCCAACACAAGGAAGGATTTCTTTCAGCAGTTTCTGAACATTTGAAACATCTTCCTGGGCTTTTGTGGCCATATTGGTGGCTGGTACAATTTTAACCCTTTAGCAATTTTAACAAAGGTAAAATTATGATCATTTTTTTAGCAACTACAGTCCCAATCAAACTCAATAGTACCGCACTACTCAGGAGATTGTTCATGTTTCAGAATATTGTTTATGTGTATTTTAGGATATAAGGGACCCAACAACATTTTAATTTTTGAATTTTAAAATAAATTTCTGTGTATATAGACAGAGATTCTTTTAGTTATTTTATTTTTTATTTCAGTTTTATTTAACAGGGACAATCCACACTAATAATACACAAATTAATGTATAATGTGCCAGAATTAGCCAAAAGGCTATTTTACATCTGCTGTCCCTGGACAGATGGTAATATCACACCTAAAAAGATAAAAGGAGTAAAATAGTACACGTAGATTAAGCCCAATACAAGTAAAAATTGACTATAAATGTGTAAAAATTGACTAGACCAACATAGTAACAAGAACAACATGGGTCAATATCAACACATTTTCCTGAATATGTTGTTGTTAATGTGTGCTGCAGTGTTATTTTATACAGTAGCAGTAGTCATATGTATAGGAATTTGCTGCACAGTTTTTGCCACCTGTTAGTGAGCAGGAAGTTGTAGAAGAAGAACTACTCTCCGCTTTTGTTTTTGTCACCAGTAGTTATAGCAAGAAAATATTAGGCAGCAGAGAGACTTGCAGGCGGATTAAGAGATGTATTATGCTACTTTGTTCTGTGAAGTACAGAAATTAAAAACACTACTAGTTTTCCAAGCATCCGCCTGTGTCTCTGGTTGCAACAAGTACAGTTTTGAGGTACTTGGATTTTTAGTATTTCTTGGTAGAGGCCAATTTCAAGGTCTAATGGTAAAATAAGTGGAAACACCTGTGGGTATGGGTCACAGGTGTACAAGGTCTTTTGGTGGAATCAACTGAATGGCAACTACAACGTTTCACAACACAAACACTAAATATAGCAAAAATGTGATAAAAGGGTCATTCTGTTTCTGTGTGCGCCGCCATATTGCTGTGACATCAGGTGTTTTTATGTTGCCAAACTCTAGCTAGACAGATTTTGCCAGAGTTTCTGACTTGAATGACGTTATATTTAACACTTTGAGAGGAGCCATTTTGCATAACAAATACTTTAACTTAAATACTTCTGTATCTTAACTCAAGTACAACAGAGTATTCTTTACACTGTGGTATTTCTTCTGTGACTTAAGTAAAGGATCTGAACTCTTCCACCACTGGCTACCAAATGATCATTATTTTTGCTAAAGTGAGAAGGTGCTCAGTTTTTTTTACAGTAGTAGATACATACTGAGCTTAGATAGTATTTGATTTTGGTTTGAGAAACTTAATGCTAGTAGAACAGCAGCTACATTAGAGACGGGGCAGTGCTTAATTAATCTATCAATACAGCACGCATCTATGTATCCTACATCCAGGTTGTGAGGCATTCAGGTGTCTGGTGTGAATATAGTCCTGCATCCTGCCATGTTCACGCAGACTGTGGAACATCTGCAAGCTCATTGAGTTTAGAAGCTGCCGCCTTCCTGCAAAAACTGACTGTGCTTATTTATTGATGCAAAGCCTCTCTCTCTTTGTCTGACCCTTCCGACTGTGTTGGTACGGTTTAAAGCCACACCATGTGGATTCCATTACCATGTATATCCAAAGAATAAAGATATTTCCCTCCCTTTGTCTTCCTTGTCTTTGTACAGTCATTGTTTTTTCTCTGCTTATCAGCAGCTGGAAAATCCCATTCTCTATTTGCAATGATGATATTCTGTCTGGGCTCTGCAGTGTGTATGACTGAGATAAATTAATGAAACACTGATCCGGCTAAATGTATCTCCTTCTCACCCCCTTTCCCATCTTTGTTGTCATCATTTCTTTTCATTAGATCCTGTTTAGAGATTCTGTTTGATTTTATTATTTACATACCTTTCTCTCTCCCTGGCTGAAGCGGTCTCTTTTTCTGTGCATGTGTAGTTGGAGAATAAGAGGTGCTACTGCAGTACTCATTACAAAGGCAAGAAACGCTCTCTGCTGTATGCAAAGACTGTAAGGATTTAGTGTGTGTGATTGTGTCTCTCAAGCTACTCAGTTTATACTCAGAAAAGACATTTTGTTGTCCCCTCAGTCCTCCTCTCTGTCAAAGCAGCCCCCCACCCCCCTCCTCTTTCTCTTTGTGTTTCCACTAGAGAAGCAAAGCATAAGCTCTTGTCTCATCAGAGTGTGCCGGGGGGGCACATTTTGTTTATTAACTCAAAATTCAAAGAGTTTAAGTGACAGTAAGAAACAGCAACTGTGTGACTGTTGGGGGAAGGAAATGCTTAATAATTGGGAAATTAAATGCTTTAAGAAGCTATATTGCGACAGGCCGCCTCCAGCTAATTTCATCTCTTATTCGGCTCTCTGTCTGCCTCACTCCCAAAGTTCTGTGGTCACAAATCGCCTTGGCTCAGCTCTGCACCAGCAGCAGCCCATTAACTACACCAGATTACAAGATCAAATCAGTCCTAAACCCTGTTAACACAACTTTCAGGCTCAGAAACAGATAGGCTGCCATGGCTGTACATCACCAATTAAATGGAAATTAAAGAACAAGGTTGACTCTGAAGGCCAGATATTGTATCATCTGTATTTACTTCTTGACCTCTTGATCTGTTGTAAATGTGTTGTGGATTATTTTGAAAAATATTTCTTGAAGTGAGTGTCAAGCATCATACACTTGTGTCGTATGGCTGGAGTGACATTTGCAGACATTTGGGGTGGTTCAAAGAAAAGTGGGTTGAGATGTGTATTGAGTAGAGGTAATTCAGATTATGTGATAAAGTGTGATGTAGCCTAAGGTATAGGTATATGTATATTTTCAACAGGATTTTGGTAACACAGGGATTTTTATTAATTTTTTAATGTAATGCACAATATATAACTATATTGCCAAAGTTTTTTGGGACGCCTGCCTTTACATGCACATGAAGGTTTAATGACATCCCATTTTTAATCTGTAGGGTTTAATATGGAGTTGGCCCACCCTTTGCAGCTATAACAGCTTCAACTCTTCTGGGAAGGCTGTCCACAAGGTTTAGGAGCGTGTTCATGGGAATTTTTGACCATTCTTCTAGAAGCACATTTATGAGGTCAGGCAAAGATGTTGGATGAGAAGGCCTGGCTCGCAGTTTCCGCTCTAATTCATCCCAAAGGTGTTCTATCGGGTTGGGGTCAGGACTCTGTGCAGGCCAGTCAAGTTCCAGTCAAACTTGCTCATCCGTGTCTTTATGGACCTTGCTTTGTGCACTGGTGCGCAGTCTTGTTGGAACAGGAAGGGTACATCCACAAACTGTTTCACAAAGTTGGGAGCATGAAATTGTCCAAAATCCTGAAGCATTAACAGTTCCCTTCACTGGAACTAAGGGCTCAAGCCCAACCCCTGAAAAACAACCCCACAGCATAATTCCCCCTCCACCAAACTTTACACTTGGCACAATGCAGTAAGGAAAGTACCGTTCTCTGGCAACTGCCAAACCCAGACTCGTCCATCGGAATTGCCGGACAGAGAAGCGTGATTCGTCACTCCAGAGAACACGTCTCCACTGCTCCAGTGTCCAGTGGTGGCATGTTTTACACCAATGCATCCGAATAATCCAAAGGCCACACGACGTTTGGAGGTCTGTCGCTATTAGAAAGTTGGCGTCTTCTGTGCGCTGTGTGCCTCAGCATGCGCTGACCCCGCTCTGTGATTTTATGTGGCCTACCACTTTGTGGCTGAGTTTCTGTTGTTCCCACTTTGTTATAATACCACTAACCGTTTAATGTGGAATATTTAGTAGTGAGGAAATTTCACTAATGGACCTCACGGTACCATGCTTGAATTCACTTAACTCCTGAGAGTGACCTATTCTTTCACACATGTTTGTAGAAGTAGTCTGCATGTGTAGGTGCTTGGTTTATACACTTGTGGCCATGGAAGTGATTGGAACACCTGAATTCAATGATTCGGAGGCATGTCCCAATACTTTTGGCAACATAGTGTATGTTGTACCCGACATAACTAAAAGCTAATTCTCATCTGCAGTGCCTGGGCAGGTTTGATACCTTATTATTCTTTTTGGCTTTTGGTGCTGAGACCTGGCCTGTGTATATGTGTATACATGTTCACACATATTTGTGACAAATATGACGGGTATGTGTAGTAGAAGACAATGTAACTGCATGATTAGACAGAGAGAGTATGGCATACTTTCATTGTACAAATTGTAAGCAGTGCATTGAATATTAAAGCCTTATCTATTATATATATATTATATAATATATAATATATATAGATATAGATATATAGATATATAGATATATATATAGATATAGATAGATATATATATAGATAGATAGATATATATATAGATATATATAGATATAGATAGATATATATATATAGATATAGATAGATATATATATATATAGATATAGATAGATATATATATATATAGATATAGATATAGATAGATATATATATATATAGATATAGATATAGATAGATAGATAGAGATATATATATATATATATAGATATATATATTAGAGTCAATTACTCTCACTGTCAGAAGGGGGAGACAAAGGTTCCGTACTGCAGGTTTAAGCCAAATATTCAATATTATACAGCTCTGTTACCAAGCGGGAACTCCGGGTCTGAAAAGGGAAGTCAATGTGGAAGTGCCTTAAACTTGCATTCCAAAATGGCCAGCCGGGGGTGACTACTGGTTGATTACATTGGAGTCTATGAGAAAATTTTCCTACTTCTCACATGATTTATTACCTCAGTAAACACTGTCCTAATGAGTTTTTGGTCTCAGTTGCTAGTTCCATGATGTTCACTTTGTAAATTATGGTCCCATTTAGAAAAAGAAAGGAAGATAAAGCAGCTTTAGGGCGTGGCTACCTTGTGATTGAGAAGTCACTACAATGGGGATCTGTCAGGTATATCCCTCTTGTCCAAATATAGTCATTTCTGGTTCCAATAAAACAAGATGGCAACAGCCACAATGCCCAACTCGAGGCTTCAAAACAGAAGTCCACAAACCAATGGGTGATGTCATGGTGGCTATGGCTTCTTTTACATCTACGTCTTTTGGATTATCTGTGTCCGTTACATACATGCCATCTCTACCCATGTAATTTAGGATAAAGTATTGAGTAATTTTTCAAAAAACAAGCAGTTATTGTGAATTATTTGCGTATTTTGTCTTGTGAAAGTCTTTGCATTGAATCAAAGCTGGATTGGCATAAGGTCAGTTGTCTGGGAGAGACTGACAAGCAGGCTGAGAAGTACAGCTTTAGGAAGAGTTTGTTCTTAAAGCCCAGAGGATTAGTAATGTTCTGCCTGGGCTAAATGAAGCCCGACCTACTGATAGACCAATTAAAGGTTAGCCTGCATTGCATTACCTCTATTTTGCCCCCATTAGTAATGCAGCACATTGTAAGGTGAACTGCTATTGTGGCCATTAAGGTGCTCATGAAGAGCTGGCTAGATGTCTTTTGTTCTGCAGACTTTGTGTTGCACACTCCTATAATTAAATACTTTAATGTTTATTGTCTTGCATTAGAAGCATTGTATTCCAGTGCAATGACAACAATTCGTGCTACCTCCCCACAATGCACAATAGATGTGCAATTAAAAATAAGTAATGCGCTTATTTGTACAGATGCACATAGATATACCCCTTCATATATATGTACACGCACACACACGCACGCACACACACGCACACACACACACACACACAATCATACATGCACATAGACACATAGAGTATATACAGTTAGGTATGGGGCAAACAATATAAAATAAATAAAGGTAATACACACATATTACAAAATATAACAGTAGTTGTCAGCTACACTCAACAGAACAAGGCACATTCAGCCAAATTCTTTAATTAGGTTTATAAAGTAATTGTCCTAATTTGTGTGTGTATACTTCAGATATTTGCACTTGTGGAACAACAATTTAACAATTTCTGCTACTAAAAAATCAGACGTTTGAAAATTATTGCCATTTTCAACTTTTCTGACTAAAATGTCATTTTTGCATTGCAGGTCTGTTTTTGGCTTTATATATAGATAAATATAAGCTTTAAATTGTATATTCTATGAAAAATTTACATGTCGTGTGTTTCTGTCTCTGTGTCCAGGTCTGGACTTCCATGAAGACCTGCATTGCATTGGGGCAAAGGAGGGTTTAAAAGGCCGCAAACTTCAGAAGGCCATGGAGAGCTATGCTTGGAACATCACAGTCCTCAAGGTAAGATGGACTGAACCACACCTGGCATGTGACCTTCAGCACAACCAAGACCCCTATATTTTTCTAGAGACTTGAACCAGCTGGATAAGCAATCTCAGAGCCTGTTGCTGAGATTAAACTACATGGTGTCTTAAGAAAGCTTTCAGGGCTAATTGTATTTGCCTCCTCTCTAATCCCTAAATCTCTTAATTAATTACTGACCATTCCAAGTTCTGTTTTTTTATTTGATCGTGTAACTATGTTGATAAGACATTATAGGATTGTTCACACTTGTTTGTAAACACACACATGCTGCTCTGTTATTTCTCCTAAGGGTACATTCGGCCCCTTGGTTATGTCTTGAAGATGATGCACAGCAAAATGCATTCTTGTCTCTGCTGGCCCCATGACACAGGAAGATAAGGTTGTCCCATGCTCTCATCTCATTGCGTCTATGAGCACTGGTGGTAATACCAACACTGATAAAACACCACATGCTGCTCAGACTGTGCTCTGCACAGTGGGCCTGTTTTGCTAAATAAGGACAGAGCAGCCAGGATATTTTTATCTCATCACTCTGAAGTTATTTAGTATTGAGTGAAGAAGCTCCCTTGGCTGAGCTTTTTGCTTGAGTGTCAGGTTAGGTAGATGTTTGATTGCTTAATCTTCTTTACCTTTTCATGTCTGCCTTATGAGATAGGAAGTAAAAATTAGGACTGTTTTGTTTGGTTTTTATTAATGATAAATCTAGCAATCATTTCACTATAGTTTAGTCTATTAAATGTCAGAAAATAGTGAAAAATTACCATTACAAGTAGCTGGAAATCACTGTGACATCTTTAGATTGCTTGTTTTACCCAACTAACTGTCCATGTCTGAAGAAAGGTAATTTACAAAGCTACAAATCCTCAAGGTTAGGGAGCTGGAAACACCTTCTTTGATAAATGCCCTAAATAATTAACTGATTATCAAAACAGTTTCTGCTAAATTTTTGACTCATTGAATAACTGACTATACCTTTCAGCACAAGTGTAGGTATTGGCTATAGCAAGGCTGTGTTAAAAGTATTTGTGTTCTTGCTTTATTTCTTGCACTAATACAGCAGCAGACAGATTTATCTTAATTAACCATCATTGCACTCTCTAGAATTGGGAAGTACGTGTGCTTAAGTAGCATAACAGATGGATACAAACCTAATCCCTACCTCACCCGTACTCCCTCTATACTCATCACCCCTAAACGCACCCAGCTCTTCTCCTTCCTGCGATGTCTCTCCAAACAAACACTTCTTCCTTTCCGTGTCCTCTAATTTCTTCGATAAGCCACATTCTCAACATGAATGCATCTTAGCGTGCACATGATTCCTCTTCCCATTCTTAAGTGTGAGACACAGATTACAACTGAACAGTTGGTAGGAACCTATTTGCCATGCCCAGTTATTTCACCTGTCAGCCTCTCCAGATTATCAGCAGGCCTGGCAGCAACTCACTGGTAGATGGTGAGGAGGGTGTGAGGAAGTGAGAGAAAGAAAGAGAGTAGAGTCTTCCCTTTGTCTCTCATTCTCTGTTTCCCAAACTCCCTCTACACCCTGTCTTTGACAGTTACAGTCAGATCAGAGCTGTCATGGTGAATGAGGGTATTTGCCCATTTCTCCCTGTGACTCATTGTACCTCCCTGTCAAGAGAAAAGCAAAATCAGAGAGACAAAAAGAGAGGCCTTTAGGGCAAGTGTCAAGCATATTGCCACCCTTTTTAAGAAGAATAACTGCCCCACAACCATGTTGCAACTTGTTGTATTTGTTGTATTTTCTACTGTATTTAATTATTGTTTGAGGCATTTATCAGACCTAATAGAGCCCCTACTAAAGTGGCTGAGCCTGTAGCGACAGAAGGCAAACTCTGGCCTTGTTTTGTCTTGCCACCATAAATGACAGTTCAAGTCGAGATGCACGGCTTTCAGTCCTCTTCGTCGTCCGCATTCACATACAACTCTCTATCCACGTCTTTAACCTTGAAATAATGAACAGTAAAAGCATGTTGTTGACCGCTGATATTCTGTATGAAAGGGACTGATTTTGAGAAACAAGGAGGAGATTAGGATAGAATTTAATGAGGATATAGTTGTGGGCTTTGGTGGCTGCCCTTGCTTGAGCTTAGCCAGCTGTAAGGGTGAATGTACGTGAAAACAAGTGCCGTTGTGATTTGGCTCTGGCAGCAAAGGACAGGCTTCTCGCTGTCTTATTGTATGCCTGGTGAGTCATGACTTACATAATTCCTGTGTTTCAAACATATGACTTATTCATGCTCGTGGTTTGCGTGCTGGAGTGGCTCAGGTAAAGGCCACTTGCAGCATATTGACATCACCTGGGCGTTGTGTCCAGGGCAGCACTTTACTCATTCTGCAGTATGTTAGACTGCTGTGCCTGCCGTGTGGCACTGAGAACGTTATCCCTTTCACCATTTACACAATCTGGTCAGCCTGTGCCTCTTCACAGGGATGTTAACTTAACGAGCTGTCACAGCAGGTCAGATAGAGTCCAGAGTGAAGTTCAGTGGCAGGCAGGGAAAATATGCAGATTCACAGATGAGAAGACAACTGCTTTCAACTTGTGAGCAGATGTTTGGGGTGGGCGGTGGGGGGGGTCTAAAGAAAGTGTTGGAGCGGACACACTGAAAGAAGGGGGTTGTGGCAAGACTGAGAGGCCTAAGTGGAGTCAAAGATTTAAAGACAGTAGAAGTGGAGAGAGTTTTATAATGGCATGTGGTCAGATTTCTTTACTTTTTTTTCTTGTGGCCAGTTCTATTAATGTAAGTACCTCTTACACACAGAAATAACCGCCTGTGGAGAAGACTCTACCACATTTCCACATGGCAGAGACAGCTAGCTTAAGGAGGCAGACAGCCATGGAAGTGTCCCAGATTGACTTGACTGTGCTGTAAAGCAGGAGGCCAGCCCTGACCACTTCCTCCACATATGGCAGGGATTCATCTCTGTGGTGCTCCCGAATAAAGAGCAGAAACGTAGTATAACATTATCACCATATGACAGTACAATTCACCAGCTGAGAGGAGCAGAATGAAGGGCTGGCAGGCAACCAAAGGCCCTCTTTCAGTGGCTTTATACTGCCCTCTTCTGTTGCTTATTAGTTAATACACTACAGGAAAAATATTCCTGTACCACTTTTACCTTATCTTTTCTCCTTATTTCATCTTTATTTAGCAGGTAAAGGTCCTTTTGAGATTAAAGTCTCATTTTCAAAAGAGTTCAGGCCAAAAAGGTTTCATAGAACTAGATGCTCTTATCTAACTCAGTTAGACTGTTAAAGCAGCCTTGAAGGAATGGATATCAAAGATGTTTCTTAGTATTTTTGTTGCCCTAAAATTTGATATGGTTATGTGTTGTTGACAAAGGAGTCTCTCTTTCTGTCTCAGGGCCAGGCAGATCTGCTGAAGCACGCAAAGAGTGAGGCACTGGACACCCTGCGTCAGATCCACTGTGCAGCTCAGTCCTGTGGTCTCAGTAAGAACGGAGCAACTTCCCCGCAGCTCCAGCACCATCCTCACCACCAGCCACAGCAGGTCCAGATACAGCAACAGTCTCAGGCCAAGGCCCACCTACAGCCCACATCACTGCACCACTCCCAAACTCAGCCCCAATCCCAGACCACATCTCAGGCTTATCTCCATCCCATTCCCCAGCAACATCCCCAGCTACCAGCTCTCCCTCTGGTTCAAACTTTCTCTAAGCCACCGGCCTATCACCAACCCCCACCCCTATCACAGCTCCAGTTTCAGTTCCAGAGCCAGCAGCAGAGGGCAGCAGGACCTCTGGATGCCATTCCTGAGAAAGAGGTGGTCAGTGACGATCCTGCGAGATCCTGCTGACCCGCAGCCTGTGCCCACAGAGAATCCCACCCAACGAGAGACAGAGAAAGTGAGATAGAGAAGCAGAAGGATGAAAAAGAAAGGCAGGAGGCCAGTAACAAAAGGGAGATGGAGGAAGTGACTGAGAAAGTTAAAGAGATGATGATGGTGAGAAAGGGTCGTCGTGTTAGAAGCGAGACACAAGTCTGAGAGTCTGAGTTGGCCAGAGTGCTGAAGGAGAAAAGAAAGAGAGACCTGACACTTCAATCACACATTTCTAAACAGGATGGAAAACTGGAAAGACAGTGTTTGCTTTTCTGTGTTGTTGATTTGGAAGATCCTCTTCCATCTGAGCCAGGAAGTTTAGGTCTCTTCTGTTGTCTCTCTTGTGAAAAGTCCAAAAGGGTAACAGATGGTAACAAACTTCTGATATGTGTTTCTACATAGGAACGTGTTCAGTAGTTGGATCAGTGACTTATATATCTCTGTCTCTCTCTGGGCAATGCTAGTTACATACCCCTCCACTATGTACTCTAGCTCTGTGGGTACAGGCTTTACCTCACATTGGCATTTTCTACGACACATTTGCCTTTTCATTTCCAGAGACTCCTTGGCATGTCTTTGAGCATTTATTTCTTCATGTTCACACTTTTTCTCCTTCATCTTAGACATAAAGCTAAGCGCAAACCCTTACTCCTTTCAAAGAGGAGGATGCCCATTTTTATTTTAAGTGCACAAAGTTAAGCAGCTCGATTAGGCTGAGCTCTGTAGGAGTCACAGATGACCATTTCAGCGCAAATCAGGGAGCTGTAGAGCTTAAATAGAAAAACTAAATGCAGCTGATGTGTTTAGTCACATGGACACTCTTCTTGCATCCCTTGCTGGTCTCAACCTCCATCAAGCCCCACACATCTCCAGTGTCATTCCTTTGGATTAAAACATTCCTGGACTATCCCCACAGGTCTCCTTGTCTCCTCCCTTGGGGCTGTGTGTGTAACGTTACGTGAGTTGGTGTTATGGTCCCCAGGGTGGAGCTAGCCCACGTCCATAGGTGGCGGGGTCACCAGCCACTCACAACTGGAATAGTTGACCCTGCTTGTTAGAGGTCAATGGTCAACAGGTACATGGTACTGCTGTCAATAAAAACACAAAATAAAGTGAATATAGATGTAAACTGTATTTAAAATGTACGAAAGAAACATATATTGCTATAATAATTCTTGCAGACACAGACATTAATAATTGATATTATGATAATTGTTGTTAGTTCTATTGATATTCTGTTTCTTTTTTAACATTACTTCCACATATACAGTCATTTGACACTTGTTGGTTCTGTGGTGCAGATCAGGACAACTGGTGCATGTGGGACTGGAACGAGGAATTACGGGTTAGCGCTCAACACAAGGGTCAAACAATAACCAGATATGTGTTTCACTGCAAAGTGAGTGTGGATTCTGTTTAGTGGCCCATTAAAACTGGCTTCATTGTTTATCCCGTCTCCTCTCGTTCATTTCTCTTTAATGACTTTCAAATGAGGATATGCCCGTTCATAATTTGACTTGAATTTCAGCAATAAGTGTTATGTTAATTCTCTTGATCAATTACCATTTAAAAAGAAGTAGGCTATTTATTTTGTCATGAATGAGTTTGTCTATTTAAAGCAATGCTTCCTGTTGTCCATAAGATGGCAACACATATGAAATAAGTGGTTATGAGGATGAAAGGATGAAAAGCAACAATCTGAAAGTCAGTCATTTCTTTCAAGTGATTTTTGTGATCCTGTTGTTGTTTTATGAGAGGCCGGTATTCGACGGTTTACAAAGCAGCTCATTTCGGAGCAGGGGTGTAGCTAAGAGTTACTGGTGTCACAGCCCGGCTCTTGGACTGTAACAAAACGGGAGACACTAAACTAAATAAAGTGATTCATTAATAAGAAAATAAGCAAAACCAATGAGTGGGAAGAATGTGTAAAGTCAGTAATGTAGGGAGTGGATGAGTGAAAATGTGCTGCATGGATGTTGTACTGTAAAAACAAAGACAAAAAACTAAACGAGCAAAAGAAGCCGTGAGATAAGGAAGTCCAACCAAGACTGACTGCTCTGGCTTATACAGTATGTGGCATGGGGCACACCGGGCCCATTACTCTGCCAATCAGGTCTGCAGCCCTGAAGAAGAGAATAGAATAGAATAGTCTTTATTGTCATTGCACTGTGAAGGTACAACGAAATTTAGGGTGCTCCCACGGAGCCACCTTTGCACGATAAAAATAATAAAAGAAAGAAAGAACAAAAAAGACAAAAACAGGTTAAAACAAACTATGTTCTCATAAAAATAGAGACACAATAATATATACAACCAGGATATATAAATATAAAATATGTATATATGTTTACTTGTATTGTATATTTCTATATACACACACAAAATCTAATAAAAAGGCAAAGTCTTAAAGTGTCTATAGTTACTACAAGAGTGCAAAATAGGGGGGAAGTGGGCTGATTGTCTGCTGTTTCGGGCGTTATTGGGTGAATTGGAGGCTTATGTGTGTGAGTGTCCATGGGCACGATCAAACAGGGGGTAGGCAGGGTGTGAGTGGTCTCTTGTGATGGCCTTAGTTCTCCTGAGGCAACAGGATATGGAGATGTGTTCCAGGCTGGGCAGAGGGCAGCCAATGATCTTTTGGGCAGTGTTTATAACCCTCTGTACCGCCTTCCTGTCCTCAGCTGTGGAGCCTGTGTACCACACACTTACACAGTGCGTTAGTACGCTCACCACAGAGGAGTGATAGAAAGCCAGCAGCAGCTTCGTTTCCAGATTGTTCTTCCTGAGGACACGCAGAAAGTGTAGCCGCTGCTGAACCTTCTTGACCAGGGCCCTGATGTTATGGGTCCAGGAGTAGTCAGCAGAGATGTAAGTGCCCAGAAACCTGAAGGTGGTGACCATTTCCACCCCATCTCCATTTATGAGGAGAGGGGTGTAGTCCTGTCTGTGCTTCCTGAAATCCAAAATTAGTTCTTTTCGAGCACCAGCGCGACAGATCCTTCTGCCCTGTACGCTGTCTCGTCCCCTTCGTGGATACATCCAACTACTGTGGTGTCATCCGCATATTTTATAATGTGGTTTGTTGGGTGGGTTGGAGAACAGTCATAGGTGTACAGGACGTACAGCAGAGGACTCAGAACGCAGCCTTGGGGGGAACCAGTACTGAGTATGAGTGTGGAGGAGTGGTGGGGGCCTAGTCTCACAGATTGTGGGCGGCTCGACAGAAAGTTTTTAATCCAGATACAGGTGGGGAGAGGGATCTGTAGCTGTGTCAGTTTACTGTAAAGAATGTCGGAAATGATTGTATTAAACGCTGAGCTGTAGTTCACGAAGAGCATCCTCACATAGCTCTTCTTGTTTTCCAGATGGCTAAGCGCTGTGTGGAGTGTGAGGCCGATGGCATCCTCCGTGGACCGGTTTGCCCTGTAGGCAAACTGGTGGGGGTCGAATGAGGGAGGGAGACTGTCTCTGATGTGCTGGGAGACTGATCGCTCCAGGCACTTCATAATTACAGACGTCAGAGCGATGGGTCTGTAATCGTTCAGGCTGTCTATGGCAGTTTTTTTGGGAATGGGGATGATGGTAGAGGCCTTCAGACATGTGGGGACGGTAGCATGTATCAGGGAGAGATTGAAGAGTTTAGTGAGGATCCCCGTCAGCTGGTCTGCACATGCTTTAACCACCACCCACGGGATGCCGTCGGGACCAGCAGCTTTCCTGGGGTTCACTGCTCTCAGGTTCTTCCTCACCTCATGCTCCTGAATAGAAAGAGGTGCAGTGCTAGAGCCAGGGGGAGACAGTGACTGCAGGTGTGTGGTGGTGATCTCAAATCGGGCAAAGAAGCTGTTTAGCTCCTCTGCCAGGGTGCTGCTGCTGGAAGATGTGAGAGGGGAGCGGCCTTTGTAGTTGGTTAGGGCCTGAATACCCTTCCACATCTGTCGCGGGTTGTTGTCGATCAGATGTCCCTCTACTTTCCTCTTATAGGAGTCCTTGGCCTGTTTAATGCCCCTCCTCAGGTCAGCTCTGGCGGTGCAGTAAAGAACTCTGTCTCCCGTCCTAAAGGCAGAGTTACGAGCTCTGATCAGTGTCTGGACTTCACTTGTCATCCAGGGCTTCCTGTTTGGGAAGATCCGAATGCGTCTCTCCGCTGTGACGTTTTCGATACAGCACTTGATGTAGAAGAGGACAGACTCAGTGTGCGTGTCCAAGTCCTGATCTTCGAAAGTACTCCACTCTTTTCAGGCAAAGCAGTCTTGCAGCTGGGTGAGAGCGTTTTCAGGCCAGGCTGTGATGGTCTGTGTGGCTGGTTTAATTGCCTCCTGAGGGGGGTGTAGGCTGGGAAGAGGAACAGGGTGAGGTGATCTGATTGTCCGAGATGAGGGAGGGGGGATTCTCTATAGGCATGTTTTATGTTGGAGTAAACATGATCTAATGTGTGCTCTCCCCTAGTGGCACACTTAACGTGCTGATGGAATTTGGGGAGAACAGTCTTAAGGAGTGCTTTATTAAAGTCCCCCGCGATGATGTGAGCGCCATCCGGATAAGCCCTCTGTAGTTTAGTTACCATGGGCTGAAGCTGGCCGAGTGCCGTGCTAACGTTAGCTTTGGGATGGATGTAGACAGCAGTCATAGTGACTACTGTTAGCTCCCGTGGCAGGTAGAAGAGTCGGCACTGGACAGACATGGCCTCTAGGTCCGGTGAGCAGTAGGTGTCAATTACTCTACTGTCTGAGCACCAATCTGAAGACAGAAAGAACACCAACAGCAGTATGAACTGTGCAGAGGGGCCGTCACACTGGCTTCCCAAAAGAGTAATACGAGGGCAGCGTGAATGCTTATACTGCCTAGTTGAATGTTTTGCGTTATGTACTTTTGCAAACATGCTGCTCTTAAAGAATTGCCCCTAGTGGGTTTAATAAAGTTGTTGAATTGAAAAAAAACAAACATAATTGAAGTCTTGGGGACCTTTTCAGCCCACAAGTGAACACTGTGTTAGGAACAAGATAATACACAAAACTGTTTTTGATGTGTTAGTATGGCAGCTTTTGTACCAGAGAATAAAGCCCATAGAAGCTCATTAGCATGACTTTTGAATGAGCTTGTCATTAGAACTGAGAAAGGGCATCTGGGCTTTTTCTATATTTATATTTTAGAACTCACTACTCATTATAATGGTATGTCTTCATAAAACTTTGGCATGCAGCCACAAAGAAATACCTGTAGTTCATCAGAGGTCCAGAGAAGTGTCTTGGAGATGATCTGCAACAGGAGACTAATTAATGTCAGCGAGCTTGACATCACTTCAAACAAGAGAATTTAGTTTTTGTGTCATGTTTGTGGTTGGCCTGAATGACGTCCATCCGTGTGGACCTCTCTGAACAATATAAAAGACACTCGTTTCTCCCATGGGGAGAAAGAAGATCAGATTACTCCCCTTCAGACAAGCCAGAAGATGACGTGGCTCTCGACTAATTTCCAGAAAGCTGCTGGGATGGACACGTCTAATAGGGTAAGACAGCTTGAGTTAGATTTTTTATTTATTAGTATTTCATTGAAGTCAGCTGGGATTGGCTCCAGCCCCCTGCAACCCTGTACGCAGGAGAAGCAGTTGACGATGGATGGATGGATGGATGGATGGATGGATGAGTATTTCATTGAACATTGCAAATTCATGGTTTTAAAACTTGCATAAGGGATGTTACTCATTTATGAGTTTGCAGCCAGGTCTTTCTATGTTTATAAATCTTTCTGAAGATGTATTTTCAGAGGCAGCTGACTGAAAGTGTTTTGATAAATTTGTTGTTAGTTTTGATAAAATGATCAAGTTTATGTTAGTTTTTTCATTTGTTCTGAACATTTCCAATTGAGCTTTTTACAAGTGACACTGTTTCACCATGTCACCGCAAGTTCACATGGAGAAGCAATGGTACTTGGGTTGCATTCACGGGGAACTGTAGGACACCCTTTCTTACAAATTTCTTTTGGACAGACAGTTTTCTCTGTTCAGGGGATTAATATGGATCATTACTGGGACATCTGAAGTAGTTGAAACTCTCTCAGTGGTAATCATGCATATAGTCATGAGTAATCAACGTCTTTACATAGTAATTTTACCTGCAAATTAGCTTAGGCTGTATGTCCCTCTCTGTTCCTATGTATCTGTTTCTATGAATAAACACAAATAATAATTTAGGTTAATTACTTATACATGACTGGGGTTGCACATTTTCAGTTATAAGAACTTTTAAAAAATAAAATAGATTCTGTTAGACTGGTGTGATGTGGAGCAGTGGATAAGACGCCTGCCTTTGGTGTGAGAGACCTGGGTTCAATTCCCCACTGTGAGACATCCACCAGTGTGTCCCTGAGCAAGACACTTAACCCCTAGTTGCTCCAGTGGCGTGTGACCTCTGACATGTATAGCAATTGTAAGTCGCTTAGGATAAAAAGCGTCAGCTAAAATGAATAAATGTAACGTTGTTTATGTAATATCACTTTGACTATAGATTAAGGTTTTAGCATGTATGTGGAATAAATTTCTATTAGTTTATTGCAGATTCAGTGATTCATGTCAATAATGCATGGATAAATAAATATGCACAGAACCATTATCCCAACTGTCGATTATGGTAATACTCAATGTATCCATGACTAGAGGTTATGGTTTTATTATGAATATTTAGAATAAATGTCAGGTGTTTGTCTAACCATCCATGATTAAGTCCTTTGAGTCAATCAGCATTAAACATACACTTTCAAGATCTAATCAGCAAAATGTTAAGCATGGTGTATGCACATAAAACATACATGCTTAACAATATTTAGATTTTGTTAAGTGGAGTTTTGTAACATTTTACAGATCGTATTTTTGTATCAGTTCATTTTAGTGTAAAGTAACCTTTTTTGCCCAGCAGAAAATCCTGGTGCTGGTTTTGATGTTGCTGCTGTCTCAACTGGCCTGTGATGCTCACAGTGTGTCTGAGTGCTGCAGAGAACCGTCTCGCTCCTGTCGCCTCTATGTGTTGCTGTGTCGCTCTGGCAGCAACACCTCAGGGAGAACGCTTACAGGAGATGCTGCCGCTGGCATCCTCACTCTGGGTAAACGGAAAGAAGATGAGGAACGCTTGCAGAGCCGACTCCACCAGCTCCTCCAAGGCTCCAGGAACCAAGCAGCAGGCATCCTGACTATGGGGAAGAGGACTGAAGAAAGGTCTGGGGAGCAGTACATGGACTGGATGGCTCAGTCAAGAACTACCATCACAACGCCCCTGCCTGATTTAAGCTAAATACCTCTTGGTATAAGTATACTGAGACTGTAGGTACAAAAAAAAATCTCACTTATTTGGTGAGTGTTATTTCAACAAATGTATATTTTACTGCTTATGTAGAAACATTTTTGTGATTTTCTTTGAACTGTGACCGCATGAGATAACTCTAGAACAATGTGTAATTGTGTACATATGGACAAAATCTTGTAGTGTAATAAAATATGTAAAGCTGACAACATGTCATTAAGTATTCTTGGTGGGTTTTCTAGGTTATATATTTCTTAAATCTATTATTAAGAAAGTGCTCAAAATACATCAGCTACCTGACATCACAACATTTGACAAAAATCAAGTGCATTGATGATTGTATCACGGCTCAAGCTTATAATGCAGTCCCTAGAAAACCCAAATCATGTTAATAACTATAATTATATCCTGTATTCAGAACTGTTCAAAAGTGTGGAAAAAACAAAGTCAGTGAACAGAAGAAAAATATAAATCAAATCAATATTTGGTGTGACCACCCTTTTCCTTCAAAACAGCATAAATTCTTCTAGGTTCACTTGCACAAAGTCGGGGATTTCGTAGGCAAATCGTCAGGTGTATGATAAAACAATTATACCAAACAGGTGCTGTTGATCACCAATTCAATATTTAGGTTGAAACACACTCATTAACTTAAACAGAAAAACCTGTGTAGGAGCAATACAACTGGATCAGGCACAGACCAACTCGGCTAACAAGGTGAGGTTGCTAAGACAGTTTAAAAGTCATACACCATGGCAAGACACAGCAACAAGAAACAAGGTAGTTATACAGCATAAACAAGGTCACTTCAAGGCAGACAGGGGTTTCTAGATGTATTTTTCCACGATTTTTTGAAGAAACTTGTTGCAGCAGATGAAAGACACATCATGCTTACTTCCCTTTGCAATCGGAAAATGTCCAACAGTGCTACCAGCTTATAATTGGCAGAAAACAGTGGGACCTTGGTTCACCCATCTACTGTCCACAGAAGTCTGGTCAGAAGTGGCTGTCATGGAAGACTTGCGGCCAAAAAGCCATACCTCAGATATGGAAACAAGGCCAATCAACTCAACTATGCACAGAAACACAGGAACTTGGGTGCAGAAAAATGGCAGCAGGTGATAATTCAAAATCTGAAATATTTGGCTGTGGCAGAAGGCAGATTGTTTGCCGAAGGGCTGGAGAGTGTTACAAGAATGAGTGTCTGCAGGCAACAGTGAAGCATGGTGGAGGTTGCTTGCAAGTTTGGGGAGTTATGCTGAGAAGTACATGCAGATACCTATTTATCATGCAATACTATCATGGAGTCACCCAATTGGCCCCAAATTATTCTGCAGCATGACAACAACCCCAAACACACAGTTAAAGTAATTAAGAACCATCTTCAGCAAAAAGAACTGATGGGATGGTCCCCACAGAGGCCTGTTGTCAACATCATCGAGTCTGTCTGGGTTTACATGAAAAGAGAGAAGCAACTGAGGCTGTCTAAATCCACAGAAGGACTGTGGGTAGTTCCCCAAGATGTTTGGGCCAACCTACCTGTAGAGTTCCTTCTAAAGCTTTGTGCAAGAGTACCTACTGTACAAGAATTTATGCTGTTTTTAAAGACACCAAATGTTGATTTGATTTTTCTTCTGTTCCATTACTTAATTGATAAGAAAGCATTCTTATTTCATAGCATTTTTCCTCACAATCTTTCCATCTAACAAAAAGGCTGTGATTGAAACTACTCCAAGAAGTATGTAGCCAATCCGGAAGTCAAGAATTACTGAACAAAAATGTACATCCAAAATAATGCCTTTTGTGTGCACCTTGGATCATAATGGTGCCTTTGACCTTATACAGGACAACTATCAAGTCTCTGTTTCGAGGCTTTATTTTCTACTTCAATTCACTTCATCAATTAGTAGCTAGTAGAAGCTTAATGTCAGTTAAGAAAAAGTAAACAGAGTAGAAACTGTGGATCTCTGTAATTAGTAGGAATTAAATATTATCCATCTAAAAAGCATGCCATTTGTTCACTTCACAAAATTGAGAAACAGCATTGTACTGGAAACTGTATGGCAACACCCCATCCCAATAATTTTGTACAGTTAGTTATACTGAATACACTGAACAGCCTAGCTTCTCAGTTCATTCATTATATAAGACCATCACAGTTTGGGAATAAAGAGGACCACAAGATGGTGCTGATATGACAGATAAGTGATAAGTGCAGATCCAATAGGACAAAAAAATATATATACAGTTGTTCTAGTCACTTCTGTTTGTCCTGATCTACCGTATGTGTGGTATTCTGTAGCTCAAATATATTAGCATAATTGTGTGTATGTATTTATACTTGGTAACCATATTTTATAATATTTTTTTATAGCCCCACATGGATTACCTTGGAGGTTCAAAACCTTGCACGTTTTAAAGCTGTGGTAGGCAATTTAGTTAAGAAGCATTTTATGTTGTTGAAATTCTCTTTACAGCAATCTGTAAATAAAATGCTCTGACACAAAATGAAAAAAAAACGTATCTGTGGCTGTCGCAGGACTGTAATAAGTGCAGCAATCATTTAATTTAGACCAATGAATGCTTGCCTATCTGCATGTCTATCTGCCCGCCTTCTTGAACTTTGCCTGTGTATTCACTGTGCATGAAAATGTGTTTTGGGGGAGGGCTGAAGGAATGCGGTTGGATTTTTTCATCCATTTAAAAAAAGAAATAAACACAATTTAAAGTTCCTCTCAGAAGTAAAAAATTCAAATCTGCTTTTTAAATTTGAAAATGTTGGATGTAATCAGATTCAGAGAACCATTTGCATATATACTGAGAGACAAAGCCATACCCCTCCTTGAGTCTCTTTATGTAACACTGGCCTCTGCTTGTACGTAGTGTGCTTTTGCTTAGAGGATGCTTTATGAGACGAATGATACTTGTGTTTTCTGTACACAATGTAAGATAAATGGACACAATAATTTTACTTTTTTTCATCAGCATTCCAATATCTACAGATTCTTGTAGGAGTGTCATAGAAAATTATTGAGAAGCTGTGTATTTATGCAGATGTTGAAATGTTCTAGAAGAGAGTTGCTCAATTTGCAGAGGGAGATGATCTTATAGTTTGCCTAATTACTTCACTGGGACTCTTTACCTAACATTAATCTATGCTAACACAGATAGGCTACATTATACACAAATTTACACGTTTGTTTGTTACCTTTGGGGACATTTTATTGATTTGCCTTTCCTGGAGCTTCACCTAATAAAAACAGAAACCATTTTACCTCACACAATGCTGATTGTAATTGCAGTAAATACAAATTAAGGGGGACCAGATTATTTTAGACAGCTGTCTGACAGGGTACTCACTTCTGTTGCAGAGTAACCAATAAGCACAAAATGTGGGACAGATTCAAGAAGGACTGCTGCTCAGCAACATGTTACAGCATACACCTTGCCTCAAGCTGAATCTGTAATTTTACCATTGCCATTAGATTGCTGCTTATCTTGGCGTTAAAGGTGCTTTAAATCTGACAAGATGACTCTTTTGTGGATCAATATGTAACCTTTTCAAACAGACAAAACTAAAATACCTTTGATATGAAAACTAACATTGATTTTAATTAGCTGTGCTGACCACACGTTTGCTCTACAAAGAAGCGGTGTGTGTTATCATTTAGAAATACCGTGAGTGGGTTAGCTTATGTGCATGCTTATACTGTGTTACAGCAACTATGAATGTGGGTGTTTGTTTATGTACAGTATAGGTAACCAAGTAAATGTGATATACATATTGTGATATTGATAGATTCTTCTTCAAGCAGCTGAACAACATCAAGTTTAACAGTAGATGTATAATTGAGCCAGACAGCGAATCATCGTCTAGTGCAGCTCTTTATTCAACCAGACCGCTGAACACTATGTCCATAGAAGAGCAGAAGTAGAGTCAAATCTTTATACAGATACAAAAGCAGTCTTGTCCCCTATGTTGTAGAATATCCCCAGCAACCAACACATGGTGGGTGTGTGTGTGTGTGTGTGTGTGTGTGTGTGTGTGTGTGTGTGTGTGTGTGTGTGTGTGTGTGTTATATTATGCATATTAATTGTGCATATTAATTCTATATGATCAACAATTTCAAGCGAGCAGCCTGAGCAACAGAATAGGATCTTGTACCTCCCAATAAAGAGTTTCAGATGGAGAGGTAGAGAGAGAGAAAAAGAGAGGAGAGAGCAGACAGAGAAGAAAGGGATTTCTGATCACTTCTCTGGGAGTGGCAAGTAAGATGATGTAGGTTTTATATGAGAAAGAGAGAGAAGGTGAAGGAGATACAAATAAATCCACAGTGTGTGGAAAGGGGGAAGGTTCAGGCTTTTGTATCAGAGATAGAGGGAGGGAGAGAGAAAGGCAGGGCACTCAGAGATGGCAGGAACCATGGTGAGCGGAGTTAGACTGAGTGAAGAGAAGCGGAGGCTTTGCTGTGATACTGGAGCAGTGCTGAGAGCAGAAGGATGCACAACTAAGCCTGACAGCTATTGACTCAATACTGAGAGCGAAATGAACACCTCCAGGCTCTCTTCCGAAGAAGAAATGTATGGTGCAAGTTAGTTGTTTCCTTTCAACAGCATAGAAAAGAAAATACCATTAGAACACTGTGGAAGAGTTACAAGCGAGCACGCGGAGAGGCACCGTGGTTCTCGTTCAGGTCCTCTTTGGGAAATAGTGACGAACTACTGAAAACTGTTTTATGAGAGTCTGCAGCCTTATCTCTAGTAAAAGATGCCTGTGATGAAGGGCCTCCTTGCTCCACAAAACACCTTCTTGGACACCATTGCAAACCACTTTGACGGCACTCGTAAGTATAGCTTGGAGTAATAATTTCCATAATACAGTTGTCCCGGCAAAACTTAATATGAAAACTTCCTATGAGTGCCTTTTTGTTAGATTGCATATGCCAATTCTGAGCTTGAAGTTTAAGTGTAATTTTTTGGACAGACAAAAAAAACGTGTACATCCTTGCCTGTGCTAGTTCTTTTGGCATACTGTATTACTACAATACGGTAGTCAATGTGATTTAAACTTTTTCTCCAGAGATACACATTGTGAAATCAAAATTGTGATGCCTGCAAATAGATTCCTCTCAGGTTTGAATCTGCAACTCTACCAGCTAAGCCTAGCTTTTAGGATTTTGGCCTTTGGCATTTTTGTAACCCAGTTTAGGATTGTGACTGGCACAGAAAAACACTGCTGTCAACACGTGGCCAACAGTCGTGAGATCCAATTATAAGAATGCAAGTTGTGACAGTTAACCAGAACTAGACGGGCAGGGCAGTTGGGGATGATACATTAGAACTGAAGAGCCACCTGTTTAACCACAACGCTGCTTAGAATGTTTCACTGTTGAGATTGATGCATTTATCAGTCAAGCTCTTTCTTTAAAGCAAACAAATGTTAAAGTATTTCATTCAAAAGTAATGTTAACAACTGTAGAGCTTATGTTTGTCATCTTTCCAAGGAAATAATACTATATCCACACAATGGCTTTGGAACGTCTGTATGTTTTATTGCATTAAAAATAAAAATATGCAAGATTAGGCATCAAAGCGTGACATGACGGGACTTGTGTTGCTACCATTGAACATACACTCACATACCTTTCCTGCATGAACTATGCTGGTATGTGTTATTGCGTATAAAAATTGAGCCCAACAGTTAGACAGTGGTTGTTTTTTTTCATGCTTCAACAGTAATGTTCATTTATGATGACCCTTGTTTTGTGTATGCTTTATGCTTTGTTCCTACCTTACTGGTCCAAATCGATAGTGTGCACCATGCCTCAGAATTAGCACAGAGTATAAAATCATCAACAGCCACTGGATAGCTCTTTCAGAACCTGGTGAAATGTGTGAAGGAGTGTGAATGGGTCAGACTGTCCATGTCCTTTACAACTTAATAAATTCAGTGTGATGACACTATCTCTGTCTGTGTCAACACACACACACAAAACTTCCATGACCCTGCTTTCTGTATGAGACACACACATAGATGTGCACATTTTCTCAATTTTGCCATAATACCTCTGTATCAGATGTGCAAGTGGGCGGATTGACCAAGTAGCTGAGTGGGAGGCGAAGGGGCCAACTAACAAGAGATGACTTCAGCGCAGAGCACTATTCAATCTAAGAACTGTCTCGAATCTTTCTTGGCTGTACTGAAAGCCTTTCTGTGTGATGACATCTCTCTGAAGACAAAGGAATAACTGCAGAGCTAAAAGTCTATTTCTCAACTCAATATCTCTCAGCAGAAGAAATAATACAAATATCGACAGTGTGAAGGTGACTTGAGGCTGGACTCAGGGGAATGGATATGCTTCTCCCATGTCACTGAAATGTGAGCAGGGAAATTAATTAAAATACATCATGCAGAGTCAAAGATGATCAGCGGGCTTTGAAGGCAGAAAAAACAACATTATTGATTTAATCAATTGCCACCTCCAAATATTAATGTCAGCTAAAGACAAAATTACATTGATAGTTTAGAATAACATTTATTACATCTAATATAACATTTTTCTGTGTGGATTACAGGGTCAAGAGTAGATCTAGATTTGAAATTGACAATTGAGTGAAGACTAAAGTACCAGCCATAGAAAGCCGTGGCTTATTTGTATCCCTCCTTTTTGCAGTCTCTACTGCTAATTGCCTTGGTAGGTGTTGTATTTTCTTCCTCATCAAGTCCTGTCATGGATAATTAGTGATTAGAAGTGTGATGTTTGAGTGACTGCAATTTACTGTAACTGAAAAGAATCAAATGCATTAGGAGAATGCCCAGCAGAGTTGGAGATGTAACAATGACAAAAGTGAATCACTGACTAAGATATTAAAATGATTTTATTATGTAATGATTCACAACATGCACTGATTACTGCCTGATTCCATCTAAGCTAGACACAAGCATTTACTGACAGGAAATCACTGTAAGTTTCATGGATAATTCATTTGCCAGTCAGGCTTTGATGGCTGTCAGTGTGAACCATATTGTTCTCTGAAGGCTGAGGGAGAGGACAGATATGGAGGAAAGTGAAAGAGTTCGATTTTAGAGACAGGACCTGACAACTGGTGGGAAGGGATCTGATCAAGATATACCTTTGTCCATGAAGCTATACCTTCAGGAACAAAGGCTTGATCAGATCCCTTACCAAGATAAACCTTTGTTCATGAAGAGGTGACTGATTTGCATCAATATTGATAAAACTGATGAATTACAGGCTGCGTTGCCATATGTTTTTTTTCCTACACAAATCGCTATGGCAACATGAGCATGGAAAGATCTTAATTTAGTTTCTTGTGAGATTAACTGCACACTTAATCAGGTACAAAATATCCACACATCACTCATTACATATGTTTTGCTCTGGAACAAACACGTAACACCCATTGATGCTGCCTGCTTAAAAGTTGTTTTTTGGTTTAAAAATCATAACATGTATAAGGTCAATAGCTGTGTAACTGCATGCATCTGAATACATTTTGGTATAATGCGTCTGTGTTTACTTTAATAGCCTTAGGGAGAAAACAAGGCTTCGCTATTATTAATCAAATCATTAATCGAAAATGTGGTTCAGTGTTGCCTTTGCAGCTACATCATCATTATACTGTTTTGAAGCAAACAAAGATGTTTGTTTGAAATTTTATCCCTTTGCATTTAGATAACAACTAGATGAATAAATAAAAGACACCATTCAGTGGACTCTAAATCTGTCTAAATATTGAATGGATATTATCGGTTATGTGGAGAGGAGTGAAAGCAGCATTAGTCTGTTGCTTCTCTTAATAATCTTGACGGCATGACCCTGTATTTTCTACTCATGATTTTGGAGCTTATAAGGGGTGGATTAAATTAATTAGGCTACTTTATTTCCCTGCTCTAAATTATTTTATTTAGCAGATGATATAAGTTTACTGTTTTATTTATTTATTTATTTTATTTTAACTTTTTATGTTGTTTTATTTTTAACACACACACACACATATTTTATTTTATTTATTTGATGAACCATATGATTTTAATTCACAACATTTTATGTGTATTATTTATTATTATTATTTATTTTTTTAACACACACTTAATGTTTTATTGACTTTATTTAATGAAATGTATGAAATGAATTGTTCTTTTGTAATTTATTTGAAGCTTTGGCAACATTGTTGTTTTACATTCATGCCAATAAAGCTGAACTGAATTGAATTAAATTGACAGATCTTGTAGCACATTGACTATGATGTCATGCTTTAACTGCTGATTTCTAAGGTCAATTCTTTCTATCCACATGGCTCCTGATACAGCCCTCTCAACAGATTAATGTGAAGAAATGTTTTGGTATAAGTATTCCGTAGTCTACAAAAGAGACATAGGCTAAAGCATCTTGCAGATTGAATTTAGTGCTTTGTCTAATTGCAGTTTTGTCTGCTTCACCACCCACACTTCCTGCCCTAAAATGACTCTTCAGTGTTCCAGCAGTTTGCAACATTTTCTTTTTCAAACAAGACTTTAATTTTCAAGGATCCATCGGGATAGATTTCACAAGGATCATCTCCACCATTATTTCTCATGCATAAAAGCATCCTTTAATATGACAGATGAGGTATTCTCTCTCGTCCCATAGGAGCATGTAGCCTGCTGTTATGTAATAACTGCATATTAAAGTTTTAGTAAATTATGCTTCTAAGCTGTGTTAGAACGTTTCCTGAGTTCATGTGATTTTTTTATCGTGGGTATTTAAATACAAAGAAATGTCCATTTAGCAGCAACAAGCAACATCATTTAAACTAATTAAACAAAAAAAATTAAGAAATTAAAATAAACACAAACACAAAAAATGTAGGCCTACTTGTAGATGGCTAGCTTATCACAAAGACTGGGAAAAGAGAAACAGCTACTATAGACTGTCTCTGTCTAAAGGAAACAAAATCCACCAGTCAGCTCACAAAACGTGTTCCTTCATTGTTTAATCTAATCTGTACAAAGACTGTAAATACTTAATGATCTAAATGGACAAAATGATATAAACACCTGCCAGTATAAGGCAATGTGATTCTTTAATTCTGTACTGTTGTAATAGACAGTAGTTTTAGCTAGGTGTACCTAATAATAAACTGGCCACTGAGTGTAAGTAGTATAAGAAGTATAAAGAAAAACTCTAATTTAGTTTCAGGCACAGTTTTGCCTTAACAAGGCCTAAATGAATTTCTTCCATAGGGTGACTGTGCTCACCCTTAGAGACTGGGTAAGGAGCTCAGCCATCCGGAGGGAGTACGAAGTAGAGCCCGTGCTCCTTCACATTTGAAGGAGCCAGGTGGTTTGGGCATCCAGGAGGAGCTGGAAAACGTTGCTGAGGAAAATGACATCTGGACCACCTTGCTTAGACTGCTGCCACCACCTTTAATGCAAAATAAAAAATAAATAAAATCTATGTGTGTGTTTGCGTGTGTCTAGCTTTGGCAGGATAGAAACAAGCTCCACATGCCAATTAAGGGCCAAATCCTAACTGAGGCACTGGTACCCCATGGTGCCAGCTGGGGGCCTGCACATATCCTTAGACTTCACACCACCAGCTTAATTCAAAGCCCTCTCTGATGTACACTAGTCTATTTCAGGGTTCTGAGCTGAAGGTAGATAGAATGACTCGGGTAAAGAAAAATGGTTGTTTTCTGTTGGTGCATAAACAAGTTAATTCTGGAGACAAGACACAACCGAAAGAGCCTAGTCACCATGTCTGAATGTGATGCTTTCAAAGCTGCTGCTTTCTCTGGCTGCTTCACAGCTATGCAGTTAGATAAACACAAAATATTGCCTGTTGTTCAATCACTCTTTTCTATTCCTTAAGGTCACACAGTAGCTTTACCTCTAACATCTGTCTTCTTTTATTTCACTTGCAGACAGTAACTTCCTACTGGGAAATGCTCAGGGTCGTTATGGCTACCCCATCGTGTACTGCTCTGATGGGTTTTGTGAGCTGACAGGCCATGTTCGGAATGAGGTGATGCAGAAAACTTGTACCTGCAGCTTCCTCATCGGAGCCGAGACCAATGAAAGTGTAATCCAGCAGGTAGACAAAGCTCTGGAGGGCCAGCAGGAGTACCAGGGAGAAGTCTGCTTCTATAGGAAAAATGGTGAGGATTGCAGTACATTGCATGATCATGTTGAGTTGGCCATGCTTTCCGAAACACACACCTTTTAAACAATTTGTATTTTTTTATATATCCAAAACCAAAAGTATTTTTATGCATGAGAATTGGCGGTGATGTATTGAATTTAAACCTTGACCTTTTCTATCACTGTGAGGATGGTTATTTTTAAGGGAAGCAACTCCAGAACACATAGAAGGGAGTGAGGTGAGGTGAAATGAGATGAGGAAGAGGTGAGGTGAGGAAAAAAATAAGACAAAAAAACATTGTGATTCCAGCGTTAATAGAAATCCAATCATCATTTTGGGGGAAAGAACTGTCTAGCTGCATTGTTGGATAATCTCAGTGCTATCATTTTTATCCTCAGGTAATCCATTTTGGTGCCTCCTGGATATTGTGCCAATTAAAAATGAGAAAGGTGAGGTGGTGCTGTTCCTCTTATCCTTCAAAGATGTCAGTGAATCATACGGGAAAACCCATCACCTCAGCCAAGGAGACGGTAAGGCCTGGCCACATGCATTTAGCGGTCAACAGTCTCACTTTAATTTATGCTCTTTCATCTTCAAATTGTCATGGTGCCGCATCCATTTCTACTGTTTAAATTTAAAACAAATACAGCATTTACATGTATTCAGTAAGTATTGGGATTTTGCTCAAAGGTATGTCAGAGGCTGCTCACCAGAGCAGGAAAAGCAATCGATCACACTTTTCCCAAGCTCGAGAGAGGGGGAGGACTATTCTGCACCAAATGACCAACCTGTTCACCAAGAGGGGCAAAAGGAAACTGACCAATGTGAGTGCAAACCGCTGACTTAAAGATCATCAAACACTATATACATACTATTTAAGTCTCAGTATTTCATCATTCATTATTACTGAGAGATATTCAGCTATTTTCCTTAAAATAAAAGCTTTTGCTTTCTTAATAGCTAAACTTATATGTAAGACATTTTAAAAAGCTTGCTCAAGTTATGGCATTCATCAGGTAATGTGAACCATAGTCAAGTGAGTTTATTAAGTTGAGTGTTGACACCAATCTTCAGTCTTTGTATCTAAATTGTGTCTTAATTAATGGCAGTTCTAAATTACCCTAACTGAGTCTAAATCTCACTTTAAAAAAAAATCTAATATAGTTACAGTTACCGTGAACAGAAATGATGTCTGTCAAATAAGTATTAGTGTAAATAGGCTGGTCTTCTCAAAAACCTATTTGACACTAAAGATCAGAAAATGCACCTTGCTTCTTATGTACGCCTCTTCAAACCACTGCTGTTCAATTAGCAGGCATATGGGCATAAATAGTTTATTCAAGTTTGATGATGATGATGATGATGATGATGATGAAGCTGGATGATCATGGGCAGGCTACCCTTTCATTGCTGAACTAATTACTGTATGCATGTACTGCTGCTTCCTTTGTTATTTCCATTTTTCATTTTATTTATCCAAAGAATTAAGTACACACATCAGGGGTCACGGTCACCATAAATAGAATCCAAGCGCTTTAGATTTGTAAGCAAATAGACTACATTTATAAACTCTCCAACTGTGTCCACTCACCACAGCACCAGGATGTCAGTGAGAGCGCTGCAGATTAAAATGTCATACCTTTCCTATTTTTCCTAACAAGTTCAAATTCTTCAGATGCTTTCATGATTTGTATTTGATTTACATGTACCCTGTCTGTCAGAGTGTGTTTCAGAAACCGTCTCTACCTGAGTACAAGGTGGCAGCTGTGAAGAAGTCACGCTTCATTCTGCTGCACTACAGCATCTCCAAGGCCTTGTGGGACTGGCTTATTCTACTGGCGACCTTCTACGTTGCTGTCGCTGTGCCTTATGACATATGCTTCGTCAGTCATGACGAGGGCAGTGACCATCACTCACTTGTCAGTAGCAGCACCATGGGCAGTGACATAGCAGTGGAGATTCTCTTCATTCTTGGTAAGATATATTTGTATTTGATTAAACAGTTTCTGTTGTCATTGTGTGTTAGCAGTTTTGTCATTTTGTACTTATTGACCTTGCAAAAACCATTAATTTTCAATGATAAAAAAAACCTACATTTGAACTACAACTGGTAAGAAACTTGACGTAACAAAAGTCCTTCTCCAGATAACAGGCAAGTGTATTGTTCTTTCAGTAACATTTCGTAGCTTGTACCACTATAATTTTAAAGCAACACACTAATTGCATGCTGCACACCAGCTGACCTTTATGCTGAAGCATCTTGAGCAACATTATGAAGAGACAACAATGTTGAGTTTAAATTAAGAACAAATATATTTTCTTCTTAATAATAATTACTTTTTAATTTATATGTTACGAATCATAATTAGATTTCTCTCACTTCGTCCCACTTTTCCTCCAAAGGAAGTGTGATAGCACATCTGTCATGAGGCTCTCTGACTTCCCCTCAACACTTTTTTCTTGTCACAGACAGTGCTATTTGTGCTCAAAATTAGCTCACCTGCTATCACATGCTGTTGCTCCGTCTTTCCTTTTTGTGAAATTAAATTTTAGTTTCAGTGAAGATAATTCTACTAAATGTTAAATGCTTGTCCTTTAAATTCACAAACACTCTCCATTCAGTCTTAATTGCAATAAACGAACGAAGAGACTGTCTTTTTAGTGTCAAGTTAAATGTACTGATAGGGATATTAACTGGGTCATATGTTGTTTGGAAATTCTGTAGATGTTATTTGTCCATTTCATCTGGCTATTTAATGTGTTTTCTAATCATGGATCTAAAGCTAGAGGGTGTTTTTTTTTAACGACTGGCTCTAAGTGCTGGGGACATTGTGCAATGCAGTAGACCTGTTGCTCTCACATCTCTCCACATCAGTTGCATGTGCATAGGTTTTTGTGTGTGCTCAGACCTGTGTGTGTGTGTGTGTGTGTGTGTGTGTGTGTGTGTGTGTGTGTGTGTGTGTGTGTGTAAAATTACCAACAGAGTAAAAAAATTCCCCAATGGGAAAAACGAAAGAAATTATTTATTTATCTTACCATAGTGTACTACAATATTTAAAATGACCATTTCTCATGCCCCCATTATTGATAGAATAGTTCTTAAAGTCTTGTTTTTTCAGTTATCACATCCTTAATGGTTACTACAGCTATTATTTTAAGATCTGCAGGTGCATTACAATATAAACACATTTTCATTTTACTCTTTTCCCTAGGGAGCTTCAAATTAATCACCATGTTATCATTCTGGAGTATTTATTAAATTGTTTTTGTGTGTACCTAAGCTTTATTCTGAATAAACTGTCCGTCTTAAGACTAAATGTGTCATTTTCTTCTTTGTATGCATTATTTATGTTCTGTGATCAATTTCAGATATTATCCTGAATTTCCATACCACATATGTAAGTCAGTCGGGTCAGGTGGTGTACGACGCCCGATCCATCTACCTCCATTACTGCACCACTTGGTTCTTTGTGGATTTGATTGCAGCTTTGCCCTTTGACCTACTCTATGCTTTCAACATCACAGTGGTAAGATTGTTGTTTTACGTATCATGAAGTATATTATGCCCCCAGGTTTTATTCTTTCCTGTCTCTTTAAGAGCACTAACTTTAAGATTGGCCACTAAAGTTTTAGTTGTGCTATTCCCTCAGAGCAATATACTGCAGACGATCATCCCTCTACATTCAACCGCTTCACTGAGCATTTTTGTTTGTCTGCTCTCTTCAGTTTTATCCTCTGGATGAACACTACTACTTCTCATGGATTAATCGTACTTTGCCACAGGCTTCTTCGGACACATAAAGACATCTCTCTAACTGCAGCCTTGGTTTTGTTGAAATGACCTTCCTGCTAGTAACATTAAATTCAGTGCTTCTCAATAGAGTCTATTAAAAGACACTGAAACAAGGTTATAAGAGAAAGAAGGATGGGTCACAAGTTAAAGCAATACATCTATCCGGTAGAATAAGAGTGGAATTAGACTACATGTGCAGAAATATGTATATTAAAGAAGTGATACAAAATGATCCACCTTGTATGTTCTGCTCTCCCTCTTCTTGTCCAGACCTCGCTGGTGCACTTGTTGAAGACGGTTCGTCTGCTGCGCCTGCTGCGCCTGTTACAGAAACTGGATCGCTACTCCCAGTACAGCGCTGTGGTCCTGACCCTGCTTATGTCTGTATTTGCTCTGCTGGCTCACTGGATGGCTTGTGTCTGGTACGTCATCGGACGTAAGGAGATAGAAAGTGGTGACCCAATTACCTGGGACATAGGTGAGCACATTATGTGTGTGTGTGTGTGTGTGTGTGTGTGTGTGTGCGCGTGTGCGTGGGTGCGTGGGTGTTTGTGTTTGACACCATTGAATCAAGACTATAATGTTCTTCCTCACTCATTAAGCTTTGCTAAGACAATTTTAAAGTCTCTCTTGGCAACCCCAGGGGGCAAGTACTCCTCATCTCTAGTCATGCTTGAATGCCTGAATACCACAGAGTCATTACAACCTCTAGCTCTTCTCCTCTCAGTCCAGAGGAAGCGCAGGTCACAGAGTAATTCCATTATTAATGCATTATATCATTCGACATTATATCACCCATCACCCATTATATCACCCACCAAAGGAGAAAGGGTCATCCATTGAAGCAGACTCAAAGAAAAAATAAAAACACTGATTCTCGACAATTAGATTAGTCACCTAAGATACCCACAGTCTTTTAGAGTCACCTTCTGGTCTTGTCCACCAGGCTGGCTTCAAGAGTTGGGAAAGCGTCTGGAGACACCGTACATCAACAGTACAATGGGTGGTCCCTCCATGCCCAGTGCCTATATCGCCTCTCTCTACTTCACCCTCAGTAGCCTTACCAGTGTCGGTTTTGGCAACGTGTCAGCCAATACAGATGCCGAGAAAATCTTCTCCATTTGTATTATGCTCATGGGAGGTGAGTTCACTGGTGATCACAGAAAATCCCAAGAATTATGATAAATATTCAATGTTCAAAATGTAATATCACAATGTCACTCCCTCTCCCACCTCCAGCCCTGATGCACGCAGTGGTCTTCGGAAACGTAACAGCCATCATCCAGCGCATGTACTCACGACGCTCTCTCTACCACACCCGCATGAAGGATCTCAAGGACTTCATCCGTGTGCATCGGCTACCTCAACAGCTGAAGCAGAGGATGCTGGAGTATTTTCAGGCCACCTGGTCAGTCAACAATGGCATCAACGCCAATGAGGTTGGTGAAGAATCATAAATTAGTAGTCTTCTTCTCATTGTTCAGTTACAAAAGGTAACCATTTGCCTGTGATATCTTGTTTTATTTTATATTTATATTAACCCTAAAAAGAGTTTTTCTGTTTAAGTGAATCTTTTTTTTTAATAAGCAACTATACAGTATGTGAAATGTTGAATGTGTGGGCTGCATGAATAAAAAAAGACATTTTATTTGGGTGCTAGATTCCAGATTCAGAAATGTCATCTTTAATATGTGGGTCGCTTCTAATTCTCCTGAGTCTTATTCCATTTCCTTAAGTAGATGGCACTTAGAATATGTAGAACGACAGTAACAATGCCAGAACCGATCTTCGAGAAGTTCCCTGTAATTATAAGGGTAGGAGTTGAAATAGAGAGAATACTCATTAACACCCTCGCCACCAACATCTGATAATTAATTCACTGTAACAGACACAGCCACTAGTTTCTGAGAACATGCTGGCTTTCACACCTTGTGTCTGTTTTTACTGAGCGGCATGGCACATCATGTGAGACTATCAACCTTTAAAACCACAATGTGTGACTTGCTCCTGTATTCAGCAGTGAAGAAGTAGATAGATAGATAAATAGATAGATAGATACTGCCACACAACAGCGTTGGTGGTAATTGTTTTGTTACAGCATGTGAGCTTACTTCCAGCACAGGGAGAATAGAGAAGTAACAGACGCAGACACCATAAACCATTACAACAACACACACAGTGAGAATATTCAACGTGTTCAAATCATGGCTACATGGAGTGGCAGAACCTCAAGATAAAATTCCAAGTAGAAGTCTTTAATTAAAATGTTTAGTCTTTTAAGTATTTCAATGAGGTGGTATTATGGTTTTTGGAGTTATATATCTTTTTTGTGCATGTACTACATTTACAAGTAAAAAAGCCCAAAGTTCCCATCTCCCGCAGAAAACACTGGTCTGAACTGCCTGAAAACAGCTCGTTTGTAGACCAGCCTTTACTTCCCTTTCTTGTGATGTCACAAGTAAATACGTGTCATAATGCTCGCTGAGCGACTAGTCCAACACGCCCTCAAAAACATCAGTGGAAAAACACAGAGCTGCAGCACACAGCTCTCCTCTCCCTTCCAAACACTAGCTACCCTCCAGGCAGTCAATGGACATAAAGTTGTTACTGTGATGTAGAGACAGAGCTCAATTAAAACTTTATGGATGAAAGATACTTTTGTTACAGATTTATAACTCACCACTCTGAAACTCTTGCTCTAGTCTATGTTGCCAAGCTGGTCGGCAACATGCCTACAGCTGAATCGAAGCTGTTTACAGTCTTTTCGCTGACCTGCCTTTCTCTGCTTCTGATTGGCTATTACCGCCCTTTTGTTGACCTGCCCTTCTCTGCTTCTGATTGGCTAGTAGTCCTTAACTAGGAACTGCGCATGTGCAACTCCCAACAAAGATCATGTAGAGACAATGTATGTAATGACAATGATGTATCACTCCATTGCTAAAACGAAGCCTTCAACACAGGGTGAAAAGAGGAGCTGCAGCAATGTGCAGTATGACAAAAAATATGGTGTTTTTTGAAAATTAAACCATGTAAACCTGTTCTGGTACAACCCCTGAATAGGACTTTGAACCTGAAAATGAGCATAATACCACCTCTTTAAAGGAGGTTCCCTTTTGGAGCTTTGCCAAGTAGCTTTGTTTCTGGGCACCTGATGCATTCATGTATTCATTTTAGCTCTAGTTTGGCCCCTACTGCCCCCTGACTAGAATATTTGTGTCTTTAGCTTGGTAAGTACAAAGAGCCACTTCTCCTGGTCATGTGATTTAATCATGTCACATCAGTTGATGTGGGGGCTGAACATCCTAAACTATGAGCTGAAAGTGGCCAGAATCTGCATAAAGCTGCAGAGTTGGGTGTTCAGTCCTGCCCCTGTCTACAACAATGTCTTTCAGCCATGTTTTTTCAGTTTTCTGTCTCTAAACTGTTTGACAAAAAAGATGTCTTTCAATTTGAACTAATGCAGCTGCTAGTCTACAACTTGAGGCATCTTCTGAGATTTCAACTGAATTTCACTGGCTTAAACTATGTTGATAATGTATTAGGCTATAAGTACTGTCAAAACACTTCTAAAAGCATTATTGACAAGATCCAGTGACAGAGGACTCCAGCTGCTGCAGTTATCCTGCTAGCGTGCTGCTTTTGCTATGCAGCCAGTGTAGACAAGAAGTTAGTGTATTTAACTCAGCTACTGACCCTAGCCCATTTCATGGAGTCATTTGATTCAGCGTTAAAAATTTTAATTGAAGTGTGTGTAATAGTTTTTTGTCAAAGCATCTAGTCAATGGACAGTGTTGGGAAGCACATAACATGTATTCATGCTCATCAGTAAAAAGAGACAGTGACATCACTCAGAGAGGTGGGGTTTTCTCCTGAAGCACTGTAGCGGATGCATTTGACTATCAAAGACTTATTTTTTTCCTGTCCTCTTTCTTAGCTGCTGCATGACTTCCCGGACGAACTGCGAGCTGACATTGCCATGCATCTGAACAAAGACATCCTGCAGCTGCCTGTATTTGAGCGAGCCAGCAGAGGGTGTCTGCGCTCCCTCTCCTTGCACATCAAGACCTCCTTCTGTGCACCTGGAGAATACCTTATACGCCATGGAGATGCTCTACAAGCCAACTATTTTGTCTGCTCGGGTTCGCTGGAAGTTTTGAAAGATGGCATGGTCCTGGCCATCCTGGGTCAGTGCGCACCAGTTGTGAAACATTTCCTCTCTTACTCATTCTGCATCTATCGGCTGTTTTGCATCTTATTGTAACTCCTCTGTTTTAATTGACAAAATCTATAGGCAAAGGTGACCTTATTGGGGCTGACCTCCCAGAACATGACAAGGTGATCAAGACCAATGCAGACGTGAAGGCGCTGACTTACTGTGACTTGCAGTACATCAGTGTTAAAGCTTTGAGGGAGGTCCTTGGGCTGTACCCAGAGTATGGCAGTCGGTTCAGCTCTGACATCCACCACAACCTCACCTACAACTTGAGAGAGGGCAGTGAAGCTGACGTAAGACATTTGCAATCACATTTAGGCAGTGGAGAACTGCAGAGGCTGACAGAAAATTCAGTGTACTAGGCCTATTAAATTTGATTTGCTCCTGCTCATTTACAGCAACATACCTTTACTTTGCCACCAAATATAGAATGTGTGTGTAATCCATTATTAATTTTGAATTCAATATCTTTAGGGAGTAACAAGATTTCCCCGGTCTTCCAAACTGTCTCAGGTATGTGTTCTTCACCAAAGTAATTACTACAGTCTAGATCTGCTTGATACATCTTGCAATCAGTTGCAGTACATTCTGTGTTTACATCATACGGCATTCGTCTGCTTTACTGAAAACCTGATAAATGTAGATAATGTGTCTGAATTCATATACAGAGCTGAGATAAAGATGGATACAAAGCTGCTACATAAAAGAGAGGAAAAGTGAAGGAAACTGCTTATGCATGGACTACACATACTATTTGACACAGAAAGGTTGTTTTCAGAAACCTAACCCTGTTTGTTTTCTATTTTTGGTTTATGTAATGTTTCAGGAGCAAAAGCTCAGGCTTTTGTGTTGACATTTTACATTAAATGGGATTCTGCTCTACTATATGTTTACGCCCTAATTGTACACTGATTTAATGGGTATATTGTAAATATAAATAAATGAAAATGTCAGCTTTAAGACTCTTTCATTGATTTAAATAAATCAAAGAAAACATCTAATTTTCCATCCATCTTTCCCTCAGGGTCATGCTTCTCTGGACCATAAACTACCCTATGTTGTTGAGGCAGATGATACGGAACATGGAGAAGACATGAGACACTCCCAGAAGAGGAGAGTGCCTTTGTTTGATGGAATAGCCAGTCCTGTTCATCAGCCCTGCCTCAGCACCCTATTAGGAGAGGAGCTCCGCCACATTAATGCACTTCATCTCTGTCGGTCACCTGTTCAGGGCGGCAGAGGCCGCAGCCCCTCTCCGCAGCCATTCATTAATGAGGAGTTTTCTCCATCTCTGTTGCCCAGTCTTAGCAGTTACCCAGGCCTGAACCATCGGCCTGCTGAGCTACTCATGCCATCCTTTCCTTGTGTTAGTCCACTGAACCTTAGCCCTAGGTGACCTGTTGATCCCCCTTTACCCAAATATGATTTAGTAATCAGTCTGTACATATTTAAAGTGATGTAACACTGATTTATGTCTCTAATAGGATCGTGGATGGAATTGAGGACAACGGCCACTCATTTCAATTTAATGTAGAACAGAGCGAGACAAAGACTCTTCTAACAGGTAAAGTCTCTGCAAGCTGCACAATGGATGAAAAGTGAACTATATATGGGCACCAAAGTCTTGATGAAAACACTTTTCAGGAGCTAATGCTTAACTCTAAATGATGCAAGGTTGAATAAGCATAGGGAAATTTCAGATTTTCACTTTGTGTCTCATTTTGTTTCTCTATATTAAACCAGTATTTACAATTCTAGTTATTGTACGGTTAGATGTCATTTTATAGAGGGCACAATCAGTAGTGAAGGGGGTTATCTCAGATCAGCTCAATTTCTCTCTTTTTCATACTTTTAGACCGGTTCCAGGTGAATGCTAACCTGCTTCTGGAGACAAAGGAAGTGAGACAGAACATCAGCAAACTGAACAAAGAGGTATAGTCAATATTAGATCCAACTCAATAATAGAAATAGGAAATTTTAAATGAGCTTGCTATGCAATGTATCTGTGAATTCTTGAGTTGAAAACATTTTGGGTGACACTGTTAAATACTATAAGAATGGGACACACTCCAATTTTAACTGTAGTCTTTGACACAACTAGGCCTTTATCATTTTCCTCCAGGTGTCTCGTGATTCTTGTCATTGAGGAGTCATTAAAGGTAGATGTGCTCTACAGACAGATTTTCTTTTTCTTTTCAGGTGAACAACTTGAACCAAGAAGTATCCAACCTGGCCAAGGAGCTCCACGACATGATGCATTTCTTACAGTCTAATATGGCCATGCTCCATAACTCCCCAGTCTCATCATATTCCTATGGCATACAGATGGCTCCTGGTCCTGGTGTGACTGCTTCCAGCAACTGGCAGTCCCATGTCCCTTTAAATATTGCCACCGGCCTGCACCTCCATCATGAAGCAATTAGCCACCCTGCAAGAAATATGTGGGGCTGCAGTGGGATGTCCTCCCAAGGTAGAAGTCCCACCCTACTGCACTCTTCAAGTCCTATGTCATCCTGTTTACACCTGTGCTGCTCTGACAGAGAAGGGGTCACAGCCCACAGGTTAACGAGCCAGTGTGATCCCTACCAAACCACCAGAAAATCTCCAAACTCTCCCTACATGGCCCAGGGTGGTCCATCCCTCCTGGGCATCAGTTCTGCCTTCAGTAGCTTCCCAGTGATTAGTCAGTCCCCACAGGTGGCTTATAATGCTTCTATTCCCATGATGAGCAGCTCTCACCCTGTATGTTCCCCAGTGAATTCTGGCTGCTCCCATGTGTCTCCTAGTGTTCAAACCAACTCTGATCCCACACATAATCAGACCAACTCTCAGACACCCATCCATTCCTCCATCACTCACACTGGCCAACCTCAGTATCACAAAACCTTCAGCTCTCTAACCCATTTAGGAGCCCACACTTCAGTATGCACAGGGCACAACCAGGGCCAGCAGGGCTCTACGATTGGCCCTAGGCAAAATGACCCAGTAGGATCCAGCCCTGCACACCATGTTGCATGTTCTCATATGGGGCAGGTAACAGACAGAGACTGTAAAGCTTCACCGTATCAAGAGAAAACAGACAATATTGAATATCAGGGGACGAGCCGCAGTACTCCAACCGTAGAGGTTCAACCACCTCTTTTGGACATGGAGGGAATGCACACCCCACACTGATGATCTCAGTATTGTGTTGTGTCCGATAAGGATGACTTTATGTACCTTTGAAGACTTTTGGTGTAAAGTTTCCATCAAACAACAACTGCTGAAACCCTACCTTTTATCCAAAGCAACTTACAATTGCTAAGTACTGTATGCCAGAGGTTACACGCCTCTGGAGCAACTAGGGGTTAAGTGTCTTGATAAGGGACACACAGATGTGTCACAATGGGGAACTGAACCCTGGTCTCTCACACCAAAGGAATATGACTTATCCACTGCTCCATCACCACCCCTGAATAAAACATTTAAAGGATACTGTCATGTTTGTGATATATTGATCTCTTCATGTTTTTTTTACATGTTTTTTTACATGATGAATAGTATTATTTGTTAAATTGGTAGAGATTGCTTATGGTCTGCAAACTGTTAAATGGCAAATGCATTGATATCCACAAAGACATGCACCACACAGTCTCTTAAGCATTCAATACGGGATCATTTGGATATTTATAAAAACAAGCATTTGTTTTGTTATCGGCTACGCAAGGCATTAGCTCAAGGGAGATTAACTGTAAATATTCTCACTGCTGTCATCACAGCAATTACACCAATTCACTGTGAGTTGCAAGTAATGAGTTATGTGTGCACAGCGCCTCTCGCTGGCGACAGGTGGTAACAACAACAAATAAGACAGGAACAAGACCATACTCATCAGATTGTTCACTGTAAAACTGAGATAAAAGTCTAATAAAAAGAGCAAATCTGGAGTACAACTGTAGAGTTCATGAAGAAAATCACAATGTGTTATTTTGTTTTTTTCACCTACATATTTATTTCAGCCTTCATAAAAACAAAATGAACATTCACATTGAGCAGTGGTGGAAAGCAACTAAATACTGTACTGGAGTACAATTTTGAGGCAAGCTACTTGTGTTTCCATTTATGCTACAGCTGGAGTTTATAGTTACTTTTCATTTCACATGATGAATTTATATAAAATGATAGTCACCGATTAAGCAATCCGACAGCCTAACATTAAAATGCTGCTTGTGTCTTAATGCTTAATGTTACAGATGCCTCCGTCCGTCTGTTTCCCCGTGGTTGTGCATGTTCATCAGTTGGCCTGTAGTATAGTCTAGCAGCGACAAGTGAGTAAAAAAAATGAGCACAAGGTGAGCACATGCACCCTGGAATTACAAATAAAACGTAATTGAAGAAACAAATAGCTAAGAAACAAAAACTGAAAACGGATCTGGGTTTTGTAAAAGAAGACTTTGTCATAGTGTTTTTTAAGATATGTCAACATTTTACATTTAATCTGATGCTTTAAAAAAGCTGTTTGAAGTGTGTATGTTTTATTTACATTTAAATGTAAATCTGATTAATTATTAGGATTTATATTCACGGCTTTTTGATGACTTGGTGCAATATGTGTACGTTTGAAATGACACTGACTTAAAAGGCCCTGCAACCCCCCTCCCCCCTCGTGCTGCAGAAAGTGGTGTCTTGTCATTGGTCAGACAGCCACTGACAAAAAGTGGGACGTTCCCGGAAAAATCGCTAACCGGAAGGGAAGGCCAGAGCCCAAGAAGAAGAACAAGAAGACAGCCGCCGATGAGGCCAGCGAAAGAAGAAAAAGTATTGTAAGTACAAAAAACTAGAACTGATAAGAGATGGTGGTAAAGAGGAACACTGAACCCATGTTTGACTCCTTTGTCGTCGAGTTGAACCATATTTAGACACCCTCTGTCAACATTTTGCTCAACTGATCAGTCAAGTCCGGGTTCAGTCGAAATGTCCATCAGAACGGATCGAGAAAGGATACGAGCTTCTAGCCCTGTGAGACCACATAAAATGTCCAGAAAGCCTGGGGACATATGACATGACGTTTATGCTAGCAGCAGGCACAATAACAAGTCTGAGTCCCCGAGTTTGTCAATTGTCAAACAGCTGACGCCGTGCGGGGCCGAGAAAAGGAAAGTTGTCTATTGACGTTTTCGACACTTGGCTGTATCTGCTAATCAAGCTAACGCTATCTGAATTCAACTTTTCCTTTCCTTGGCAATAGTATATATATATATATATGTCGACGACGGATGCTAGCAAGCTAGTGCTAATGCTGGATTGATGATCAATAGCTGACGTTAGCTAGTCGATGTTCGTTAGTAAGTTGGTAGACTTCTTGGTACAGCAAATATATATCTATATCTGCTCTTACTAGCCAGTATAGCAACAGTTCACATTTGGGTTAGCTAACGTTACGTTACCGTAACTTAGTTGATAAATTATTGTAAACAGCAAACCTGTGTATTTGGTTACGTTTATTGGTTAGCTAGTTAGTCAGCTTATCACTCTAGTAGCTAATCACAACCAGACAGAAGTAACATTTTAACTATGTAACTTTTGCTTTTCAGATATATTTGTGATTTTAGCTTAACTGTAATTGATAACATTGGTAGCATGCACTAGTAGAAAAACACTAACCCACACTATGTGATCATCAAGTAGGTAATAATTGTTGTTACCCTCAAATCATGGATGTAACGTTAACGTTATAGCTGTCAAGCCACATGTATTCCTCAAGTACAGTAGATCAACTTTAAAATAGGCCGTTTGACAGTTTTTAATCTCCCTTTTATTATGGTAAATGTTAGCAGACATCAATGGACAAGTTTCCCATGAAGCTTTAACTTAGGCACTTACCTGAAGTAGTAAATAGGGTTCACAGTTTCTTACTCTAAATGCCAGACAACTTTTCCTTTCTATAGTGCCATCACATTATCATAAATGTGTCATTAATGCTGACAGCATTTGTGTTGTAATCTGGCCAATTTACATAGTTAAGGTCATTGTGTGTGTCCATTCATTTAACAGTAAACATGTTCACATATGCAGGTATCTTCATAGCTCCTGTTTATGGTGGACAGAATGGATTCACAGTTACTTGCTTGTGCTCTTGTGTTTATGGTGTATGGACTTTGTCTCTCTAAAGTGGTGACACATCTTAGCCAACGTGCCCTTAAAGAAGGACTGTGAATTTGTCCCCCATCAGTTAACATAGTGTTTGGGTTTAGTAAGAACACACCTCAATCATCTCACACTGTCTTTCTTTCAGCACTGTCTAAAGTTGTGAGTACTGTTGAACAGACAACTTGGCTTAGTAGTGGTTTAATTTCCTAAAGTGTTCCATCAACTATGCCCCAACTTATTTTTTTGCAGAAAGAAGCAGATTTGAAGCTTTTGTTTTGATCATTTATGAAAAACTGCTAGCACAACATAAATGGAAAATGTATAAGGCGCAGGAAGGAATTTACTTCAGTTGCAGCTAGTATTGGAACAAGTATTTGTACTTGGATTTTCATGCATAAAGAAAGAATTTGTAAGAGATGGTCTTCCTTTTGTATTTTCCTATGCCATGTTTAGATAGACAAAAACTGTACAAGACTCAGCCCATATTGTAAGAACTTCCTCATATGGTGAGCAATTATGTAACTTATGTTATCTGAAGAACCACTGTTGTTCAAATTAATAGGTTAATTTAGATTTTTTTTGCTGTGAGTTGACAGGGAGGTGCTGATTTTGTGCTTATGGATAACTATATTTCTCTATTTGGGTATCGAGCTGTTCCCACAAAAGTCACGAGAAAGGGAAGTGTCTGTGATTTCCCGTTGGCTTTGCTAACTGCTAGTGATGAGTATCCTGTTTGCTTTTCCTGAGAGATGTCACCAGTTTCCCTGTCACTGTTTGCAAAGCCATTCTTTATTAGTAACTGTAGAAGGGCTTACCTTGGATCTAGAGCTTTTTCGGTTTCATTAGAAAATCTCAAGGATTGTTCTACTTTCTTGTATTTGTTGTGTTACATATAAAACTTTTTTGCCAGTAATGTGTAGGTCTTGAATACATTGTTTCCCTGTACATGGAAATTTGCTTCTTTGAACTGTCTGACCATTTGGCATAATAGACAAAAGGAGAATGGCTCATATCAGACACCACCAGTTTGTCCACAGGACCCCACCCTTTTAATAAAGTAAGCAGCACGAGTCCCCTCTTGTTTTCATCAAACTGGTATAGTGCCACCAGCCACAAAGGTTGTTGGATTGCTACTTAAGAAGAATTTGTGACTGACTTCAGATGTTTGCAGTCATTATATATTATATGCACTTTTTGTCCTGAACTAAATTTTGACCTATAATGGAAAACTTTATTTAGTTCTTGAAATGAGGCATCTTAAGTTGTTGCTGTTGGTTGAAAAATGCATTTAAACTTCCATATTTTGTTTCTGCTGAAGATGCAGAGAAGAATCAAACCTTATTCAAATTGTCGTGCCACGGCAGTTTCAGACGTGACACTCAAATATCATTTAGGGCAATGTATTTGAACCAGTTTGAATATCATTTGAATATCAAGTTTGTTTGTTCTATCTTTTTTGTTATTATGGAGCTGTGACAAGACAACACAGAGGAAGGGAATCAATTGACTCAGGAGGCCACAGCGTATGCTTCCATATAGTGAACAGCAATTATTAATAGGAATATGTTTATATTTGTATCTATACAGGTTTTTAACATATTTAGGTGTTGAATGCACTGCACTCCCTGCTAAAGGCTTCGCTTTGATACCATGCTGGCAGCAGACTGTACAGGAGGCCATGATGAATATTTCACAGGCTCTCCCTCTAGTTTGCTCTCCACCCCCTTTCTCTGACCCATGTCCCACTGTCTCTCTCTCCGACCCACTTCCCTGTGGAGGTCTTCCTAGCCCATTAGGGATGCCATCAAAGCATCCGTCGCAAGCAGCTGATTGCAAACTAGACAGCCACTTCTACCTTTACTGCAGCACAGTATTTTTGTGCTGGCAAAAATAGTTGTCACAAGTAAGTAACTGTGCTGCATAACAAAAGTTTTTTTTTCCTAAGGCCTGTTGTTGTTGTAGGTCAATGTTATCCACTTTTCCAAACCTTACAAATCCAATTATTGAGTCAGCAAAATTTACAAATTGTAAAGTAGTCAGTGTGCAATGAAGGCTTCGTTATTTTGCAAAAGAAAACATACATGCATGACTTTTGGTCTAATTGCTTCTAAAGTCTCAGGCTTCTGCACATCCTCTGTTCAGGATAATCTGTTCAAGAAAAGAAGTTATGTTGGATTTTAGGTGTTAGTCAGGGTCTTTGTATGATGCACCGATAGAAATTTTCATGACCAGTTTAGATTTCTGATTTCTGACCCGCTGATTCCAATGTTCAAACAAATATTTCTGTAACTTTTCTTTAATAGAACATTGTTTCATTCTTTTATTAGGATCTCCATTAGCATAAGCATAGGCTTTTCTTCCTGGGGTCCGTTCAATTGCATGTTCATAATAAAACACTGACTGTTAAATAAGTTTTTTAAGTGTTCTCTAAAACTCCACTGGGTTACAGGACCCTTCTCTACTCACTCAAACAAATCTAAAAAAAAAAAAAGTGCACCTGAAGATTAATTGCAATACAACACGGCGCAGTGTTTACCACAGAAGGACCACACCAAAACTTTTCTTCCATGTCTTCTAATGTGGGCTAATCAAATCTCTCTCTCTCTCTCTCTCTCTCTCTCTCTCTCTCTCTCTCTCTCTCTCTCTCTCTCTCTCTCTCTCTCTCTGTGTGTTTCTCTGCAAATGAATAAAATGGGTCTATATATAGCCTTCTGTGGTAATGTCTGGGGAAACACCACTTATTTTGACAAATTGCGTGTTTTGTGTCATCTTCACTCACAATGAAGAACTTCCATGCAGACAACATGTTGTAGCTGTGTCTGTTTTCCGTCTAATTCTGTGCCATTCATGCGCACAGTAGCACAGACACGTGAGACTGATCAGCTGGTCACCGTTCATGGCCGATCAAGCCAAATACGGCCCAATTCTGGCCACTGGCTGATTGATCCGTGCATCTCTGGTTATTTTGTAGGTCTGTTTCCATAAACCCAGTCCATCGCCCCCTGCTTTTCTTTGCATTGTCTAGTGAGGAAACAGGTGAGAGCTCAGCTCTGCTGCTCAGAATCAAATGTGTACAGACTGACTGACCCAGTGAAGACCCAGAGTGCCTTTATTCCCTGTCCAGCTCTGCTACGGCTGGGAGGGATTCCCACTGCTCTTTCAGGCCTTGTGATAGTGTGTGTCCACTAGTTAGAAACCGGTGAGACAGCTTTAGTTGGCTACAGTTGTACTTCCATGCACCTTTTCAGATTTGGTGGGCTGCTGAAGCTTAATTATAACACATACGATGACACTGTGTTAGAGACAAGTTATTTTTGCATTAGAGAAAAAAGGGGAAGACGGAAGGAACTTGTATGTTTTTGATATCGCACGATGCTCTGTGATTTCTAAAATTAAACTAATGCTGTAATACATAATGGTAGAAGTAGACCTGCACAGCAGAAATGAGTTCATATGATAAACATATGCAGCATGGTTGGTACACTGTCAAATGAAGCATGCTTGTTCTAAATATTTTATGGACAGGGCTGTGATCTCTTATCACATGCTGAAGCTTAAGCCCGGCTCAGTAGTGAGCTGAGAAAAAGGCTTGCACAACCAAACTCTAAACTATAGACAATCAGTAGTGACGCCTTTTACTTCAGTTTTCGTCATTCTTGACATTTTCTTTCTCATTCAGAAACAGTCTAACCTCCTAATTGTCTTCAGTATACATTGCGTTTCTGCATTAAGTTGTCCCAGTGACAAAGCTGACACTATCTCAAGTTTTAATGTGCTCAGCAGTAAAATGTCTTCTGCAATCTTCACTTCCTGCTTTGAGCTGAGTTGTGTTTCCTGTCCTTTGACCAAGCAGAAGCTGGCTGACCTCATGTGTATCACCCAACTGAAAAAAAAGATTAGACAAGGTTTCAGATACGTAAAGCAGGCCCAAGTGAAGAGAATATGGTTGGCTTATTTTGAGATCTTGGTATGCTGTTATCAAGTAAAGTTTTTTTTTTAAGCTTGGGAGTCTCAAACTAAAAAGTTTAGATTCAACCTGTGTGCTACAGGTTCCTCTTATTACAGATTGTAAACTGCCACAGCAAGACTGAATCAAAATATATTGAAGTACATTTTATTTATGCCGTTTGGACCTCGCAAAACAAAATGTTGTCACTAGACTAATATTGTATATGTACTTGCCAATTAATGTCAGTGTTTTAGATTAAGTTCATTATGTGCTTTAGTGTTGCTGCATGGAAATGGACACAAAGATCTTAACACTACTAGTCATGGTTTAAAACTGTGGCTATCATCTGTTAAGAGATGACTCATGGGATCAAATGTGTTGAGCTTATGCTTGGGGAGGGCATCTAACGCTAATTTCTATGGGAGATTATATATATATGTATATAACCATAACCCATGTTTGTTTTTAATTTCTTCAATTGTAGTTTTGCATTTGTTTAAACACCTACCTCTGTACATTTGCACCATCAATTACTATTACTTGTACTATGTACTACGTACATGTAAAACACACACTGTTAGGACAACCTGTGGGAACATGACACACAGTTTCAAATAAAACACAAGTGTTCTCCACCACTTGTTTATACTAAACATGGTTAAATAATAAACTCTTCATCTGGAGGCCCGACCCCGGTGTGATGCAGGGTTCTGTGTCAACAACTTAAACTTCAAATTGTCTGATGATAATCTTGGCAAAAACAAAAACTGTAGTGCTGAGATATTTTAAAGTTACAGAATATTTTACTTGAGTCAGTACTCTAAATTGGCAACTGAAACCATTTTACACGCTTTTATTTCTTCACGTTTGGACTATTGTAACACTCTCTTTACCTGCCTGAATCGAAAATCTATTGATCGGCTACAGTATGTTCAGAATTCAGCTGCCAGGCTTCTAACTAGCACGAAGAAACGTGATCATATCACTCCTGTTTTGGCCTCGTTACACTGGCTCTCAGTATGTTTTAGAATTGGTTTTAAGATTTTACTGTTTACATTTAAGGCTTTACATGGTCTCGCCCCTTGCTATATTGCTGACCTATTAGTACCCTACATACCAGCTCGTAACTTGAGATCCCCAGTTAAGGGGCTTTTATTTGTCCCAGAGACCCGGCTGAAATTGAGAGGGGACATAGCCT